>NW_027263965.1:15000-615000 GCF_045282275.1 Nakaseomyces bracarensis
TATTTTGAAGATTTGTAACAAAAAAACGTTACTCATTTATGTCTTCTTCATTTTTCAACTTTTTTATTATTGAATCGGTGTGTAATATGGAGTATTCTTCACATTCTTCGCCGAGTTAACACGATAGTTCTCAATTCCGTTGTTAGTGATTAGCTCGTGATGTCCAATTCATTGCATCAATTGTCCTTATATCTTTAAATGCTCCTAACAGATATTTATCTCATCTGCTTCACTGAAAAATATATACGTAAAATTGTCATTGTCTTTACTATTGATGTTTACCCCAGACCTCCCAAACATGAACGATTTGGTGATCTTATGTTAACATCTGAAGCAGAATCAGGTACGCCTCATTCCCAAGACCGAACGGTTCGATTAAATTCCTACGCACCAGAAGAAGGGCTGAAATAGTGCTTACCAATCTTTTCTTCTAACATATTTAGATTTGCCCTATAGTAATGTTGAGAATAACAGTAAACTTTTAGATGAGATTTTGTAAGACAGATCCAGATATTATGTCCATATTATTCTGGAATGGCTGCAGGTAATTTACAAATCCTCTGCTTCATCTATGTACTTGAGAATAGTACTGTTTATCCCAAGGATTTTTCTAGCTTCAAATACAAGACGGCATTAGCCATTATCCATTGAGCATTTTATTACTCTAAGTGCGGAAGTATTTTATACAAGATGTACCGACCCTCCTCTTATACCAATGCTGTCATATTTACTCAGAAGCCCAGTGAGACTAAAATGTTCAAGTGATTATTCAGATTTATGTGATTCTATATCAATATCGAGTATCAGATCTTTATTAACATTAGTTTCTGAGAATTCTCAATTACTTCTAAAATTATTACTGTGCAATTTCCTAGTTTCGTTGATATTATCTTTCATATACAAGCTAAACGACTTATTGAAATGGAATAAACAAACAGTAGAGTATAAATCAAGTCTAAAAATATTTTTTATAGCATATAATAACATACCATTATATACAGGTTAGGTGCTGTGCTTCGATGAATGAGGAGATAGACGTTCTTCTAATATTATAAACAGAGAAGTAAATTTCAATATTAGTATAGATTTAAAAAATGTACATAAATAACAATCCACTAAGAATAATTCGAATTATCAAAGATGAAAAAACGGAAATAATTTTGGTACCTGATTTAGAGTTCATCATAAACAGTCCCTTTGATTGAAAGACTATTATGAGTTTTCAAAGAACAATAATTTCAGAAAGATTTGTCCAGATGCAATTATGGATTGGTTAACCAGCAATTTTCTGCTATCATTTAGATGTTCAGGGTACTATTGAAGATGCTATTAAGTGGAGCCTCCACGCTCTTTAATGAAAAAACGTTCGCATCACCTTATTCCTTCAAACTTACGGAAGTCATCACGCGAGAAAAAGGAAAGAAGGACAAAAGCAACCATCAACTGATAGTAGTAAGAGATGAAATACCGAGGAGGATAGAATGGCTAGAAAAGACCTTAAACTTCCAGTTAATCACGCAACGGTAGTCCGATAGGCGCAAATCACCTCCTTATAGAATATGTAAGTTTTATACGGCTGAATGTTTTGATGACTAACATTTTATACATGAGAAGGAAAATTTAATGGACATCCAAAAGTAACTACCTGTCGGTTTCTATTTTTATATATTCATATTAAATATATAACCTTATCAATTGAAATTTTTTCTTATTTAGTTAAAGGGTGGATGGTCAAGAATTTTGAAAACAATATCGACTAGATTAAAGTTTTCGATTATATATTAGTTATAAATACTATAAAAATAAAAATGAGATATTGCTCAAAACACCTGTTGCGTTATCAACATTACCAATGGTAGTCTAATTCATAAGTTACTAGATATCAAGTGCTGCTTTTTTTTTTGTAAAAACCCTGGCAATTACTTTTTTCTATTATCGCTGAGAGGTGTGTAAGGCTTAAGCTTCACAATCACAAGGCTTCTCTTTCTCAGCTGCAGCTGCTGCCTTCTCTCTAGCAACATATTCGGAGTAGTGCAACCATTGGAGGATTTGCCAAATAAACCAGGCCAAGAGACCACCTAATAGAGGCCCAATCCAATAAATCCAATGATATACTGGAAATGATCTAGCTGCCAAAGCTGCTCCAAATGATCTTGCTGGATTAACACCTGTTCCAGTGTAGGCTGTAAGGGCTAAATGACCAATAAATAACGAGATACCAATTGGCAAGGCACACATGAAATTTGACTCACCTTTTTCAACTGCAGTCATTAATACAGTTAAACATAGAATTGTTGTGCCAAACATTTCTAAAAACAAGCCTCTCGTCCTCGAACACCCATTACCGAGCGTGTTAGCATATAGAACAGGACCTGGTATCATACCTTTAGCTGCACCACCGGCAGCCATACCTCCTAACATTTGTGCAATCCACATAACAATACATCTAACGGGCGTAATTGTTCTACTGAGAGCTAAAGATAGAGAAACTGCTGGGTTTAAAGCTCCGCCTGAAACCCCAGCCATACACCAAATTGAAAACATCACTGAAAACCCAAAACCAAGGGCAATCATTATCAATTGACCTGGATGTGTCCCATCTGGATATTCATCTAAAGAAGTATCTTGATTTGCTGTACCAGCAATAACATATGCACACCATAAAAACATAAATGTACCGACAAGTTCACCAACAAAAGCAATTGTATGGTTTCTTACCGAATCCGGGCCAATATTAAATCTTGTTCTTAGCATACCATATTTCTTTCCAGGTACAACAGTTGAACCACTATCGTACGAAACCGTTCCTCCATTTTTGTATTGAATATCTTCTTCTTCCATTTTTCGTCGTTACAAAACTTTAGTTACTGCTATCTGTGTTCTATTATTTGATAATTTTATTATGAGTTTATTATTATTATTATTATTATTTCTTTATAAATTAATTGGTAGAATTTAGAAACTCTCTACTGATAATTTATATTTACAAGGACTTTTTATATTGCAGATGCAGAAGGAGATTTATATGGTAAGAGCTAACATCACTGGGTAATGTGAAGAAGGGATTGGATTTCTAACTATAGCACATTTTCATAGGAGGAGGCGAATAATATCTTTGGTTAACTTATTTATTTTTAAAAACTGGATGAAAGTATTTTTCTTCTTTGATATAGAATGGAAGCCCCTCACAAATCAGGTATATATTTTGTATAACGGTTAGAAATTGGCAATCCCTTAAAGTAACATTTCATAGTTTAAAGGCAAATCTAAACGGTTCAAATTTAAGTGAAGATAATGGAAAGATCAAAATGTAAATGAAATTAAATATAGAACAAATAATAAAGGAAAGACGGTTGGTATAATCCCCCTTCAAGCAATTAAATGTAGAACTGTTTAATTAAATGTATTCTAATGTAGAAGGGGTGAGATCGGAAAAGTTCAGCCGCATATACCTTCCTTTTATCATGATGTCATGGTGAGTATACCCTAACAAACTATATTTAACGTATAGTAGTTAAGAATAACAATAAGTTCCCTGTAAAATTAAATGAATATAAACTTCATAAAGAAATTAACAATGATGCTGGTTTGCCCTTCTTTTCATAACCCTAAATAAAAGGTGGGTTGTATCCATAGTTATATCCCTGTACAGTGTTAACAACTTCTTCTGGAACAGAATAATGGTCCTATTAAACTTTTGTTATGGCTACTAAAGTCCGGGAATAAGAGATTAGTACCATACCTACAAAAAAAGAAAAGTAAATCAAAGAAGACTAATATATGACCGCTAAACAATGTATTATGCTGGGGGATAACAAGGAAATTTTTGTGGGGCGGAGAATGCTTCGCACACACACACATACTAAAAGTCTAGAATCATTTGCAGCTAGATGGGATTGACTTTAGATATTCAATAGCTTATTTTTGGGGTTGATCCTTAAAGAAAAAATTGATTACCTCGCTTGTTACTCGTGTAGAAATATAAAAAAACAAGAAAAAAAAAGTAATAAAAAATGGGAGAGATGATTTATATGTTCCTTTTTTTTTTGATTAATTTTTAAGGGTTGGCTATTTTATATTATCCCCATTCTCCATGGAAATGAGGTACAAAGTCGTTAGCTGCACTCCGGTGGGGGACAACTTTAACCATTGAGTACGATCATAGATACTTTATCTTTCGAAAATAAGAACAGCCTTTATCTAGGCGGTGGAAGGAAGTGGCTGAAATCCAGTCTTTCTTCTCTATCTCAGTGCAATGCAGTATTATAAAACTAAAGGTATGTAGTAAATGAAGGGGCTATTTACGGTTCCTATTATAGTAAGCATCCAAAACGTGAGAGGTTCAAAATGAAAAAAACTGATACCAAGGTTTTCCATGTGACGTTTCCATGTTGGATATTTTATAATTCTTCTATATGAAGACTAGTTAAGTTAACTCAATCTCTATATGTTTGTGAACCACTGTTAATGAAACGTGACTGTTCGTTGTAATTAGATTTGCTTTTTATGAAAAATAATGATGACTCCGGATTCCAAGACATGACTCTCCTCTTATCTAACATCGCTTTCTTCCCATTTGCTATTTTAATTATAAAGATTTCCCCGTGATTTCTTGTCACAACTTACAAAGTTCGCCTCTACTTTCCGTATTGTATCTTTTCTTTTCTTTTTTAATATTTTACTTCCTTTATCGCTTATCAGTAGCCAATCATATCCATAGTTGATAAGAATCAAGAAAAAAAGACCTTGCACTGCTCTTTCTTTGCTGTAGTTATTTATTACGGCGAAAAATAAATTTCCATTCTTTTTTATTTTTTTATTCCGCAAATTGTTTTTACCCGGCTCACACCAGGCCGGTTTCGGTCTTGCCATTCTCCTTACAAAATGGCGGACGAGACAAAGAAATACTGTGGGGAGGGAGGGTGGAAGAGATGTGGCAAACTTTTCACTTTTACCTTATTTTCATTCTTTTCCTAAAATATCGTGCGCACTTTTCTTCCCAAGATAAGAATGGCGCAGACGATTATCGGAGCTTATCGATTGGATAACAGAACAGAGAGATAAGAAAACAAAAGAAAGAAACACATATCAAGGCCACAGTTAAAATGCTGTACATCAACTCTCATTCTTTATCTATGCTTTTTTTATATTTTCCCCTGAATCTTCCTTCAGCCAATCTCTCTTATTGATGCGATTTTTTTACAAGCTCTGCAAGCTCTGCAAGATATCAAGGTAGATTTGAGTCCCTATGTTATCTATCTTTTCGTATTCATCTTTAACAACGGACACCCGTAGAAACAGCTGCACAGAACTGATAGAGATGTGTTCAATTTTATTGCCGATTTTTTATATAAATATATATATTTTTATTTTCTCCGGCTTCTTCTACTGTTACTAAGATGTGAATATTACGTATTTTTTTTTATCTTCTTACCCATAATATTTCTTAAAGTTTGTTCTACAACAAACTATTAGCTAAATATTGACTCTTCGTCCCTTTAGTTTAGGAAAGTCCCTGTTTTGTATCTTGAAGTAGGAATAGTACTAACAACTCGAGAAATAAGAAATTTAAACAAAAAAAAAAGTTCTTTTCGATATTGTACACCGAGTTCTAGGGATTTGCGATGAGTGAAAAAAAAAAAAAAAATAAAAAAATAAATAAGTAATAATAATTATAACAATAGCCAACAAAAGCTTTGGATGAAAAGAAAGAAATTAGTAAACAGCTAGCAGAGTTAAAAGTGAAAAAAAAAAAAATACGTATATAAAGAAATGAAACTTTTGAATCATGAAAACTTGATCTCTTTTTTATTTCATTTCTTGCCCTTTTTTTAATCTTGATTCTTTCTGAAAAAAAATAAAGTAAGTACTTCGAAGTATTGAACAAAATAAAATATAATAAATAAAAAAAATGTCTAACCTACCACATGAACCAGAGTTTCAACAAGCTTACCACGAAGTTGTTTCTTCTTTGAAGGACTCTACTTTGTTTGAACAACACCCAAAATACGCTAAGGTATTGCCAGTTGTCTCTGTTCCAGAAAGAATTATCCAATTCAGAGTTACCTGGGAAAACGACGACCATGAGCAAGAAGTTGCCACCGGTTACAGAGTTCAATTCAACTCTGCTAAGGGTCCATACAAGGGTGGTCTACGTTTCCACCCATCTGTCAATTTGTCCATTCTAAAGTTCTTGGGTTTCGAACAAATCTTCAAGAACGCTTTGACTGGTTTGGA
The DNA here is from genome assembly GCF_045282275.1 of Nakaseomyces bracarensis. Lineage (NCBI taxonomy): Eukaryota > Fungi > Ascomycota > Saccharomycetes > Saccharomycetales > Saccharomycetaceae > Nakaseomyces > Nakaseomyces bracarensis. Next base: position 21,238 of record NW_027263965.1, read on the forward strand.
CATGGGTGGTGCCAAGGGTGGTCTATGTGTCGACCTAAAGGGTAGATCTGACAACGAAATCAGAAGAATCTGTTACGCCTTCATGAGAGAACTACACAGACACATTGGTGCTGATACCGATGTTCCAGCTGGTGACATTGGTGTCGGTGGTCGTGAAATCGGTTACTTGTTCGGTGCTTACAGACACTACACCAACTCCTGGGAAGGTGTCTTGACCGGTAAGGGTTTGAACTGGGGTGGTTCTTTGATCAGACCAGAAGCCACTGGTTACGGTTTGGTCTACTACACTCAATCTATGATCGACTACGCTACCAAGGGTAAGGAATCATTCTCCGGTAAGCGTGTCGCCATTTCCGGTAGTGGTAACGTTGCTCAATTCGCCGCCTTGAAGGTTATCGAATTGGGTGGTATTGTTGCCTCCTTGTCCGACTCTAAGGGTTGTATCATTTCTGAAACTGGTATTACCACCGAACAAATTGCTGCTATCGCTGAAGCTAAGATTAAGTTCAAGTCTCTAGAACAAATTGTCCAAGAATACCCAGCTTTCGCTGAAAACAAGGTCAAGTACCTATCTGGTGCTCGTCCATGGGTTCACGTCGGTAAGGTTGACATCGCTTTGCCAAGTGCCACCCAAAACGAAGTATCTGGTGATGAAGCTAAGGCTTTGGTTGCTGCTGGTGTTAAGTTTGTCGCTGAAGGTTCTAACATGGGTTGTACCCCAGAAGCTATCGAAGTTTTCGAAGCCTCTCGTGAATCTGCTACTTCTTCCTCTGACGCTGTCTGGTACGCTATGGGTAAGAACTCTAACTTGGGTGGTGTCTTGACCTCTGGTTTGGAAATGGCTCAAAACTCCCAAAGAATGTCCTGGACCAGTGAAGAAGTTGACCAAGAATTGAAGAAGGGTATGGTTAACTGTTTCAACGACTGTATTGAAGCTGCTCAAAAGTACAGCAACAGCACTAACAAGAACGCTCTACCATCTTTGGTTAAGGGTGGTAACATTGCTAGTTTCATCAAGGTTGCTGACGCTATGTTCGACCAAGGTGATGTCTTCTAAATTAACGAAATTGTTTAGCGCATTGTTTTATTAAAAAAAAAAAAATAGGCTTTCAATAGCTTACTTCATTTCATTTCTAATCAACTCTCGACACGTTTTTGGTTGAAAGTTGATTTCGGGTTTACAATTTCAGTTGCTTAGATTTCTTTTTATGATATAGGATATAAAATAAGTATCCTTTGAGTAGGACAATCTGGTAATATGAATGAGGCATAATATACTGTTTATATACATATACAAGATTATACATTTCAAATATATAACAATAGGATTGTAATAGCATAGTTGGTGTTTACATTAAGAAACTTAATCGTTTACTTCAGAATATTTTTATCTTTTTTTTCTCATTAATGATACTAAGTCTACATAAATATATCATAGAGTCTTATTATAAGGATATTTGTTACTAAATCTAATCAAAGTTCAAAAACATTTTTCTTTCAACTTCTGTTTTCGTTCTCCTACAAAATATAAAAAAAATGGACAAAAATAGCGTAATCTGCTATTGGTCAAGTTTTTCTGTTTTTGCGGGTAGGACCTTGTTTTTGGTAGCATCCTTTTCAGTAAAGCCAAATAGAAGCCATACAAGTGGCTATTAAGAAGATTTGGTCAAACAGTTTATTCTACTAAAGACGTAAAATAATATTAGACCAGCCCCCCTCCCCCCTTGCCCTTCCCCACCACATGATCTTCCATTTTTGTCAGATGATGTTTATGAATTGTAACGGCCATTGTAGCTAACAATCCGTTTTTTTTTATGTAATCTTAAATACAATTGAAAATTATGTAAAGTTAACAAATATCGGCTATAATAGTGATTTATCCAACTATAATAACAAGAAAAGCTTAAGAGAGGTGGATCTCTATGATTCGGTAAATGAGTACTAAAACCTGCTGTTGAGAATCAGAAGAACTATTCAATGATAAATTTCAATAATTAGAGTCTTCAAAGCTTAGAAGAACCTCAGCATATTATAATAAAAAAGGAAGGAATTAAACACAAGCTCAATTATGTTTTATTTGATTGTCGCTTCGTCATAACAAGCTTCGTATTAAACTTTCACTACCCCACGTCTAAGTTCCTGGTTCTTAAATATTCCTATATTTTTTTTCCCGTTTTTCGCCGTTTCCTTCTCTTCATACAGCTCTGTCTGTGCATTATTGCCGATCACCCCCACTAACCCCCACATTTTTAAGCCCGATCCGTGCTTATTTTTGTTTTTCTATTCCTTTATGAACAATGGGCCCCTGCAAGTTCGGCATTTACATCATTACGGCCATTGTCTAAGCTATCTAACTCTTGCCTCAGCTATCAACTACCTGTCAAAGAAGCAATAGAAAAGAAACATAACAATTTAAACCGGGGGCCCCTTATGAAGCTACATGATGTGTCTTCATGAAACTGCGTGCAATGGTTTGTCAAATAATATCCGGGTTCCATTATTAATTACGAGTTCTGCTTACTACATCCATCATTATGTTACTATTATAACACCGATTGTATAACAATGTGAATAGTATACATCTTTTTCTTTTGTTATCCCCTTTTTTTCACTATAATATTTATGGAAAAGAAGGTGAAGCTGGCTAACCTATAGGATAATGACGTTATTCATCACTTCTAGTGTATTCGGATATAGTTAAAGTAGGTAAGCCACGCCGGGATTAGTTTGATTATGGTTTAAATAAAGTATGAAATAACATAATTGCTACGGATAAACGGAAATAGAAATACTATCTCCCTTCAAAAGCTATATAATCAAGCTAGGTTTCTGAAAATAGGATAACTCATTTCAATACTTTCAATCAAGAGTGTATTTAGTTTCACAACAAGGAAAAAAAATACATATATAAATAGAGACAATCTTTTTATTGATTACCAAGATTACGAATCTATTTTCTCTTTATACCTTTTAATGCTTCCATTTATAAGAACATCATTACAGATTACCAGAAAATCTATAATACAAAAACAATCAACTTTTATACTATCACGAAATATGAGATCTTTAGCTTACTTTAAGAAGGGTGACATCCATTTCACCGACAGCATTCCATCTCCTAAGATCAATCATGATCATGAATTGATCATTGACGTTTCCTGGTGCGGTATCTGTGGTACCGATCTACACGAGTACTTGGAGGGCCCAATTTTCATGCCACCAGATGGAGAAACCCACTACTTGTCAGGTTTGGAACTTCCATTGCCAATGGGCCACGAAATGTCTGGTATTGTCAAGGAAGTTGGTAAGGGAGTCACAAAGGTTAAGCCTGGTGACAGAGTTGTTATTGAGGCTACTACCAGTTGTGGTGACACAGACAGATGGGACCACAGTAAGGTCAAGAAGGGAGATAAGTGTTCAGCTTGCTCTATGGGACTACCAAACTGCTGTACTCACGGTAGTTTCCAAGGTCTAGGTTCCGTCGGTGGTGGTTTCGCTGAACAAGTAGTGGTCGGTGAGAAACATGTAGTTCCAATCCCAGACAAATTACCTTTGGATGTGGCTGCTTTGGTTGAGCCTCTTTCCGTTGCATGGCACGCTGCCAGATTGGCCGAATTCAAAGAAGGCTCTACAGCTTTGGTTTTGGGTTCAGGTCCAATTGGTTTGGCTATGATTCTATGTCTAAAGGGTATGAAGGCAGGTAAGGTCATCGTTTCTGAACCAGCCAAGTTGAGAAGAGAATTGGCTGAGAAGTTGAATGTTACAGTTTTCAACCCATCCCACAACAGAGGTGGTGATTCTGCAATTGAAGAATTAAAATCTTACACTAAGGACAATAAAGGTTTCGACTACACGTTTGACTGTTCTGGTGTCCAGGATACATTCAATGCTGCCATTAAGACTGCCGGTATCCAAGGTCACGTTGTTAACGTGGCTATTTGGGGACCAAAGCCTGTTGCTTTCCATCCAATGGATATGACCTATGGTGAGAAAAAGTTGACAGGTACCATGGGTTACGTCACTAGGGACTTCGAAGAAGTTGTCGATGCCATCGATAAAGGTGATATCTCCATCGAAGAATGTAAGACCTTAATTACAGGTAGAGTCAAGCTAGAAGAAGGTATGGAAAAGGGTTTCCACGAATTAATCGACCACAAGGAAGGAAATGTTAAGGTCTTGTTAACTCCAAACAACCATGGCGAACTACCATAAATAGTGAACCAGATAAAATATCCTTCTTTTTTCTTTATTGGTCCAAATTTTATGATTTTAATGACAATTTAAAAATTCTTAAGAAAAAAAATAATAAAATGCTAATATTAAACATATGAAGTTACTTATGATGGGAATGTTATATTAGTCTTCACTCGCTAAAAATTTAAATCCCCACCGTTTTTCATATGCATTCGTATAAGTAAGTAAATGGTTTTTCATGTCTTCTAAGTAGAAATAAAACGACCTGTAAATAAGACAAATAAAATCATCTCATACTTATCTGAATATTTTAATTAGTTTTACACTTGTCCTCCTCATAGATAACTATTCCAAAAGGCAGCTTAATATCTAATTTTATAGTGTAATCAAATCAATGACAATTAATGAAATATTTAATATTCCTTAGACAGACTCGCAGAAGTGAAAATCGGCTTCTTCGGGTGTTTCTGTACAGTTGATGAATTTATTGATTTTTATGGCCATCTTCCTTTGTTAAAATTTTGGAAAAAACTAAAATTTTTTTTTTTTTTTTTTCAAATTTTTGCAAAAATTTTGCGATGAGCTTGCGATGAGCTTATCTATGTACTATAAGAGGACTGTAGTTAAATTTAGTCATAAATATTCTATCCGTCAGAGTTAAACAAATTTAGATTACTAAACTAGATAGAACGATCTACGATGGTTAAGAAGATTTCTAAGAATTCAAGAGCTGCGAGACAAGGTCTATTGGATGTTGCTCCTAGGGAACTAGAGAAGCTACCCAGAGCTGAGAATACAGACTTGACCAACATTATGATCAGAACTGCTGCCAAGAACGAATCTCTCTTGGAAGCTAAGATGAGGAAAAAGAAGGATACCAAAAACAAAGTCGGTAAGAAGGACTTACAGAAGAAGATTAACAAAACCGAGAGGATATTAGAGAAGGAAAGATTAGCTCGAGCCCTAAATATAACTAATAGATTGGACGGTAAAATTGCCAAGTCTATACAGAGAGCTAAGTATGTCCAGACTTCTAGAAAAGCTGGTTGGGATAGCACTAATGAGCAAATCAAGAGAGAACTTCAAAGAGCAATTGATCTTGAAAACGAAGCGAAAGCAAATGAGGAGGACAAGAAGGAAGAAGGTGATATCGAGATAGAAGAAATGTATGACTCATCTAAACCAACTGTAGAAAGTAAAGAAACATCAGCTCCTTCAGTTCCACAAAACTTGTTTGATCTTCTTCCGGCTGAAATTGAAGATTAAAGAACAAAAAAAACAACAACAAAAAAACCGCTTCAAATGTAAAACATTTCCTTCAATAGCTACAAAAGAATATATGGGTATAATTTGCATAAAATAAGAATGGGATTCTTATACTTTCTAATACTTCAACAATTTCAAATAATCGGATTTTCTTTCATCATATATTAGAGGAAACAATCTTCTTTTTTGTACATCTATTAATATATTTATTATATAAAAGAGTAGTTTCACCATTTTCTTTGGCAAATCTAGATGATACAAAGTAGGTGACTGCACTTGTCATTAAATCAGGTATTCTTTTAATCATTCAATAATCATGTTGGCTATTTATTCTCTTTCTGTCGTAAATAGAAATCTCCTCGAAGTTCGCTCGGAACATACGAAAATGGGACTTTGGCAGAGGAACGGGAACCTTAAAATTGAAGAAGAATAACTTCTATAACTAGTAAAGAAGAAATATAGTGATACAGATAAATATTAATGCCCTATTTAGATTAAAGGTCATTTAGTATTTCGTTGGAGACAGATACATTTACAGATAAGGACGTTATATCAGTGTTAGATGGGCCTAAGATTGACATTCATATTACTCTGTTTTGTAGCCAGGATAACTAATGTTTTTGCAGACCGATTGAGCAAACCAAGCCAAGTAGTAAGTGCAGATTCATTCTGGGAAGATTTCAAGTCGTACGAGAGTAATGATGACTTTGCGGAAGAGTGGATTTGCCCAACACCATCAGAAAAGGACCAAATAATTAGTCGAAGATGGTACCTGGCGAGAAATGATGGAATTAATTCAGGAATTATTGTTAAAGCTCCAAATGCTGTGGCTATGATTGGAAGGTTATTACATAAACCCATTATAATAAATAATAACGATACGCTAGTGGTGCAATATGAGGTTAAGGCGTCAAGGAAGATTAAATGTGACGGAGCATTTCTAAAATTATTTCAGAATCTAACCCTCCAGGATATAGAAAATTACAACTCTGAAATTGGCTCTGAATATAAATTTCTATTTGGTCCTGACTATTGCCTTCCAGATACTAATAAATTAAGATTTGAGCTTCAAGGCACTAGTTCACTGGAATTGACTCATTGTCCTGTCTCGAAGTTAAATGATGACCTAAAGCGGACACATTTGTATACTACAGCGTTAAATTTCAAGGACAAGATTATAGAATTGAGGATTGATGGTAAAGTTGTTCTTTTTACTTCTATAGAAAACAGATCCTATTTCAACAACATAGGTAATTTTGAATACACGAACGAACCGTTAATAACTGTGAATTCTATAGTTTTCGATAATTGGGGATCAACTTCTGGATTAATGTTTAATAATATCTATATTGGAAAGGACATTATCGAAGCAGAAAAGATTGGTAACATCACCTATTCAAAAACCAGAGAGAAGGAGGAGGCCGAACTACAAGAAAAATTGAGATTTAGAAACGATGGTAAGAACACTAACGTAAATAAGCAGTATTTTGAAATTGAGCATTCGGGAAATCTTTTTGACATTATTATCGATACTATTATAGAAAACTGCAGTTTAAATATAATATGGACTCACAAGGACGTATTGCTAGTCACTTTATTATGCATTATTTCTATTTTTGTTTTGTTTAATCGTAAACAAAAAGTTCCGCTAGCAACTGAGAAGAATATACCATATCAGGACAAAATAGATAAAGACAAATGAATACCCGAATGAAAATGTTCGACATATTGCTAACAGCAAAACTTACTGTAACCCCCATTCTCCAAATTCGAGATGAATATGTACATACATACGTACATATATATATTATTGACTAATATGTATATACACTGTATTAAGGTATTTAAGATATAAAATAAGAACATATTCTAAATATAGTAAGAGAAGAAGGGAAAAAAAAATCTATTTATACAGAGTGCGCAAGTTAATTTAGGTGTTCATTCCTGTAGTCTAATATCAGTAATTTTTCGACAAGCAATATGGAAAGCATATTTATATTTTTCAGCCGCACAGGGACTGAGATGCTTTGTTAAGGGATTTCCAGCAAGATCAATCCTCTTCAGATTAGTAGTAGGAATTGCCTGTAGAATGTTTCTCAAGTCATCGAGATCATTATCTGTTAATATTAACTCTTCTAAACCTGGTATAATGTCACATAAATTCAGTGGTAACTTATCTAACCCACTAATCCATGCTAACTTCAGAAACTTCAAGTTTATTGGAAATAGATCAAATCTCGGTAGATCAGTTTCAATGCCATCAATTATCTCCAGGACTTCCATATGAGCTGGCCTTACATGCCATTTTTTCAATCCCTTACACGCGTCTATTCGTAGGATTCTCAGACTTTGCATTGGTAATCTTCTAATATCAAACCGAGATCGTAGTTTATTTTCCCTAAGGCTTATTTCTTGTAAATTTGTCATAAAACTTATGTCTTCAAGTTCTTCGATAAAGTTCTGATCCAGAATAAGCGACCTTAAATTCACCAAACAATTGAGGTTTCTGATGGCTCTTATTTTGTTACCTGTGAGGTCCAAATGTTCCAATGAAGCCCAGCCCACATCTGTATCTGCAGTATTGACGAGAGTTGCAAAATCAACAACTCCTTCAATTGAATTGAATGAAAGATCTAGTTTACGCATGGGTATGTCGTTGAGAGGAATGAGTGCTTCAATCTGATTTTTAGACAGGTTAATTGTTGTCAGATGTATGCAAGTCTCCAGAATGGACAGGGTTTTTATGTGGTTATTTTTGCAATTTAAGTATTCCAAATCGTGGTGATCGAATAAGTTTAAGGTTCTTAAATTTCTGGACGAGACATCCAGTCTTCTTGTGTATTTCCTCTCTTTTCCAAATATCTGAAGACCCTTAGTAGTTGGTTTTCTCGTCGAGTTCACCAATATATCCGAGACGGGTTCTGCTGTGCTAGTCCATGCAAAATCTATATCTAGTGCATCTGAGCTATATTCAGGGCGATCATCGTCTAACTTGGAATAAAATTTCGAAGTTGTACTACTTTTACTTGCTGTTAGATTCACCGTACTGCTGTTATGAGTCTTAAATTTTTTATCCTGTATGAGATGGTTCCTAAATATACTAACGGGAACATTACTTCTATCTAAGTACTGGACCATAGCAAAGAATCAAGTCCTTTCTCCTTCCCCCCACTCAGTTAAATAAAAAAAACTAATAATAGAAAGTTTTACTAAGGTTTTAAATTATTCTAGTCAATGTATCGCCAAGATAACAGATCATCTAGAAATGAATTATCTCAAAAATCTTGATTATATTCTCTTATGCTATGATTATCTCAATTGATTATATATTTTTTATGCTGTGCTCCTTCTATTTTTGTGAAATAATACAAAGCCAAGACCGTCAAAAAAAAAAAAAATAGCGTTATCTTAATATCATATAAATAAATAATATTTGTAAACGAATAAGATTGTGTAGTATGACACACACTTGTATAAAGTATAATAGGTATGTCGTGTTTATTGTGTTGTATAAGTATTGCTATATTGGGCGCTTAGAAATGCATAGCCTACGATGAGCTTTGTGTGGGCAGAGCCTTAAAGAGGCCCAAAAAATTTGATTCGTATACTGTTATTATTGCGTTTTAAGTATCCGGGTAACAATAATATTTTTTTTTGTGGTTGCTACGTCGAGGTGAGTGGGATATTCAGAAGCATTACGTCAAAGAACAAGAACCCTTATTTTTTTTTTTGTTCTCTATTACTGAAAACGGAAAGTGAGGGGGGGGCAGGACAGAGAATCACCGTACAGATTCCTTTGTTGAACTATTTCGGATGAATGGGTTGTCCTTTTTTTTTTTTTCTTGAAAGGATGCGGAATTATAAGAGCGAACGAAGTAATGTTACAAAGAGGAGGGGGAGGGAAGGCAATAAAAAAAAAAAATCGGAGTTTCGAAACTATAAAATGATGTCGGAAAAATAGAATGGTAGTTTGAGGTATATACCAACCTTAATATATTAGGTATAATATTAGATATATTAGGTATAATATTAGATATATTAAAAACAGGAAAATAAGGATTTACGCCTCGAGAACAAAAAAAAGTAAATAAGTTAATAAACTTAAAAAAATGACGTACGAGATTCGAACGCTTTGTCGGAAGCATAAAAAAAGAAAGAAAGAAAAGTACACGTTAGAAAATCTCGTAGATACTACAACGGAAAAAAATAAAAAATACGATGAATGCACCAAAAACATTTCTTTTTTATTCTTGTTGATACAGGCTGTAGAAAAAAAATAAAAGACGGGCAAAAGAAGTAAGAAAGAAAAAAAAAGAAAGAAAAAATGAAAAGGGAGTGGTCGAAGCACTGAAAAGCACCTATTTGAGAGAATTAAGCGGAACTAATCCTAAGAGATTAAATAAATAAGATAGAAAAAAAAAAAAAATTATAGCAACATAATCCATTTCCGTCTCCATTAATACCACATTAGATGTAATATCTTATTATATAAGGAAAAACCCATTTTTAAACCAGTAGATATACAAATACTGTCCTGAAAAAAATAAAAATACAAAAATAGTTGAACTTAATCCTATCTCCGAGGTTTTAAACTTATACCATATACCGAAATATATCAAAAATCAGAAAACACAAAAAAAAACAACTAATAAATAAGAAGTGGAAGTTAATGTTTATAAAAAGGAAAATATAATAAAATAATGAGTAACGCTGAGTTAACTGAGAGTGAAAGTGTCAGGAGTGTAAGTGCGTCTGTAGATGCGGTTATACCAGGTGTGGGAATTACTGATATTGCTATGGTAGAGGAAAAGCTAGCATCTGATATCTCGAATTTTGTTGATGTGGAAGATTTACAGCAGTTTCAGAGTATACCTTACGGATCTAATTATAATTCAATACTTTCCTTGGTGTTGTCACTGCCGAAAAAGAAGAATTATTCGAAAAAAAATGAAACGTCCTTGAAAAGGTATTATCTATCTCGGAAAAATCTAACATATCATAGCAAGAAATATACTGAGAGCCAAATAAAGAACAATATTAGTCACGACTCCTTAGAGAGCTCATCCTCGATGGGATCAGATGATGAGAGGTTTAAAGAGAACTCTATGAGTGGTGGTTCAGAGCATGCTCCAAAGATACCCATTGCCTCCATCTCACATATTGATTTCGATATTAATGCAGTACTGGAGAGAATTGAGAAACCACTTGATGAAGATAGATTCAGTCATATGGTGGAGACTATGGGTTCGATAGATCTCCATACTGCTGCATCGTACATAAAATACTGTCAGAAGTTGTTCACTGTGAATGTAAGGAAGGAAGATATTCTAAAACAACATAACTTATGGGTGCCTAGCGTACATGATCAATTCAAGAACTCTTTTTTATCCGAAAAGAGAAGAACTGATGAATATTCACACTATCATGAAAAAAAATCAAATCCACTGTTCATTGATGGAGAGTGCTACATGTCTAGAAAGTACGATATTTTTGCAGGTAGTTCTCTTATACCATCGATCTTCTCAGAATATAAGCCTCCTTCATTCCTCTACCCATGTGCCGTAGAGATCGAAGACAAATGTTACATTTTAGGTGGTCTTATACCGATTTATGGCTATGACGAGGACGCACCAAATTTAAAAGATTTTAAAGTTGATGGTATCAAAAATATGCCTCCACCACTTCTACCTGATGTAATAAACAACCCAGCCATTGTTAATAATCCACATCTTTATGTGTATTCTTTGTCATCGTCGCGTATTATGAGACCAAAAATATCTGGTCAAATCCCGCCTCCATTGATAGGAATGAAGGGGTCAAAATTAACTGATAGATACATCTTATTCTATGGAGGATTTGAAATAAAAACGGAATCAGTTTTCGATAATGACGGAATGATATATCTAAAGAAAAGAGCATATGTCAATAACATTGGTTACATTCTTGACACTATGTCATATAGATTTTCCAAGATCGAAATTATATCTCCTTCATCATCAGCATATCCAGACTTACACCCTCGGTTTGGTCATCTGCAAATTTCAGTCAATTTGACAGAGACAGTCGCAAATACACCCTTTTCGACGAATGGTAGCCAAACTAGCCTTTACCCTGACTCTAAATCGAAATTGGAATTGAAGGACGCTGAGGAGAAAAAGAACCATAATTTTGGTTTGCATACAATTTACATCTTTGGTGGATACAGACAAACGGGGGATGACAGGTATGAGGCAATGAATGACATGTGGAAGATCGAGGTTCCTGTAGTTGCAAGAGGCAAAAATGGGTATTGCAATTTTAGCGAGGCAGCAATAGCGACCGCAATACATAACTCTCAAGATAAAGATAGTTGGCCTAGGAGTAGAGCTTTTAGCGCATATTGTGTGCCAAACTTGCATACTGTCTATAACCAGTCCTTTGAAACTTTTCTCTTAGACCGTTTAGAAAATGAGTATAAGGTCGATCTTGAAAGTGTTAATGTAAAAAATAAATCTAGGCCTATTTTCCCAAATGTGGTATCTAAGATGGACCCAGAGATACTAAACAACCAGAGCCAATTTAAGGATACCAAACACAAGGCAGAGGAGCACGGTGGGAAAACGGGTTTAATTTCTCAAAAGCACCGTGTCCGTCCCGTGAGTGCTAACAATGATTCCCGTACAATTGTTATTCATGGGGGTTCTGATGGTACAGAGCTATTCAGTGATATGTGGTGGTTCGATTTGGAATCTGAAAAATGGCGTCGTATAGACACTTATGCGAGGACGGAAGATCAGTTTGAAGGTTTAGTTCCTCTTGATCTTAAATTAGTCGGACACAAAATGAACTTAATAGGCCACATGCTTGTGTGTACTGGGGGGATGATTCAATCAGATGTAGACAGGTTCTATAAAAATGTTAAAGTTGAATTGTCAGCTGATAAAGTACCTGTGGGGAGTACTATTTTTAATACTTTAGATTTGAATACCCAATGCCTTGCCGTTCGTTCTATTAAATCTCGGGCTTATAGCGGTAAAGATGGAGAGGCATACCTGAACTTGGAGGATACCCCAACTGCTATGTTAGTAGTATGTGTGGGTGGAGAAGCTGTTGAGCATGATGGAAACATTCTAATTATTGGTGGTGTCATTATTCCAAGGGAAGATATTGAAGTAACGTATCTGAGAGGTGCGGTGATGGCATGTATTATGCCATCAATGAGTTTGCTAGCATAATATGACTGGAATACACTGAATCCTTTAGTGTGAAATAAACATTAAAGGAAAATTTTTTTAAAAAAAAAAAATAAAAAAGACAACAAAAAATATTAAGAATATTTGTCAACACAGCTTAAAATTTTAGCTAATAACAATCAAACAAAAAAAAACTGCTATAATGAACACAATTTGCATTTACGAGTAATACAACCTTATTATATTTTATTTTTCTTGCATATATTATTCAAATATCATATTTATATTTATCAATTTATCTTTAATTTAATTTTAATGAAATATATTTTCCAGTCAAGAGATTATTTTCGTTTTCTACAATCTAAGGTTAGCACGCAGAAACACTATTGTTTTCCATCGTCAGTTGGTCAGCAGATATAATATGAAAATTGACTCCAGCATACCTGATAACTTAATATCAGTAGACAATTGCATAAATCAATAAATGTGGGTGATAAATAACGTAACTGAAAATTTTTTTTTCTTGGGATAGTCTTTTCTTCTTCTAAGATAGAGATATGTCTACTTAAATGCATGACAAGGAAAAAGAAAAAACTAGTGCAGCCTGGAGAAATGCATTTAAATATTGAATTGAAGTCAAGAGCAAGATTCTCTACAACTATTTTTAGCTTTATTCCTTTTTATATGTATTTAGAAGGATACAAAATACAATGCGGGATAATAACAAGTGTCTGTGAGATGGCAAATTTATCACTAATATTTGCTCTACAATTTCTTCTGAGTAACATTTACTTATTGATTTTTATTATTTTTTTCTTGCAAAGTTGGTTTATTTAAAATATATATGAATAGTATTATAATATTTACCTTCGTTAGTTATAGTTAACCAGCAACTATCATGCGAATCATGACGACGATAATAAAGGAATGGTGGTTCTAACACTTAATAAGAAACTCAAAAAGACATTAGCCAATATAGATATATAAAATATCAAATATGATTAAAAAAAAAAAAAATATTGGAATACATTACATTACAACGTAAAAATTGAGAGCAATTATGTCTTAACTACAACTTAACGGACTCAATCAAATGTTTAACAACACCTGGGTTAGATAGTGTGGAAACATCACCTAGTTGATCTGATTCACCAGCTAGAATCTTTCTCAAAATACGTCTCATGATCTTACCAGATCTAGTCTTTGGCAAATCGTCCACTAAGACAATCAACTTAGGAGCAGCGAATGGACCAATATCCTTTCTAACAGTCAAGATCAAATGTTTCTTAATATCTTGCAACTCCTCTTCGGATGCAGAAGACCAAGTAGATTTATCCTTTAGGACCACAAAAGCAGCAACAGCTTGACCAGTCAAGTCATCATTGAAACCGACAACAGCACATTCAGCAACCATACTGTCTTCGATGATAGCGGCTTCAATTTCAGCAGTTGACAATCTATGACCAGAGACATTGACGACATCGTCGACACGTCCCAAAATCCATATGTAACCATCCTTATCTCTAGCAGCACCATCACCTGTGAAGTAGTAACCCTTGTATGGGTTTAAATAAGTGTCCAAGAATCTGTCGTGGTTCTTCCAGATAGTTCTGGCGAAGGATGGCCATGGCCTCTTAATAGCTAGGACACCTTCTGCGTGTTCATCATTGATTTCTTCACCAGTAGTTGGATCTAGGATAACAGTTTCAATACCGAAGAATGGTAAAGAAGCAGAACCTGGTTTCATTGGAGTAACACCACCAGCCAATGGTGTAACCAAATGGGAACCGGACTCAGTTTGCCAGTAAGTATCAACAATTGGGATATCGTTCTTACCGATCTTCTCGGAGTACCATTCCCAGACCTCAGCAGCGATAGGTTCACCAACGGAACCCAAACAACGCAAAGATTTCAAAGAGTAACCATCAATGTAGGAGTCACCAGCTCTCTTCAATAGACGCAAGGCTGTTGGAGCGACGTAGAATTGGGTGACCTGGTGCTTGTCAATAATTTCCCAGTAACGAGAGAAGTTCGGATAAGCTGGAGTACCTTCAAAGACCATTGTGGTACAACCATACAATAATGGCCCGTAGACACAGTAAGTGTGACCAGTGATCCAACCAATGTCACCAGCAGTGAAGAAGATATCCTCTTGATGAACATCGAAAGTGTATCTCATTGTTAGCAATGCGCCTAGCAAGTAACCTGCGGTTGAGTGTTGGACACCCTTTGGAGTACCTGTTGAACCGGAGGTGTACAGCAAGAACAATGGGTGTTCAGAGTCGACTGGTTCGCAAGGGTAGTAAGTCTTGTACTTCTTTCTCTCAGACTCCCAGTCCAAGTCTCTTGGGGCTTGGAAGTTGACCTGAGGGTTGTTTGTGCGTCTGTAGACTAGGACATGTTCGACTTGTGGGGTTTCTCTCAAGGCGTCATCGACAATTCTCTTGGTCTCGATGATCTTACCACCTCTGTTAGATTCATCGGTGGTAATCACAACACGGGAGCCCGCATCGTTAATACGGTCTCTCAAAGAGTTTGAAGAGAAACCGGCGAAGACTACCGAGTGGATGGCACCGATTCTCGAGATAGCCAATAAGGTGATCAAAGCCTCTGGGATCATTGGCATGTACACAGCGACGGTGTCACCTTTCTTGACGTTCATGGAGTACTTCAAGATCTGGGCCACCTGGCAGACTTTCTCCAGCAAAGTCTTGTAGGACATAGTGTAACCTTCACCGGGTTCATCGGCCTCGTAGATGATAGCGGCTTTGTTTGGGTTCTTGAGGGCGTGTCTGTCGACACAGTTGTAACAAGTGTTCAATTGACCGTTCAAGAACCAAGCGTTATTTTCGAACGATGGTTTGGTGGTGTCGTCGACATCCGGGACGAACACTCTGTCGAAGTCGCGGGACCAGTTCAAGAAGGACTTAGCCTTCTCACTGAAGAATTTCTCTGGGTTCTCGATGGATTCTTGGTACTGTCTCTTATACTCCTGTAGGCCAGCTAAATGAGGAGAATAATGAGTCTTGATGTTGTCCTTCAACCTGTCATCGATAGGTTTCTGCTTAACGACTTGAACACCCGTCAAATGTTCGTGTTCAACTTCTCTCTTTCCTTGCATCTGATCTTTCAAAACTTGTACTTGGTCCTTCTTCTCAGCTACTGCAGAAGGCATTTGTCTCTTTTGTTATTTAGTTTTTATACTAATATGATGTATATTAATTTAAGATTGTAAGACTCGAAAAAAACCAAAGATAGTTTTAGAAACCCTTTATATATTGATGAAGAGTGGAGTAAAACTCCGAATCTTGACAGGTAACCCCACCTTCGAAAGACGTGACTTTACGTTGGGGTATCTTCTCTTTCCCTCCCCCATCCCCCATCCACCCGCAATCGTACTACGAGCCAACATACTACAAGTCAGCTATCACACAAGAAACTCAAGAACTCAACAACGACACTGCGAGTCAATCAACAACGACACTACAAGTCAGCTATAACAAGAAACTCAATGCTATGCAAGTAAAGCGAGAGCAAGCAGATCCATAATACGAGTTGTGGTATACAAGATATAGCATAGTGTAGCAGTAGTGTAGTAGTAGTGTAATATAGTCATAGCATAGTATAGCATAGCAGTATAGCATAGCATTATACTCCGATATCTAGGCACATGACTCTCAAAGGGGGGGTCACACCTCTCTCGAAAGTGCGGAGAGCGGTGGGCAGGCGGAGACGTACAGACGGAGACGCGGGTGGCATTACAGAGACGGTGGTGCCGTGGTGTTGGGGCGCATGGGGGAGGGGGTGCTGCTGGTGGATACTCTCCAATTTTTTTTGTTTCTTCACACCCAAACACCCACAACCCCTTGTATTGTTCTATACGTGATGGTCATGTGATACTCTTACCCGGCGGAGAGTGTAATATTTTTCGAGTTTTTTCGTGTTTTTTCCATTTTTCGTGTTTTCAGGGAAAATCACCGGGTAAGCGCGGCGCAATCACTTTCTTTTCATGCTACTGCTGAACGGGGATCACTCCGCTTTTTTCAGGCTCCGCTTTTGGCCTTCGCTTTTTCGTCTGCTGGGAGCTTCTGCTGGGAGCTTCTGCTGGGAGCTGTACGTATCTCTCTGCACGAATCCTTTCTCAGCCTTCTAAATTTTTTGTTTCTCTCTCTGTGAAGTAATTTAGCTGTCCTCTCCCATATTAATGCTGTTTATACTATTTATAGTATTCAATGTGATATTTCTTCTGTTCATATATATTGGGAGTGTTATTTGTATATTCAATACCCCCAAAATAAACAAATAACAACTAATAACAATAACAATAATAATAATAATATAAAGAATGTTACTTCGATTGTGGGTGTTTCTCTGGATGATCGGGAGTACGTTGGCGAGTGGGCAGAAGCATTTGGAGACCTCCTCGCTGTTGACGTGTATGGATAACTCTCAGTTCACGGCGTCGTACTTCGATGTCAAGTTCTTCCCCAGCAATAAGACAGTGGTGTTCAAAGTAGACGCATCGACCATTATCAACGGTAATATCATAGTGAAGGCGGAGCTGATCACGTATGGGCTGAAGGTACTGGACATGACGTTTAACCTGTGTGATCTGCACGAGGTCTCCCTGTGTCCCTTGGCGAGCGGGAGGATAGACGTTGCGTCGCAGTACACCATCGACTCGGACGTGCTAGACCAAATCCCGGGTGTCGCGTACACTATTCCGGACCTGGACGCCCAGGTCCGTGTCGTGGCGTACGCACAGGACGACACAGACCTGAAGAGCCCGCTGGCGTGTGTACAGGCTATCCTAAGTAACGGGAAGACCGTTCAGACCAAGTACGCGTCGTGGCCTATCGCGGCGATTTCTGGTCTCGGGCTGCTGACCTCCGGTTTCGTGTCCGTGATAGGTTACAGCGCTACCTCTGCGCACATCGCATCAAACTCCATCTCGCTTTTCATCTACTTCCAGAACCTAGCCATCACTGCAATGATGGGCGTCTCTCGTGTGCCACCTATGGCAGCAGCTTGGACTCAGAACTTCCAGTGGTCAATGGGTATTATCTCAGTAGAGTTTATGCAAAAGGCTTTGAATTGGTATATACAGGCCACAAAGGGTGTATCCACCGTGGTTGTCGCAAACAAGGACATTCTGTCCATTAGTGTTCAGAGAAGAGCCATGAAACAACTCTTCAGAAGAGGTATCAGTCTGGCCTCTTCGAAGGACTCCAACTTTGACTCCATCCTGGACGACTCAAAATTGTACACCACAAACGAAAGAGATAGCGACAACTACTCAACCAAAATTCTGGTCTTGAGAGGTATTCAGAGAGTGGCATTCTTAGCAAATATCGAGATCTCAAACTTCTTCTTAACTGGTGTGGTGTTCTTCCTATTCTTCATGTTCTGCCTAGTAATTGGTTTGATCTTCTTCAAGGCCTTACTCGAGCTGTTGACCAGAGGCGGTATGATGCCGGAGACATCAAATTTCTTCCAATACAGAAAGAACTGGGGTAGTATCATCAAAGGTACTCTGTTCAGATTGGCCATTATTGCATTCCCTCAAATCACACTTTTGACTATCTGGGAATACACGCAGAGAGATTCACCAGCAACTGTTGTTGACGCTGTGGCTCTCTTCGTGGTAATTACATGTCTATTGACTTACGGAGCAACAAGGGTCCTTTTAAAGGGAAAGGAGTCTTTGAGACTATACAAAAACCCTGCATACTTGCTCTACAGTGATACAAATTTCCTAAATCGTTACGGTTTCTTGTATGTGCAATTCAAGGCTGACGCCTTTTGGTGGTTATTACCTTTGCTAGCTTACGGCTTCTTCAGATCTTTATTCGTGGCCGTGTTACAAACTCATGGTAAAGCACAGGCCATGATTATTTTCGTCATCGAATTAATCTATTTCGTGCTACTGTGTTACTACCGTCCTTATCTAGATAAGAGAACGAACATTTTCAATATTGCTATTCATGTGGTTAACTTAATCAATGCATTCTTCTTCTTATTTTTCAGTAATTTGTTCAGGCAACCTGCTGTTGTATCTTCTGTCATGGCGGTGATTCTGTTTGTTTTAAATGCTGCATTCGCGCTATTTTTATTGGTTTTCACAATAATTACATGTGCTTTGGCATTGATACACAGAAACCCTGATGTCCGCTATCAACCAATGAAGGACGATCGTGTGTCCTTCATTCCTAAGATAGATAATGGTGGCAGTGGCTACTTTGGCGGTGACAATAAAGGCACCTCTGAAGCAGAATTGTTTGAATTGAAACAAGCCGTTATGGATACAAACGAAACGGAACAAGAAAAGATGATTAGAGATGATACATTTGTAAGGACAAATAATGCTACCGGTAACAGAGTTCTTTTTGATGATGAAGTGAGTACATACACTACATCGTCACAATCTAACAAGGGTGGTTCTTTCAACCCTGAGGAAACGCCAGTTGAACCGGCATCAGCTGTCATGGGTTCTCAAGGTATGTCAAACTATAACAACCATGGCTACCTAAAGGTTCCTAGTCAACAAGCATCCAGTTCAAACAACAGAAAAGATAACAATAACCTACGAAAGCCAGAGACAAGTTTCTATACGGGTAACAATAACCATAGTTATTTCCGTGGTGGAGACGATGCCTCCTTTTTGTAATTAATCATGATTCTTTCTTTGATATTTTTTTCTGATTAATTATCTTCACATTGTATACTTTTCAATATTCTGATGAGCATTTTAAAAATTGTTATGACAAAGTACGAAAATAATGAAAATGGAATGAAAAATCGCGTATACATGAACGTCGATGAAGGTAATACCATTTACGAGTTTATTATTAATATTTTCAGAAAGTAAAATCTCGCCTTTCATTGCTTGGATTTTACCCTTTACTTAAGAAACGTTTCCAACTGTTAAATTTTCTTTTCCTCTATTAATATTATTCATTTCCATTCTTTTCCAATAACTACTTTTACTGGGGGTTTATTTGTTTTTGTCGTGTCGAACCTACCAATTTGTATCAATATAAAGATTCTTTTATTTCTTTCTTTTCTTTCTAGAATCATAAATAACACTATTATATCAATACTATAGCCCAATTGCATAAAAAAAAAAAGGTGTATATAAAAAAAAACAAAGACTACAAAGTGTGTAACTGACCAAATACGGCATTAGAGATGCAGCCGTAGAAATGTAAAGTTTGCTTTAATGGCGCAATTTGTTGTTCTACTGAAGTCAATATCCCTTTTTCTATGGAGTATTTTATATGGTTAGATAGCTAATTTTTGAAAGACGTACGTATCCAACCAAGATGTACCATAGAACTGGTCCATTTCTCGTGATTTATAGCTTTTATATACCATTCAAAACACTGAAGCCCATTTGTATTTTCGTAGATCCTGTTAAAAACGGTTTTTTTCTTGGCATCCGCTCTCTCTCTATATAGAATAACAAACTAAAAAAAAAAACCTTGCTGCAAAAGGAGGAAGATTGACATCTAAGATTCTGAAAGCTGGATCAAGGTTACTATATTCAATAGCCTACACTATCTAGCAGCGTTAATATAAGGTAACATTATAAAGATAAGAAAAATTTATTAAAAAAAAGATTATATTATAGAAAATATAAGGGAATTAGAAGATCAGATGCCAGTATCTTCGATGAACGACCATTCTCCTGAGACAGCGGAAGCTGAGAGGATTAGAAAGAGGAATAGAATCTCATTTGTTTGCCAAGCTTGTAGGCGGTCTAAGACCCGGTGTGATAGAGAAAAACCGGAGTGTACTAGGTGCAAGAAGTTGAATATTAAGTGTGTTTATGATGTATCAAAGCAGAGTGCTCCTAGGATACCTAGTAAGGATGCCACCATATCCAGGTTGGAGAAGGATGTAGAATACTGGAAAAACAAAGCTATGAAACTGATGCAAGAAACTGAAGGTAATGAGAAAATGAGCAAATATGATTTTGAGGGCGAGGTACATAGCGATTCGTCATCTGACCGTGAAGAATCGGATGATTATGGACCAGCCATGAAACGTGTAAAATTAGAACAAGATGGAGGTTCGGATTACGGGGTCAATCATCAAGATAATCTTGAAGTCAATCTGTACAGAACACACCCTACATTGATTGTAAGTAGAGTTATGAAAAGAGAGGTAAAACCCCTCTCGGAAAATTATCTGTTTATTCAGGACAAATTTCTAACGTCGCTTATTGCTTCAATTTTTCTGGATCCCTCAAAGAATACCATGATCCCAGCCCTCACAGCTAATGCTAACGTCACGAGAGCTCAGCCAAGTGTCAGAACACATGCCTTAAAACTGAAGGAAGTGCTACTTCGTCAATGCCATACTGAATCGCAGAGAATACGTGTTAATGAATTTACAGAACGTATTTTGCAAAATGCTAACACATCAAAGAATTTGAAAAATGGTATGATACTTTCAATGTTATATAATACTCTTGGTCATCAATTTTTGGAAGATCACTGCCAAACTAATGGAGAATACTCAGACGTATTGAAGACGTTCATTAATGAGATAGAAACTCTTCTTCCACCATATGAAATTATTCAGATTTACAAGCGTCATTTTTATCAATATGTTTATCCTGCACTTCCATTTTTGGAGAAGGAGATGTTTGAAGAATCTCTAAGCGAAATTCTATTTAAAAATCCAGATAATCCCGATAAGATCAAGCTGGAGTTGGGTAATAAACATCTCCGTATGAAGATAGAGAACTTATCAATATTATTAGTTATTTTGAAATTGTCCTTTATATCTTTGAACTTCGCAGAAGACAATGTGCAACACAGTTCTCAAGATGTAGATAAATCGGTCATAGACCGATACCCAATATCAAATGATTTTGTTCTCTTAGCTCAAAAGTGTTTGGCATCTGAAAATTGGTGTGCATGTGCCAACGAAAACATTATAGCTTGTGTTTTATATGTTTGGGCATTCTTTGTATTTTCTCCTGAGGAGGGTGACTTATTTTTGGAGCATCCCACTGATGTTATTAGTAGTTTAGTAATGATGTTGGCCACATCCATTGGGCTGCATCGTGATCCATCCGATTTCCCTCAACTAAGATCCAGCATCCCAGATATCCGGACACTCAACCATAGAAGAATACTATGGTTAAGTGTTGTCACTGTCTGCTCATTTGAATCAAGTCTGAAAGGTAGACATTCCGTTTCTTCGGTCTCTTTGATGGCTTTATTTTTAGATATCAAAAGTGAAAATGCAGATGACATATACATGAATAGAGTAAAAGCAGACTTAACTGATTCTCCATCAGCAGAAGGGGTCCTTAAGCTCCATATGCATTGTTTGAGAAGAGTGAAACTAGTATTGTTGCTATCTGATTTAGATGTGATGACTATGACTTATAGAGGTTCCTTCCGGTTGTCAAATCTTGAAATCCTAAGGGTAAAAATAGAAGACTACACTAATAAGTATTTCTCAATTAAAGATCTGAATACTAATATAGATGCTACCACAAGCAGGACTATCCTATTGGCGATGAATTCCACTGCCCTTCACACACAAATTGTTGGTAGATTACTTTTATTGAGAGCATCAATGGCACTATTCCTCCATTTTGAATCTGAATGTCTCGAAGACACCTCTAAATTGGCATACTATTTTAAATACTTCCAGACAAGTTGTATCGATGCACTGTCACTAATGGGTTATATGAATAAATTCTTCAGAGGTGATTACAGTGCATCGCTTTCATCCTCGACGAATTACAATGTGACAAAAGTAATTCAATTGTCCTTTTCTTCAACTATATTCAGTGTATTGGGTATCCTAATGAGAGTTGGTTTTGCGACACATAGTCTATATTCTCAATCACAGGATATGATAAATGAAAATAGACAGGAAGAGCTTTCAGAGATTAATACAAAAATGGAAATTCTAGGAGTATTACAAAGGGATTTAGAGGTGGCTCTATATACTACTTATAAATCTGCATCTGAGCATTTACGTTTCACATATTTCCCAATCTTTAAACTATTGGCTTTATTTGATGTCGTTGTTGAAAACATGCGCAAAGGTGAACTATTATTAGGGATATTCAAGGTTTCAAGAATGGAAAAAATACATTCAAAAATCGTCAAAATGCTGAATTTAACACTCGGGGTAAAACTTGATAAGCGCAATGCTCTAGTTTCGGACCTAAAAGCCAATAATCATATGGCAATTTTTAGTATTTCAGAACTAAATTCATTATCACAAACTGTGCATTCTCTGATGAAAAATATTGATGAAGGTACTTTTAAAGAAGACGCTACTTTGAGCTCTGAATTTACTCAAGGGGGGCTGAATAGCTTAAATGGTAAAATTTGGAATCCAAGTATGGATAATCTAGCCAAGTTGTCGACAGCAATGGCCTTCAGCCAAAATATGGACTTCCATGAAACATCAAAAAATGGAACATCTAATGCAATTACGCCACAAGCTTTTTCACCATATCCAGATAAAGTAGGAATTGCTGAAGGAAAAACTGTAGCTGGCTCTACGAGCAGTGAAACCGATTCTAACAAAGAAGGCCTGGCATCCGATTATGCCGGCTTTTTTGGTGGGTTAGATCTCTTTGACTATGATTTTCTTTTCGGTAATGAGTTTACTTAAATTTTGAGGAGTAGTTCTTTAAGACGATAATATCCTGAACATATCAAATGTATTTAATTGAGTTTTCTACTGAAAATTCTACTTTTTCCCCCTCTGCTACTATAAATATGTAATTAAATGATTATACACGCTTTATATTCTATCATAGTTATAATGAGAACTTTGACTATTATGCTTATTACTTCGGTTGTTGAAGCGGTCTCAGTAATTTAGCTACAGTAAAGGAAAGAAGTGCAAGAAATCCAATAGAGGAACCCACGATTACAGCTGAACTGTAGTCAATTTCTGTCGGTTTAGTTTCAGGTGGGAACCCTGGTGTGTATTTTCCTGGGACCAAAGAGGCCTCAATAATTTTTTTGAAAAGTTGGCTTAACGAACTGGACCATGTTGAAGAGACGTGTAAAGGGTGGTCCAAGAACAAGCTCTCTGTAAATTCATCGGGTTGATATTGACAACGTTGTTGTTGTTTATCAAGGTCAGCTTTTAGAGCCACAAAAACAATTGGTATATCCTTCATGGCACTGTTATTCTCATAAAGCTCAACTAAATAGGAGAATGATTCGGGATCGCTAGAATCGTATACCAAGCAAAGGGCATCGCATTCTGATAATTTCTGCCTATTTTGGATTATAGCAGTTTCTTGTTCGCCTAACTCTTGTAAGATCAAATAAAACTGCTTGTCTCCTGACACTTCAACGTTATTGACAGCTAGACGCGGACGTATAGTTGGAGAATAACTTTCGCTGAATAAACGTCCAAGAAATGATTCTAATAAAGACGATTTTCCGCTATTTCTTTTACCAACAATAAAACAATTGAATACTTTTCTATCAGATACGTATGATCGATAGAATCGACCTTGCCGCCTTCTCATTTTTCTGGATTTTGTAACTTGAACTGCCACCTTTGCATTCTCCTGGAATCCTAAGTAGACGAGATAAGCTGTAGTTGCTTTATAATCCAAATAAGTAGTCATTGCCCATTGAGCTAACCAACCTTGAAGTGTGATAAAGCCCTTACCGTTAACAACAGTCGAAGCTGGGAAGTTGGTCTCTCTCCAAAGGTTTGGTAAACCTGGTGTACTTCGGAATAGATTACTTAGTTCGCCGTCATTTAACGCTCCGTCATTGTCACTGTCAAATTTTATGAATATATCAACCAGAAAACGATAACCTTTCGGGCTTAGTTCAACACTGGCCTGTTCAGGTACATATACCTTGGGGTATAAGACCTCATCATCAATTGATAGTGAGTCAGTATAATGGAAGTTTCTTAAAATACCCCAGGTAGTTTCATGCCTTCCTCTCTCTGTATAAATTTTATTTAGGGCGATGAATCCCTGTTTAGTCAAACCCTTGGTCGGTACAAATAAAATGTCCGATGGATACTCTTCAGATGAGGAGAGATCCATAAGTGTCTGTTTGATGAAATTAAGCTCATTTAGGTCAATACTTTTACCAAAACATTTCTTTTGAAGGGATATTATTTCATCATCACTCAAAAACCCATCTTGGTCTTCGTCGCATAAAATAAATATTCTCTTTAACGCAGAAACAGCTAATGGCTTCAATTCTCCAACTCTAGAGTCGAACAACGGGGAAATTGGGTACAAGATTGATCGTTGGCATAGATAAAACGCTTGATTTACAGCAAAATGTGTCTTAGCACTTGTTTTAATACAGGTATCGACTTCTTTGAAGGCCATCAATATCGGTATAAATTCTTCATCTTCAACTTTGGTATTCATAAAGTCCTCTGGTTTTGAACTTGTTGTATATTCATCACACTTATTTTTGCACAATATGACCGGTATATTAAGACCCAATGAGCGAAATGTTATCATCCAATATAGTGAAATCCTCTCATAAGAATCCTTATCCGAATAAACAAGCCAAATAACATCAGCATTCCGAAGTTCCCTTTGCATTCCGATGGGATCATTGTTGTCAGTATCAATCAACTTCGTATTCTTAGGTGAGTAACGGCTCGATGAGAAGTCCCTGGGTATCGTTATTTGTGGTAAAACAGGCTGTAAATATGGTTCAAACGCACCCTTTACAAGTGATATGATAAGACTTGTCTTCCCTACTCCATCATCTCCACAGACCACAACCCTAATTGTTTCTTTAATCATCCTTGAATCACTGCTACCAGACACAAGATTAACCTCTCTTTCATGTAATACAGTAACACAGCACCAAAATAAAAACTATAATCAATATATTATCACTAGTTATAGAATATTCATTGGATAGGACTATATTGACTCTAGATTGGAATATTAATATCGATGATGTTCAACAATGATCGATAACCTTAAAGCCGTTCGTTGATGTGATTCTTATTCTTTTAGAACACTAAAGGAAAGTTACCCGACCAAAATATTTTTCACTAAGATAGTGGGATTAGTAAAATTACATTGTTTGTATTAATGAAGTTACAAGTTAGTGTGTATATATAATTATTATTACATGATTATTTTATTGACTATCTTTTTGAGTCTTTGAGAGCTAACTTGCGCAGCTGTTCCTTCAGGTGAGCATTTTCCATTTCTAGTCTATTAATTTTAGTATTAGCCACATCTGAATCGATTTTACGTCTTTCTCTCTCAGATGTCCATTTCCGCTGGAGCTCCTCGATACGAAGGTACATTTCTTTTTCGTTTTTGATAGGAGAGTGTTTTCTGTCGCTTTCCTGTTGTACGAGGTGGAGATAGTTTTCAATAATGGATTGCGATGCATTCTCGATGTATACATATAGTGATTCTAGCTTATTCGAGATATGTCCCGTATTTTCGAGACCCTTTATCTTTTCTATGGAATACAATTTTTTCAAGGCCTGCTTGACTGATTTTTCTTCTAGTATAGTCATAAAAATATTGAGGTTGTTCTGTAGATGTAGTAGTAACTGTTTCTTTACACTCTCAAAATCAGAATTCAGTTCCTCTAATTCATTGGAATGTTCTTTGTAATTTCTAATAATGTTTTTCATTTTCTTTGAATTATCTGAGACATTTTCGAGTTTTTTAGTCATTATATTATTGTCCCTAGTTAACTGGAAAATCTCATTACTATACGAGTGGCTCTTTTTCTGCAAATATCCCAACTCTTCCTGTAGGAGCTGAATATTTTCTCTGTTTTTCTCATAAACATCTTGTACTTCAGATTTCAGCTCAGTAATGGTATTCATCATCTCATCTCTATCTTCATGGGCAAAGTTTAACTGTTCCTCATAACTGGAAAGTAAATCCTTCCAGTTTTGCTCCTTTCTTTGAAATAATTCCTTCTCATCGTCTAGCTCCCTGATCATACGACTCTTCATTTTACTCCATTCATCGCTTTGCTGTTCTAATTCTTCCTTTAGTGAATCTATGAAGTTATTTTTCTCCAGCAGATCTTTATTCAATATTTCAATATGTGAAGTCAAGTTATCAATATGTTCCTGGTAGGATTTGTTCAAGGCATCTTTTGCGCCGTCGATTTCATTGCTTTCTACTGATATTTCAGATGATCTTTTGGAAGTTTCTAGTACTTTCGCTAAATCCTCTTTATCTAATAATGATATATCATTGATTAATTTTTCCTGTTCAGAGAGCTTTTTCAGTAATAGTTCCTCTAGTCTTTCTGACTTCTCCAGTTTTACTCTAATTCCTTTGACAAAACTGTCATATTCTTTGTGTAATTCTTCAATGGCTTCCTCCATTTGAGAATTTAAAAATTGATCACTTAAATCAAATTCACCTTTTTCATTGCCAGGAGAGTCATTATTAGCTGTGGCATGAATAGCTGTACTATTTGCGATCGCAAAATCGTTATCGTTTGTGTACTCTGGGGTGTTTAATCCATTTTTGGTAATTGACTCGGTGTTCTTATTCTCAGGATCAGTTGTAGATTCACGGGATTTTTGCGTGACTACCAGCTTTTTGACAACAGAACTCAAAGCATTCAATTTCACCATTGCAAAAGCTGCACCAATTTTCCTTGCATTTTCTAATGCGAGTCGTTCATCTCCGGTAAAGGGTAGTTCATCAAGTAGAAAATCCAATATATAGTCGATATGCTTAGCTAGTTCTTCCGAATGCTCAAGGTATTCTCTGGTCATTTCTAATGTCTCCGTATGGTCGTGTTTTGTTTTCTGTAGTTCATCGTCTCTGGCTCTCAATGTGCTGTTTAACTCATCGATCAATTCGTTCTTTTTATGTAGTGAATGCTCGAGGTTAATATTGGCCCGTTTCAATTCATGAAACTCCTCCTCCTTTGGTATCTTCAACAATAAATTTTCCATGTATGAATTACGTTTGTTTCCATCTTTGCTACTATCAGTGTTTAATTGCCGGATAATCTCGTAAAGGGACTTGATCTTCAAACGATACGATACAATCTGCTTGTTAAGCTGATCGATAGTGGACTTCTGATTAGCCGATATGCCATTCATTTTGTCAGCCTGTGAAGGTTGGTTGAATTCCTCAATGCTATCAAAGTCTCTCGAAGAGCGGCTCGAGACCGCTCTGGCCCGGTTGTTCCAATCCTGCCCAGATTTCCTATCAGGTTCTATTGAATACCTCTTCTTCAGAGGAGTTCGCAAGGGCGGCAGCTCATATAAAGTATCAGAGTGAGCACCTCCGTCATTGGCACTGGCATCACGACTGCTATCGTCGTCCAGAGAGTGCATAGACCCATTGTTCTTGTAACTTCTGATGTGGGCCACATCTCTGTCGGGTTTCTCCTCGAGGACACCTGTGCTCGATATATGCCGCAGATCATTATCAGACATCACGGAGGTTCTATTTGTCGTATTATTCATCCGCTTAATAGGAGTACTCTGGTTAGTGCGCATAGAAAGAGAATTTTCACCATGCACCGAGGAGTTCACCGATTCCCCATCTTCAATTGCCATCTGTCTCCCTAAAATCTATTAAACACTCTATATTATGATTGCCCTCGTTCATACAAAGAATACTTAGTATCCTGATTTCCCTACTACAGTTTTGTATAAACTATAATTGGAAATTCGTGATTCCTCAGCTCTTTGATCCACTTGTTTACCGATCCCTCTTAGCAGGCCATCGAGCTGTGAGCCGAAAGGTGGACACGTCCAAAACATAAAAAAATATTAAAAACTTTATTAAGTTACAGCTTCTTTGATAATTTAATATATATAGAACACTGTAGTTGGTTACTATTTGATATCACTCTCTATTACAGCTAGTTAGGCTAGCCTCAATAATAAATAAATATTCTTACTATATATATTTACGTAAAATAGGGGATCATATGACTATAGTAGGATACATAAAGGAAACTGCCTGTGTTGCTATTTACAAAAATAAAAGGGTCTCTGTTTTTATCATCTATTTCTTCTTCATAGTACGGAGTTGTAGGCCATGCCATTTTGGGATATCCTC
Organism: Nakaseomyces bracarensis; assembly: GCF_045282275.1. Classification (NCBI taxonomy): domain Eukaryota; kingdom Fungi; phylum Ascomycota; class Saccharomycetes; order Saccharomycetales; family Saccharomycetaceae; genus Nakaseomyces; species Nakaseomyces bracarensis. Next base: position 49,924 of record NW_027263965.1, read on the forward strand.
TTTCAATATCTCATTGACCATTTGGTGTTGCTTTATAGTGGTGAGACTATTGAATTTGGGCGATGTGATGTGGATTGCGTACATCGAACCACACCCTCCAGAGACGTCCTGTACCCTAACTTCTTGAGTCTCGAAGGCATCAACTAGCTTCTTGTGTATTCTGGCTTCTTCTGGAGTTGGGTCCGAGCTAGAATACCACCTCACGGGACTGAACTTGGTCCCCCAGTGTGTATTCTTAGTAGCCGACACTAGAGGAACAGCTATTGTCCTTGTAGGAACGTTAACGGCGACTCTGCTCTGTAGTAAGGCTCTGTTAAACATTCGGTTATTATAGACCCAAAAGCTGGATTTCCAAGGGGATAAATTCACAAAACAGGATATGGAAGGTGAGCAATTGAATAGCCTCGAAGTTACTCTCACTTAAACTTATGAGCCTTGTGATCCGCTGTATGAAGTTTGAATGTCTATGCCTCACCTCGAAATATCAAATTTACCACATTTCCCTTCTGCGAACGGCTTTCGACGCTAAGAATTCCCCGAAGCAGGCCGATTTGTGAGCAAGACGTATCAACCACAACCTAAAGAGGGTCTCAACACCTCCTATGAAACACAGATTAATACTTTTAAGGTTGGTAGAAGTGTGCATTTGAAAGAACGTTAAGCTTATTTCTTCTTAAGGTACATCTGAGGTATTTCTTTAGGTAGGAGGCCATCCCTGGGAAAAGTAGATGTACAGAGTTACTTTGCAGAAGAGGCTCTTGAATGTTATTACTAGGCAAGTAAGAATGAATAGTGAAACAGCTCTGAATATGCGTACAGATGGGCCCATCTCGCAGTCAATTCGTGGCAAGGTCATTGAGAAGTTCCCTGATTTGACTCACTTTCAAGTATACAATGACTCTTATAAACATAAGGGACACCAGCCTATGCAGACAGCTAGCAATACTACAGAGTCTCATATGCGTCTAGAGATTGTCACAGATGAGTTCAAAGGTATGAATCTGCCAAAGAGACACCGTCTAATATATTCACTACTTCAACAGGAGTTTGACGAGATGGGACTGCATGCATTACAGCTTACAACTAAGACCCCAGAGGAGTTTGCCAGGTCTAAAGAAACTGCCCAAGCTAAATCCTGTAAGGACTAGAATAAAAACATTTGGCTCTTGAATTTTTTTATAACTTTTTTTATTATTTATTATTGTTCTATATCCTATGATACTAATTACCAAAATTACATAATAATTTTTATTTTTGATGATGAGAAAATGATTAGAGAGATTTTATATCGACTGTATACACATAAATCAATGGTCTTCATCATGCTCCAGAGAGTTCTCGTACTGCTCTAAGGTCATTAGGCCTTCAGTAGTGTTCATATCTTCCGGATTTTCTAGCTTAATCTTAGCAATCCAGCCATCACCCATTGGGTCACTATTAATTAGTTGTGGAGAGTCCTCAAGAGTTAGATTCCCCTCAACAACAGTACCTGATACTGGCTGATAAATCTCGGAGGCTGACTTAACGGACTCTACAGAAGAGATAGACTCACCTGCTGATACCTCGGTCTCTGGTTCAGGCATCTCAATGTATGTAGCATCACCAAGAGCATCAGCTGCGTATTGTGTAATCCCGACGAATGCGGTGCCATCGTCATGGGAAGCGATCCATTCGTGTTGACTAGTGTATTTGACAGCAACTGGTCCAGCTCCCGAATATGTGAATGGTAGCTTGGTTTTGTTCAATGCATTACTACTTTGGAATCTTAACGTCAAACGCAATGGTGACACCAATCTGGAGGTTCTAATAGCTACTCTAGAGAACATCTTGTATGAATTTATCGGGACTTTGTATATCGTGTTGATAGAATATGGGTATTTTTATCAATGTCCAGCAAAGGAAAACACCAAAAACGTATCAATTGGTTTCATGTACTACATATGAAAGGTGACTATATATATTTATATATTAATATAAAGAATCATGGTTGAGTTGCTTAGTTTCATCCCACCCTCCATCGAACCGGCCATCGTGATTCCTTAGAATCACTGATTGGTCTGGAGTAAAAATCCAGGTGTGACTCCATCGAGATAACCTGCCAGAGTCAAAATAGCAAAAATACAGTACGTGGGTGTTAGTACAACAGTGCAAGGTCAACGATAAGGTTGCCCTGAATGGAAAGAGCATGGCTTCGATTGGAAGCTGGAACGGAGAGCTGGGGGGGGGGGGGCAGAGCATCTCGAAAAATCAGCATTTCAAGCAATACTCACGAAGATGATCACACCAATGAAAATTAGCGACCATCGTAGATAGTTGTCAGGCTATTTAGTTCTATATATATGCCTGATCTCTCTCTCGTTCTTTTATTTATATGGGGTATATTATATCATTCTAGTATAGTATTGTATCCAATTTTTATTTTTGAAATGCAGTTATAGCGTGAAGTGAAAAACACAAAGTTAGAAAAAGATTATATAGATTTTTAGTGGATAATAATACCGTTCTTCTCTACTTGTAGTATTTATCCAGGATAGCATTGCACTGTTTTTCAGTAGATTGATCCTCAGCCTTTAATTCTTCTAGGAAACCTTTAATTAGTGGTTTTGTAGGAGGGCGGAACATTACTAAGAATTTCAATACTTGGAAACCGAGTGCACTTCTTGCAGGATCGAGACAAACAGATCGTATCTTTTTGATATGGTCTAGAGTCACCCTAGGTAACTCACTCATTAGTCTGATAAATAATCTACGATGCTGGTTCTCTAATGAGGGGATAAGACCGTCTAAGACTTTCAAAGACCACGTATCATATTTTAAATATGGAGTTTCAGAATCGGCATCATTAGAAATTTTGGTTATTGTTTCATTGTACCATTCCTCGTTCAACCATTCTAGAGCAACCCCTGCCCTTTCATTGAAGTTTTCTAGAAAGTAGTCATAGAGTGTTGTCCTTATCATATCACTCATTTCCCCGTCATGGTTTACACCACGAGTGGCCAAACGAGTTAAGATTTGTAACCAAGATTCACTTGAATTCCATTGAAGAAGTTTAATTTTTTGTAATGGCTTTAGCTTTGTATTTATAGATGTACTAATTTCAGGTGTTTCTTCCACCTGTCTAATATTCATGATATTGGATATTATCCGCTTGAAATGTTCCTTTTTCTCCACTTCACTCATCTTGGTAGGTTCAATGGCATATACAGTATCATTTGTTTTATTATTACTAGTTCCGACAGCTACCTCAGGCTCAACTTTTCTCATTGCTGTATCTTCTACCTTCTGCTTCTTAGGAGCCATATCCAAGTCTACATCTTCGCCGCGTAATCTTTTGTTAAGTCTCTCAGCCATCTCATCATCTTCTTGTCTTCGTTTTTTGGTCTTATATTTGTTCATCAAATCAGAATAACGCGAGGCAACAATCGAAAGACCTGTTAACATCTTCTTGGTATCAGCTTTATATAAAGTTTCAGAACAAAGCTTTAATAAAAGATCATGTGGTAAATTGCAGACATCTATGCCTGAGTTATTACTATTCATCAACGAATATATCGATGAATAAGTATTATCTAACGCAACAGGGGAGTCATTAAAGAAACCAGAAGTACTGTTTTTAGATAATGTGTATTTTTGAATTTGAGATAATTTTAATGCATTATCACTGTATTGAATATCGTCTTTAGGTTCGGGGGAATCAACATTGATCGGTGGTGTTCTGTTACGCTCAAAATTAGATCCCGAACTGGAAGAATTCGAAGTAGCACCATCACTCAAGTTACGAGCCTTTATCAGATCATCAACAGATGACCTTAGCTTTCTTACTTGACTGACCACTTTTTCTCGATCTTGGGCTTTCATCTTATGTTCAATCTGAGAGGGGTCATAATTCATAATACCTTTGCTTTTAGTCTCCTCCCCTATAACATGCAAGGTTTGTGATATTTTGGATAACTTGGTATAAAAGTTTGCAATAGATCCTGAATTCCTTATCAGTTGAGACTTTAGACCAAACTGAACAAAATTTTTATAAGCTCTTTCCACAAACCGTTTGGCTAATCTATAGTTGAGAGTTTCCTGAGTGTCCATTTGAAATTTAGCATCAACGTTAAACCTTAGTAAACCAGAGAGAATCCTTACAGTAGCCTGTGGTCTCTGTTTCATAACAAATGAGAGACAGTTAATAATACCGACAAATAATGAACTTACCATAAATGGTTGCTCTACAAGATAACTGAGTAAAGAATCTAATAGCTTCTTTGCCTCTGATTCGTACATTTGCTTATTGGATATAACTGGATGATTATCAGGCACGGATGCCAGGCTTATCGTGGACGTCACTTTCCCCTTCACTTTCCCGCTGGAATTCGGTAAGTATGGTGTGTGAACTATGACAATCTCTGATATCAATTTAATAGCTGCCAGCTTACAACCAATATTATGGCTTTCATCATCTAAAATGGTATTCTCGTTCCCTGTAAATTGGCCGCCTGATTGAGGGTAAGGAAGTCTCCAACGAGTTATTATGAAGTCTTTTAGCTCCTGCATTGTATTCCAAAGTTCTTGTTTTGAAGTTTTTGCTACGAGATCAAATAAAAGAGAATACGAAGAAGAGAAAGACAAGATTGCATACTTATATGTTACAGGATCGACATTGACATCACAACATATCTTAAAGAGGGTTTGTAGATGCTGCGATGCTATGAATGGTTTTTCGCTGGAAGGTATCGAATCCGAGGTTAAAATATCGTAGTAGTTATGTGTCAGAAAACTTGCCAATTTCATTTTAGTATCTTTTTCGTTATCAGATACAGCCAAGTACATGGACTCTGCAGTTTCCAGGACCTTTGGGAGCATTTGCTCTGGTGATTTCTCCATTGCAAGATCTCTCGCCTTATAGAGTTGCTCTAAATCTGAGCTTTTCATCTTTGTCTTTAGCGATTTTATTAATGAAACAATTTCTCCTTTATCTTAGCTTTTTTTTTTTTTAATTCAAATTTTGAAGAGTCAATGGCTAGATAACTTTCTTGTAGTTCAATCAAAGGTAGAGTCCTATCTTACTGACTAATATATGCCAATTATGCAAATCTTTTCCCAAATAGAGAATAAAAAAATAGATAAAGAGATAGTATAGTATTAGCGTAATTGGTCTTCCTTTTAGTAGTACTATGGATCAGTTATTATATTAATTTTATCTCAAATTTCCAAAATTAATACTAAATTGTTGGGTGAGAATAATATATAATACAGCAGGGTGTTGTTGTTTTTGTAGTTATTTTATTTTTATAGACTATATTGTCCTAACGACCGAAATACAACAACAGTTTCTTTTGATTAATGCAATACCTGCTTACAAACAGAAATTGAAGTTTATCTTAACCAAACAGAAAGCACACAAAAGAGCTGGAGGAGAGAATAATGAAAAGGAGAACCAAATTCAATAGATCGAGAGGAAAGATGATAGTTAACTTTCTCAAATTGTTCAATTATCGTGTTATCTTTTATAGTTTAGATGAATTGAGAAATATAATTTATATTTGACACTAACTTATTGATTGAGTGTCCAAAATAATATTCGTTCGTGCACTGAACAGCTAAAAAAAAAAAATTAAATTAAATTAAGTAATGTTATACGAAAGTCATATGATATATTTAGTATGAATGAAACATGAATCGGAACTGTTTAGTATCTGGAGATCATCACAACAACATCGTAGTTTATATATTTTGTAATATGAAATATCGATATTCACATACTTATGTACACTAGCGGTGATAATTGAAGATAATCTTGTGATAGTAAATGTATATGAAATACGAAATATATATATATATATATATATCAACATATGTTTGAAAGAGGAGGGGAGAAATAGTATACAAAGTATTTATTTATTAATACTTTTCATTGAATGTTGTTTTAATTTTTATTTTGTTTGTTTTACATGAAAAAAAAGAAAAAAAATCGCAGTGAGCTAATGCATGGCTATTTGTCTAGAAAGTTGGAAATGCCTTTATTTATTATTATTATTATTTTTTTTTTTTTTTTAAAGTTATTATTCTGTTATTTTAGAAAATAATAAAAGATTGAAATGTCTATTTTTATTATCTTAATTTGTTACTTGTTCATTTCTTGATGATTGTGTTATTAAAAAAAAAAAAAATAGAAATATGATAAAAATCACTCAATACCGAATACTGGCTTCAACTTCTTAATCAACATCCAGTCAGATCTTGGAACTTGGTCTCTAAATGCCTTATCCTTCAAGGTGTCGATAGATCTTCTGGTGATCATAGAATATAGGGTGTCCTTTTCGTCAACGTGACGACCCCAGACAGGTTGTTGAGTCGATGGGTCGATCAAACGCATGGCAACACCAGCAGCAGTTTGGCCCTTCTTAACCTCGTTAACGGGTTCGTGGTTAATTTCCAAAGACATAACCTTACCCAATAATAGAATTTGCTTCTCTTTTGTTGTTGGATCGGTTTTAACAGCACAGATTGGAGTTCCGGTACGTAGAGTACCTTCGATAACATCAACACCAATGATCATTGGACCACGCTTGTTAATAATTTGGATAGTGTTTAAAACACATGGGAATGTAGCTTCACCCATGAAGTCTTTACGACGTTTCTCCAAAAGCTCTTCTTGGTATTTAGTGAAAGAATCGAACAAATGGTAAATAATATCAGCGTTGAAAATCTTAATACCTTCTTGTTCGGCATATTGTTCAGCTTCTTTATCTACCTTGACATCGAAACATAACATGACGGCATATTCTGGAGCCTTCTCTAACATTGTTGATGCTTTCATAACATCACGCTTATACACAGGACCCAAACCGATAGACATGACTGGGATTTTCATATCCTTCAAGAAATCTAACAAAGCCTCCAAAGAACCTAGAGTAGAAGCTTGTACGACAACACCCTTACCGGATGTATCTACAGAGTCAAGAAGACCTGTTAAGTCATCCATAACTTCATCCATCATCTCTTCTTCATCATCATCCGGACCACAAACCAATAATCTAGAACCAGATACGGCCTTCTCCAAATCATTAGCAGCAATTTTGACACCCAATGCAGCCTTAACTTCTTTGTGGTGAACATATTCAGATTTCAAACGCAATTCACGTAATGGTTGAGGGGTTAACAAAGCTCTAATGTTTGTAACAATTGGACCATTCATACCGCACAATACAATTCTATCACCTTCTCTTAGGTAACCATTAGACAAAATAACATCAATGGTGGTACCAAAACCTTCAACAACTTTAACTTCAAGAATAGTAGCTTCAATGTGAGAAAGGTACATCAATTGCTTAGACATTCTCTTTTGAGTCAACTCTAATAGCAACCACAATAAATCAGGAATACCTTCACCAGTGACTGCAGATGTTGGAACAATGGAAACGTACTTAGAGATATTCTTATTGTCATAGTAAAGCTCAGAGTTCAAACCTTGTTCGGATAAAGCTAGCTGGATGTTACTCAATCTGGTAGCGAATTCATCTTTAACAGCCTTGGATTGTTGCTCAAAAGAATCTCTGAAAGAATTGTTTGGAGTAGCTTGCCAGTCATATAATCTATCAATCTTGTTTAACGCGACAACAAATGGTGCCTTTCTATCTCTCAATAATTTGATAGACTCTAGAGTTTGTTGTTCAAGACCGTGCATGATATCAATAACCAAAATAGCAATATTACATAGGGAGGAACCTCTAGAACGCAAGTTGGAGAAAGATTCGTGACCTGGTGTATCGATAACCAGCAAACCTGGGACATCAAAGGTTTGCTTTTCAAACTTGGTCATAGTTTTTGTCTTATCCTTGATAGCTTCAATAGGGAAGTAAGTAGCACCAATTTGTTGGGTGATACCACCTGCTTCACCACCTTGAACGTTGGTCTGTCTGATTTTATCTAACAATTTCGTCTTACCTGTATCAACATGACCCAAGATACAACAAATTGGAGAACGCATATCTTTCTTGCCAGTGTTTTTAACAGTGTTATCTTCTTTAGCGTAGATGACTTCTTGAGTCTTTTCTTCAGGTTTCGATGAAGTTGAAGATGGTTGTTCTTCAATTGTATTTTCTTCAGGTTCTTCAGTAGATTCTTGCTCGTTAACTTCACCTTCGGCTTCATCATCAAATGCCAAATTCTCCCAATCGTCAATCAAGACTTCTTCACCCTCTGGTTTCTTTTCACCTTCAGCAGGAGTCTTAGCTTCCTCTGACTTCTCAGAACTTTCGGCATCCTTTTGGTCATTTGATCTCTTCTTTTTCTTACCATAGACGACCTTCTTAGGACGTGGTGTTTCTCCGTCGTCAGAGTTCTTGGCAAGACCAGCAACCTTGATGTTACCTGCTGATAATAGTGCTTGACGTCTCTTTTCCAAAAGCTTCTTTTCTTCCTTCTGCTTCTTGGTTAGCAATTTACCTTCTGCCTTTAATCTTTCACGCTTCTCCTTCTCCTTCTCCTTCTTGGCGGCTCTTTCAGCTTCTTTTTCCTCTTCTTCTTTCTTGAGACGTTCTTCTTCTTCTCTTTCTAATCTTTCCTCTTCTTCTCTTTCTAGCCTTTCTTGCTCTTCAAGCTGTTTCTTCAATTCAAGTTGGCGCTTCAATGCTGCTAGACCAGCTGGAACCTTCTTGGCAGGTTTCTTAGCAGATTTCTTTTCCTCAGGTTCTTGAGAGCTCTCCTTCTCTTTCTTCTCAGCGGCAATCTTCTCAGCATTTTCTTTGTTCAATTGCTTGTTCTTCTCCTTTTGTGCCTGTTGCTGGGCCTTCTTCTTCTGAGCTTGCTCTTTCTTCTTCTGCTTCTCACGTTCCTTCTTCTCCTTCTCCTTCTCCTTCTTAGACTTCAACACTGGCTTGCCGGCTTCCTCCTTCTTAACCTCTGTCTCAGCTGCCTTCTTCTTAGACTTCTTCAAAGTAGCCATGAAATCGATTTCGGCAGCGGCTTCTTCATCACCAGCAGGTTCAGCAGTTCCAGCTTCACCATCAGCACCAACTTCAGCATCATTAGCCTCTGGTACACCGAACTCCTCAGCTTGGGGAGCTTCTTCCTCGAATTCCTCGTCCCAGTAGTTTTGTTGCTTCTTTCCCTTCTTCGCCATTGTTTCTGTTCCAAAAATTGGGATGTTAACTTCTTAGTTGCTAATAAGTTTAAGAGAAAAGGAACGAAAGACTTAACGTCCAAATATTGACAACATTACATAACTTTCAAATCTCATCATCTTGAAAAACCTTAACCGCCCATCCACTGCTCCAAGCTTGTAGCGAACTGAAAGAAAGGAAAAACCAAGGAAAAAAAAAAAAAACGTTTAAAAATTTTTCAACCCGGGTAAGCTTAGTATGAGTAACAGTGTACGTAGCTCATGTGATGGTACGTAAAAGTTTGGTGTAGTAAAATACGAGATATCACATGCCATCTCGTAATACCAGATAATATCATGTGCTTGACCGTACATAAGTACCGATTTTGTGAAATTTTTTTTTTTCAATGTGTTAATCAATTTATTTGCGATGAGCTTGAGCTTAAGTTATATATTCGAAAGTTATTAGAACGTCATTGCATGGTTAATATAAATTTGTTTTAAATTGTTAATACTGTTTTGGTTTCTAGTAAAACATTTCGAGTAAGCTCACAATAGAAAAATAACTTAAAAAATAAAGGAATAGGTAGAAGTATAAAAGATGTCTACTACAGTTGAAAAGATTAAGGCCATTGAGGATGAGATGGCCAGAACGCAGAAAAACAAGGCGACTTCGTTCCATTTGGGTCAATTAAAGGCGAAGTTGGCCAAATTGAGACGTGAGTTGTTGACTGCTGCCTCATCTGGTTCTGGAGGTGGTGCAGGTGTCGGTTTTGACGTTGCAAGAACAGGTGTTGCGAGTGTTGGTTTTGTCGGGTTCCCGTCTGTGGGTAAATCTACACTACTATCTAAATTAACTGGTACTGAATCTGAAGCTGCAGAATATGAGTTTACCACATTAGTCACTGTTCCAGGTGTCATTCGTTACAAAGGTGCAAAGATTCAAATGTTGGATTTGCCGGGTATCATTGATGGTGCTAAAGACGGTAGAGGTCGTGGTAAACAAGTTATTGCAGTGGCTAGAACATGTAACTTACTATTTATCGTGCTAGATGTTAATAAGCCTTTGCACCACAAACAGATTATTGAAAAGGAACTGGAAGGTGTAGGAATCCGTTTGAACAAAGAACCACCAAATATTGTGGTAAAGAAGAAAGAAAAAGGTGGTATCTCGATTACAAACACTGTGCCATTGACCCATTTGGGTAACGATGAAATTAGAGCAGTTATGAATGAATATAAAATTAATAGTGCTGAAATTGCTTTCAGATGTGATGCGACGGTCGATGATCTTATTGATATTCTAGAAGCTCCAACAAGAAGATATATGCCGGCCATCTATGTGTTGAATAAAATTGACTCTTTGTCCCTTGAAGAATTAGAACTACTATACAGAATTCCAAATGCTGTTCCTATCTCATCAGGTAAGGAATGGAACTTAGATGAGCTACTACAAGTTATGTGGGACAGACTAAACCTGGTTCGTGTCTATACTAAGCCAAAAGGTCAAATACCTGACTTCAATGACCCGGTTGTGCTGAGATCAGATCGTTGTTCCGTTAAGGACTTCTGTAATCAAATCCACAAGTCGCTGGTAGATGAATTTAGAAATGCATTAGTCTTTGGTAGTAGTGTGAAACATCAACCACAATATGTTGGTCTCAGTCACATTTTAGAAGACGAAGATGTCGTAACAATTTTAAAGAAATAAGCATATATATTATTTTCATAGATTTGGTAATTACCAAATAAATAATATCTCTTTTTGTTATGAAAAATTACTATTAGTCATTAGAACGTATTATCATTAGTTTTATATTAGTACAAATAAGAACATGCATTTTCAAAATCCTCCCGGGATTTTGAATACTATATATTACAAGGAAAATGGAAATCACAATACAGCTAATGTGAAGAAATACAATCTACATAAGGGAAATAAAATATTTCTACTATCACATATTTCTCAACAATTCGAATGCACATGTGATAACATTAATCTTTAAAAAAAACTGTAACAAAGGAGATAAAATATAGCTGAAAGTAATTACCGAAGATTGCTTTTTTGTTTAAGAGATTCAATCTCGTTTCTTAAACGTTGAAGTTCTATTTGATATAAATGCTCATTATTCCTCAGGTAGACAATATAGTCGATGGCTTTTTGTAGAATTATGCTCTTATTAAATTTGGTTTTAGTGTTTACTTGTTCACCTGGAACATTTCCGCCTTGATGCTTAATACCTGAATGAACTTCAAATGCAATTTCACCATCCGAGACCCACGGTATCATTTTTTGAAGTTGGGCAATCTTTGTATTAATGTTAATCCTATACTTCTTCTCAATTTTATTATGGGCAAGCTTTTGGACTTCCGTTAATCTTTTGCGCGCTGTTCTCTTTCTCTTTCCTTTATCCTTCAAAGCATCAATATTCGCACTAACCTCGTAGTCATTTTGACTATTCGATTGAAAGTACGGTATTGACTGTATTACCTTACGATTATCGTGCTCCTCATGAAAATTGTGCTCAATAGTGGTACTATGATTATCCATTGGATATGACAAATTCCTAGTAGAATAGTCATCTTTGATAGATGTCATTGATGAATGTAACGAAGTACTAGCAGGAGTTGGGAAGTTTATTGGTGTTTTACCCCTAAAGTGGTTAATGTTATCAAGTTGTTCTCTATTATGTCCTGCTTTCTCAACGCCATCTAGTGGTTCATACCATCTATTTGAATACACATTTCCATTTGTAACATTTGGTTGAGCAGTGTTGAAGGTATAAGCGTTAACAATATGGTTATTATTGTTATTCTCAGTGATAATTTGTTGAGATCTATTGTAGTATGTTGTTGGTGGTATATTCTCGTTAGTATTCGGCTGCCCCCATTCACCAATATGAGTTGCGTTCACATTCTCATTATGGCTATGGTTAATATGTATATGAGGTTCATACTTTTTTACCTCGTCTTCTAACTGATCTTCAGTAAATAAGTTAGATCCTATTAATTCCATTTTATAGTGAGTTTGTTAAAATAATCGATCGAGTACTATTAAATGAATCTGTCGCTGTGGTTATGCTTTTTGTTTCGCAAGTATAATAGTAGTAATTTAGATTAAATATTTCCAAGTTTTCCATTAAAGAACTGAAAGTTTATTGTCGATTCAGTTAGAATTTGATTTCCCAATGTGAAAGCACTTAATGCCTGGTTCGATTTATTTAAACTTTTGAAGCTTGTAACTTTTCTTTTAAGTCACTTTAAAAAAAAAAAAAGGGTACTAAATTAAAACTTAATTTGACGTTAGAATAAAACAAACAGTACAGTATCCGTTTAATATCAAACTAACAAAACGGTGTTCGATATCTGTATAAGGTTAATGGTTAAAGTATAATTTAGTAAACTAAATGTATCGATGAGGTACCAATGAAAGGACAAATAGCAACTCTGTTTCTAAAAGTTCGGTATAGGATAAAACTTTCTTAAAATTAGGCAAGAGCTCAATAACTCTGTTAAACTATTATCTTTTTTTTTTAATAAAAAAATTTTTAAGGATAATACTATTCCAAAAGAAAACAACAGAAAAAATAAGAATGATTAGAATTCACAAGTTCTTATATTAATCAAAAATACAATTAAAATTCATGGAACCAAAGTCGAAATGGCTAATTTACGTAATCAAAACAAAGAGTCCATTTTTTTTTCGACTATATATATAAGATTGATATCAAATAAGGCCATAAATGATCTAGATGAAATGATTTTCGTTTTTTCTTCACCATTATTGCTTGTTCAAGTTTTCTTTTTTCCCTGCTCCACTTAGATAATAATATAGTCAACGTAAACATATTTTTTTCTTATAAGGAGGAATTATTTTCCGTCAAGGAAGGTCCAGAGCAAATGTAACTACACATTTTTAGTGGAGACTCTTAAATTCAGTTAACGGGAAGCTTTAGCAATGCCTCTATACTAATGCAAATGCACTATGGTCTGTACTCACTGTGTCTTTGATCTTCATAAGCTAATATTCATAACTTCAAAAATAAGCAAAAAAAAGTCATCTCTCTAGAGCTTTCTAGGAGTTTCGGTTGCTATTATTGGAAGATAAAACTTTCTAGATCTCTAGGAAAATCCAGTATTCATTTTTTTATTCCTTAGTAGATTGCAACTACAGGTAAAAGACAGTAGTAGAGAATATTAACAAACAAGTTACTGGAAAAAGAAAGTTCTCCAAAAAAAAAAAAATAACAAAACAGAAAAACAACTTTGGTAACGCACTAACTAGTATATAGAAGAAAATCACAATCTTGACCTTCTATATCAGCTTTTCATTGGTGCTAAAAGCAGAACAATAGTAAAATAGAAAGAGAAGAAAAAGAAAATCGTATTTGTCTTTTAAACTGGGAGGAACATTCAGTAAAAGAGGTTTGATAAATTTTGGAAGAGAAATAATGATACTTGCATTAAGTTCTCCGTACTGCTAATATGTGGAAAGGATAAAAAAAAAAAAAAAAAAAAAATACCCACAAAGCTATAATGAACACAATAGAATATGAACGAATCGACCTAACTCGGGAGGTAATTATGACCGAAAGCAATGCACAGTTTGAAACGTAGAAGAAAAGTTATCTGAACTATTGTACACTTGATTTACAGCAATCTTTTTATCGTTCTTTTTTAATTTTCAGCGTGTGTAAACATTCCTAGCAGTAATAGTAATAGGTACCAAACAGGAGTTAGAAAGAAGTACCTTATCATCACCAGTCTGAAGACAATAGAAAATAAAGGAATAAAGCGAAGACAGCGGCCTACAACTTTAAGCATATGGTAAACGAACACCATTTCCATCACATATAACCCACAAAATATAAAGCATTGGCAAGACAGGAAAAAAAAAGTGCACAAACAATCAAAAAAGAAACTAGGTGAGAAAAGGAGACTGATTGTGTCACACTAGAGTTCTGTGCGGAAATCAATCAGACTCTATATTTTTAATTTTTTTTTAGAAGAGCGCCATCAGCTGATACTTTAATTTTCTTTTTTCAGAAAACCCGCTAGTAAGAATTTTACATGGACAAAACTCGCATAAATATCTCACCTCATCAGAATTGTTATTTGAAAAATAGGAAATTCCCCCAATAGAACTATCGTGGACTGAATTTCAAATAACAATAGAAGATCAAAACGAAAGGGACAATAACGAAAATAAAAGTTCCTTATTTCCGTTTTAAGACGGGTCTCCGACAATAGAGTGTAGTTTTAACGTTCACTATTCTACTTTTATTTTCTTTTTTTATTCACTCTCTATCAACTCCCCATTTAAAATCTTTCTACAGTAATTCATTCGTCAATGTTTTAAAAAGGAGTTCATTCTTTCATAGGTTTAGTTCTGTGGGTAGGACACAATTTCGAGTTAAAACCTGCACCATCTATCTTTGGTAAAATGGAGGCTGGTGAAGGCAAAAGAGCAACTCATCAGGAAAAATTTTTACTGTATAGCCATCGCGCCAAGAAACAGTTAGGTTGCTACCTGTTCAATAATTCGTTTCTTTTCTAGCTATCATTCTCCTTTAGCTTGTAGGCAGGATTGTATGTGGTACTAAATACAATGACGTAGAAGGTTTATTCCACGGAATTTTTTGTATATGCTTTATTTTTATTTTGTGCTTTTGTTTTTGCAGGATCCTACCACGTATATTACTAATAACCATAACGAAGGGAGTAGCAATACTAAGAGAATAAAAAAATAGCAGGTTCTAAACGACCATAAGATAAATAAAAAAAAGAAATGAAATGAAATGTATGTGATTTGGTTTTCCTACATCTTTTTATCATAAGATCACCAACGTGGGGTGGACATTTGAATTTTTTTTTTATTATTACTATTATTCTGTTTTTTTATTCTGTATGCATTTGTACTTGTTTAGTATCGGTTGATGTTTATGTTTTCCAGCTTCTTTTCCTTTTTTAAAAATATAACAAATATGTACAGGCGATCATTACTTCATTCTTTCCTCCTACCCCACTTTTTCTAAACAAAGGAATAGAATACTGTTTAATAAAAAAACCAAGACTATGATTTCGTCATAGTAAAAAAATAATAATAATAATGCCTTTTGATAATTCACTCATTCATAAAGAGTACCATCATCGGAATATTGATAAATTCATTCGGCAACAAAAACAATTAAAAAAACATTGCCATCTCACATTAAGTGAATAGAATAGAACCGGATCCGCTTTTAACTCTTAGTTTACAGTTTCTTTTTTTTGCTAGTATTATTATTATTATTATTATTATTTTTCCAATAAAAATTTCCATTGTTAAATGATAAAGTAGAGTTAAAGATAAAAACAAAATGACGCACTCACTGATCAGGTCCGATATTAATCTTGGCCGAGACTTTCCTTAAATCTTTTACTAATGATTTTTTGTAGGAAAACTCAAATTATAATGAAAAAAAAAACTCATCACCCTCACAGAACATACCGTACAGTTATATCAAAGAATGGATCAATAACATATAGAATATAATAATAATGAGCCCTTTGATATATTGTTTTCTAAGAAAATGCCCTTCTTTTTTTTTTTAATTAAAAAAGCATAAAATAACTTTCCACGGAACCACAAATTTTTTTTTCTCCACGGAATATCCGGGTAATAGTTTTTTACCCGGACAGTACTTTTTTTTTTAGAAAAACAGTCAATAGTTCAATTCCTGTTAGCGGATACATTTCCTATTTGGTATTTTTTATTTCTAAGTTTAATTAGCCAGTACTCATGTATTTCTGTATGTAGTGGTATTAAGTAGATGGTAGAAGGGGGAAGAAGGACACTACAATTGTTATATTCAACAAGGATAAAACTAAGCTAAAATAAAACGAAAAATGTACCGTAGGAATTTCTCTCAAGCGGTGCGGCTATTGAAACAGAAGAAGTTGAAGGTTGTGAAGGAGATGGAGAAAGAGAAGGATGGTGTGAACTATGACCAGTTACGGGAGACGATTAAGTATATTATTGATGGGAACAGGACTTCTGTGGCGAGTCTGAAGGGGTTGCTCTCTGGAGGGTCAGATGTCGACGTGAGGCAGCATTCTGAGAGAATTTTGGGGCTCCTGAATGCTACACTGCCCCAGGTACAGGAAAAGAGGAGGAAAGTGGAGAGCCATTATGATCTGTTGTTTGGGCAGCTGAAGAATATGGTCGAGGAGTCGTTGAGTGATATCGAACAAGACAGGCGGCAATCCGTATCTATTTCCGGCGGTAGTGGTGCGGGTACCGGTGCGGGTGCGGGCCTGAACAATCGTGCCGACAGCTCGGAAGCTTTGTTCAGTAAATTGATGTTGAAGGTATTGACGGAGAAGAATTCTGTGAATGTAAGGACTCTTGCAGAAATATTACTAAATAAGGAGTTTAGGGAGTACGAGAAAGTGTGGGATAACCTTGCTCTGTTCCCCCAAGCGGTACGGTTGGATATCACTGTGTTGCTATACTATGGTTCAAAACAGGACCGTATCAAAGAAGCTTGTTTCAGTGAATGGATAAAATGTTATCATGAACTCAATATTATTACACAGAGATTGTTTTGGAGGTGTATGGATAAACTAGGGAAGGTTACAGAGTGTTGTAAAATAGTGCCGAATTGGATGCCAAGAGATACAATTGTCATGTACCAGTCATTATATCAGAACGCACACTTTTTACCAACCGAGTTCGAATATAGTGGTAATGCAGAGTTGACCAATAACCAAGATTTCTTCATAAAAACCCTTAGAGCTCTAGCATTATTCCAACAGAGATTGAAATCTCAACTACGACTTACAGAATCCAAGAAAATTGCCTCAACGAAGCAAAAAATGGCTAATTCCTGGGCTACTGAGATCGTAAAACTTAGTATACAGAACAAATTGACCATGGATAAAAAAGTAGATGGAAATAATAAGATGATACCAGTTTATAGTTATCGTTTCTTGAGAGCATTAGACGTCAAATTACAACAAATCTGCGGCACGGAGGCAGAAAATGATGCTAACCTAGGACAATTACAATCTGACCTTACTTCTATTCTTAACGGCTTGCATGATGAAGAACAAAATATGAAATCTCATATGTCGCTATTCTTTGTGTGAGAAGCGCTAAATCATAAATCGTCATCTAATTTGCCTCTCTTCCTGTTTGTGGTTACAGTTCTAAATTTTAATGATTGATGAATTATTCTATAATATACATAAAGTTATTATTATTATCTGTATACGTCTATTTGCATTCCGCAATTTAATTTATATATTCCTTCGATTTAATGTCTTTCCAAAATCATAAAGATGCATATTAATAATGAATACAATGCCGGATTTTTTTTTTTTATTATTATTTAACGTTTCTCATTATTATGTTGTTTAACTTATAGGGATTGGAAGTTAAATCAAATGAGTAAACGATGCTGAAAAAATAATAAGTAATGCCTTCAAGGCAGATATATTTATTTATCCTTCTTGTGCTTCTTTTCCTTCTTCTCTTTCTTATCCTTCTTATCCTTCTTATCCTTCTTCTCCTTTTTGCTCTTCTTGTGCTTGCTTGGTATTTCTTGTGCTTCATCATGACTACGTTTCTTACTATGTTCTTTATCTTCATTTTTGTCTACCTTTGGTACAGATACTTCCTCAATGCCAAAATCCTCAGCGTCATAGCCAGTAGCAAAATGTCTGGTAATAAGACCTTCAACCTTTGGGACATTCTCCCTAGGTACTCTAACTTTCTCGACATCTATGCTTGGGATTGGGGCAGTCTCACAAATAGTGAAGACTTTATCGAAATATACGGTCTTGTTTTCCTTATTGTGGGCAACTTTTAGGGATTCTTTGTCTTCCTTTGGTATTAGCAGAGATAAATTGGTGTTATCAGAACCTTCCTTACTAGATGTATTTTGGATAACCTTGTAGTGCTTATTATTTAAATCAATTTCGGAAATTTTAGAACCAGCATCAAGTGGAAGACTTTTTAGATTAGATAGATCAACATTCTTTGGAAGTTTTAACAACCATAGTTCCTTGTTCTTATTTAGTTCGGATATAGGGAACTTCTTCAAATGCTTGCATTTTTTGTAGTCAGCTGGTGGTTGGTACTTGACCACTGCATCATCGGAATCGGAGTCGGAAACATACTCCCTAGAAAGTGAGGCTTTAGACATTGGTAGTTTTAATTCTATTATGGTAAATGATATTTATCGATCTATCACAATTCGAAAAAGATCACAGCTACTACATGTACTTGATGACCATGCTATTTGAGATGCTCATCGCAAAAATTTTTAATTTTTTTTCAAAAAGTGAAAAATTATTTTTTGGCATGAATTAAAGCGTAGAAGGTGATATATGGAAGCTGCTATTAATTTAATTTGATATATTGTTATAGTATTATAATTTTCCTTTCAAATCACAGGCAGGATAACTGATAAATAATTCTTATCCTTTAAATTGTAAACATTAAAATCTCAAATAATGATAACTATGTTAGAAAATAATGTCGTTATTTTTTGTAAAGATGCTGATAATATAAATATCTAGATACATGTATGTCTTATGTAGATATATATACTAGTAGTTAGTGCTGGTAAAAAATCAATAATGCGAGTGATGTGAAAAGAAATGTAATGGTATCACAGTTAATCATAATAGTAATAACAATAGTAGGTGTAAGAGGGGGGAAGTAAAGTGAAAATTAGTTTGAATAACGTAATTGTCAGACAGAGCTACTCTCCCTTTTTTATATTACGGTAGCTCGCTTTGTCACGTCGTGTTGTTCATGAGTGTTATTATTTTTCTTATATTGTTTGGACCAGCCAGTTAAATTGGTAGTGTAAAGATAATGGTTAAAGATAGGTTGGAAAATCCGTTCCCCATTTTCTTCCACCGTTATGGTAGGAATATCGTTTAGCATTAAGAATCGTAACTTGGGGAATCCCCTCAAGAAGGTAATGTATGTAGATTTGAAGTGGTGTACCAAAGAGTGATAACAATTGATAACATCGTCCTCAGAAAGAGCCTCATGGGGAAGGTGGTTCATACCCAGTTCTTCCTCCTCATGGTCCTCATCGATCCTAGGTTGCAGCTGAGAACGGTGTTGTCTGTAGGCCAGGAGATTTTCGTTCATCTTAACAACAAATTCAGTGAGATTCATTGGTTGTGTTCTTACGCTAGGGTAGCAGTCACAAGCCTTGGAGTATGGTAGTAACGAAAAATATCTCATCATTTTGAAAATATCCTTTGCGGCAATGTCATGTATATCATTTAACTCGTAATCTTCTGGAAAGTGGAAAATCTTCTCTTTTAGAATGTTTTCGAATACATAATTGCACTCATTACAGAAACATTTCTGGGAGATTTCAAACTTGTTATCCTGGATGTGGATTATAGGGAGGTCCACACCTTCAAATCTTAAATCTATAAATTGTAGGTCCTTGCAGTTTAGTAAAATAGCCAGGAATATCTGTGGACTTGTTGGTTCGGGCACGTAATCTTCTAAGAAGTCCATCTTTAATCGTTTTAATCTCTTCATCTCTCCAAACAAAGAAACTAGTACTTTGATATCCTGTTTGATGGAGATCAGTGAGAGATCCTCGAGGTATGTGAACTCCTTGAACTCCTCGATGATTTCTATCTCCCTGCTCATCAGTGACTCGTTCCATGAAATAATAGTTAATATCTTGAGCGTCCGCACGTCAAACACCTCAGATAGTTTTGTGTATACGGTGTGTCTTTCCTCGGGACGGATTAAAGTGTTAGTCTCGGAGCAGAAGTATTGATGTGGGAAGAATTCTCTTCTCCAATGCAATTTCAAGTCTATAATCTGTAATTTTTCTGAAAGAGGATATAAGTAATTAAACAGTTTGATTGGGTCTATGAAAAGAGTCATGTGTGAGAGTTTAGAAGATATCCTTTGCCTCAAGTAATGTGACAGGTTTGGTATGTAGTCCTGGGGCACCATAAGTTCTGGAAGAGAGTTCGGTGGTGCCATGTCGAAGCTGGTCACATTCTTACTACTAATCTCTCCTAATGCTATGATGTCGTTACAACTCGGGTCTATAACATTCTCCAACCTCTGCAGAGACCTCCCGTTGGCACATAACATATTCAAAATCTGTTTCTGTAGCAGGGGGTCCAAGTCCCAGTTTATCCGTATCCATTGTACGTTATGTAAAGTCATCTCTGGGTTTCTATGAAACGCCTGTATCAGTTTCTCCAGTTTCTTGTTTGCGATGGCCCTACTCTCATCCTCGTTCAGGAAGCTCGGGATGGAGAACAGCGTCCAGTTCACTGCAAGGTTCATGTAATCGGAGCGCACAACATTGGAATCATTGAGGTATATCCTACGGTATATCAGCTTCGAGACCAACCTGTATAACCTCTTGTTCACCAAACACATCGACAACCGATCGGACTGCGCACAATGCGATACCAACTCCTGTAACAGCCCATCCTGCAACGCCATCAACGGGAAGCCCATAATCTTAGTATTTTTTTATTATGAGCTTTTTTTTTATTTAATTTTATTTTATATTGTACAAATTTCTTTTGAGTAAGGGTCTTTGTAATGATACATAAGTACTTCATTTAATGAAAGGCATACTTTTATTATAATAGTCTGTGCCTAATTTAACCATGTCAGTACATACTAGCATCACGTGACTCTTACTATATATCACGTGAAGCAATAGTGTATCACGTGTTTCACGTGGGGGATTTCGTTGAAATTTTCAGTAGCAAAAATGTTGCACGTGGGAATCTCGTATATATATATTTATCCTGGTTTGCGAATGGTTTTTGGAAGTGAAATATTTCACATGGCTGAAGTGTTGGGGAGGGGAGGTGTATATTATCCCCGAAGCTCAACAAACATGTGAAAAATATTTTTGATTTTTATTTTTTTTTTTGGGATGCCAATCACTTTTGGCATTAAAACAAGCCCCCCCATGTGAAAATTTTATATAGGCCGCAGGGTAACGTAAATCCTTTTTTTTATTTTTCATTCGGTTCCGCACCCTTCCCCCTCCCCCAGGGATTTTGTATTTTCTCCGCATTTCTTTGCGTTTGTCTCGCTTCCCTGCGTTATTTCACTGAGGGGATTGTAAAGAAGCTCGAGCCCTCCGCATCTATGCTTTTTTTGATTCAGTTCCAGCGATCTCAGGGCACACTAATTTAAACGTGACTCTCCTTTTTGCTATGCGGTTGTAATGTAAGTTGTATTAGCACTATATCCATAATACAGTGTTGTATTACTGTGTTGTATTACTGTGTTGTATTAGCATTACTGTGTTGTTGTTGTATTACTGTGTCCTTGTTGTTGTATTACCGTGTTGTATTAGCATTACTGTGTCCTTGTTTTTGTTATTTTATTCTCAATATCTAATAACGCAAAACTCAACAGAAATAATATTTCACATGTTTGTTTATCGATTATATTTCATTTTCTTCGGTATAAATAGGACCTGATTTTATTCTTGTATTTCACATAAACTTACTACAAAAATAATAATACAGCAAGCAAAACAAGAACAAAATAATTAAGAATATAATTAAATCAAATGACAGGTAACAGTGGTATCTCAATTCGTGTCCACAATGTGGATGACAAAGTTAAGTATTCTGGCAACGAGTTGTTGACCAACTACACTTACCACACTAACGTGGTTCATACTAACAGCGACAAGACTCAGTACGATGTCACACCGGTAGACAAGCAGTACCAGTTCAAAGTTGACCTTAACAAACCACGTAAGTTCGGTGTTATGTTGGTCGGCCTTGGTGGTAACAACGGGTCTACTTTCTTGTCAGCTGTGCTAGCTAACAAGAACCACATCTGTTTCAGAAGTAAAGACAGGACTGACCTAGTCGAGCCTAACTACTACGGGTCCGTGACTCAGAGCTCTACTGTGAAGTTAGGTGTGGACTCTAAGGGTAAAGACGTCTACGTGCCTTTCAACTCCGTCGTTCCTATGGTTAACCCTAACGACTTCATCGTCTCAGGGTGGGATATCAACGGGAGCTCTATGGACCAGGCCATGGAGCGTGCTAACGTTCTTGAGATCGACCTCAGAAACAAACTTGCCCCATTATTGAAAGAATACACCCCTTTGAAGTCGGTTTACTACCCAGACTTCATCGCAGCTAACCAGGATGACCGTGCTGATAACTGCATTAACCGCGACCCAAAGACTGGCGAAATCTCCACCAAGAATAAGTGGGAGCACTTGTTGCAGATCAGAAAGGATATCCAGGACTTCAAGGAATCTCATGAGCTAGACAAGGTCGTCGTCTTATGGACCGCCAACACCGAGAGATACGTCGATATTCTACCAGGCGTCAACGACACCATGGAAAATTTAATTGAGGCCATCAAGGGTGACCACCCAGAAATTGCTCCTTCCACTATCTTTGCCGCTGCCTCGATTTTGGAACAATGTCCTTACATCAATGGGTCCCCACAAAACACATTCGTCCCAGGTCTTATCGACATGGCCGAGAAGCATGACTCATTGATCGCCGGTGATGACTTCAAGTCCGGTCAAACTAAGCTAAAGTCCGTCTTGGCTCAGTTCTTGGTCGATGCCGGTATCAGACCTGTATCCATTGCCTCGTACAACCACTTGGGTAACAACGATGGTTACAACCTGTCATCCCCTCAACAATTCAGATCTAAGGAAATCTCTAAGTCCTCTGTCGTTGACGACATCATCGAGTCCAACCAGATCCTCTACAACGACAAGCTTGGTAACAAGATCGATCACTGCATCGTTATCAAGTACATGCAAGCTGTCGGTGACTCCAAGGTCGCAATGGATGAGTACTACAGTGAATTAATGCTAGGTGGTCACAATAGAATATCTATCCACAACGTATGTGAGGACTCTCTACTGGCCACTCCATTGATCATTGACTTGATTGTCATGGCTGAATTCTGTTCCAGAGTCACCTACAGAAACCTAGATGGCCAGGACGCGGAATCCGCTTCTGGTGACTTCGAGAAGTTCTACCCAGTGCTTTCTTTCCTAAGTTACTGGTTGAAGGCTCCATTGACTAGACCAGGTTACCAACCTATCAACGGTCTAAACAAGCAAAGAGCTGCTCTAGAGAATTTCTTGAGATTACTAATTGGGTTACCTGCCATTGACGAACTAAGATTCGAAGAGAGGTTGAGATAGAACAGAGATAAAATATAACACACAAGTAAGAGAATAGGACATTGCTTTTTTGTAACGATTATTATAAATTAGAAAAAAAACAAAAAAAAAGCAAAATTTCCTTTATCTTGCTAATGATATTGTGTTGTTTGTTACGTGATTACCTTCTCCATTTAATATAAGTTATAGTTGTTATTGTTTTTGACTTGGTTTATAAATAAGCACCATGTATCTATCATAAATATGTAAATAATATAATGAAGATAACAATTATCAAATAAAACTGAAGAAATAGAGGTACAATAGGCTGGCAAATTCTTGCCAATAAAAAAATTATAGTGATACCTTAATAAACTAATACATATAATATTACTGAAATGCATATATTATATTACTTGTATAAACTAATTAATTGATATGATATTACTTGAATAATATAATATAAAATAGCCCTTCTGTATTTTTAACGAAAAAAGGGCGAAGGCCGTTAAGGGCCCAAAAAAAAAAAAAAAGGATTGCACAGGGAAAGGCATAAGTATTTCAAGAAAAGGGACACATATTGATAAGGAACAGGGGGGGTATACCGATTGAACTGCAATTGAGACTAGAATTGGAATACGAGTTTGAAAAATTGGATTAAAAGGGAAAGAAAAAGCTCTAAGTATGTCGTATTCGGATTCTGTTGAGTCTGCTGCGAGCTTGATGAAGCAGCAGACGGGGATTATGAATAAGTGTTTGGGTCAGAACAAATTGATGGAGGCACTACAACATTGCTCGGTTATGTTGACGGAGTTGCGTAATCCGAACCTTACGCCGAAGCAATACTATGAGCTGTATGTGATGGCCTTTGATTCGTTATCTATACTTTCCACGTATCTTATTGACAACCATCCTAAATACCACCACTTGGCTGATCTGTATGAATTGGTGCAATATACCGGGAATATTATACCAAGGTTGTACCTTATGATAACTGTGGGCACAAGTTATCTCAGGATACCTGACGCCCCGACCGTGGAGATATTAAAGGATATGATTGAGATGTGTAGAGGAGTTCAGAACCCAGTGAGAGGCCTTTTCCTAAGATACTATCTTTCACAGAGGACTAAGGAATTATTACCAAAGGACGAGTTTGAATTTAATGCGAATTTTATCATGACGAATTTCATAGAGATGAACAAACTATGGGTAAGGTTTCAACATCAAGGGCCCTTGAAGAAACGAGAACATAGGACAAAAGAGAGAAAGGAACTACAGATATTAGTCGGATCACAATTGGTGAGGCTTTCACAAATTATAGATGATAACTTCGAGATGTACAGAGACCAAATATTGCCAACAATACTAGAACAAGTTGTACAATGTCGAGATTTTGTATCGCAGGAATATCTTCTCGATGTTATTTGCCAGGTTTTCTCCGATGAATTCCATTTGCAGACTGCTGAGACATTGTTGAGAACGACACTACATTTGCATCCGGACGTATCTATAAACAGAATTGTATTGATCTTGATAGGGAGACTAAATGATTACAAGGCTAGGAAATTAGAGGAGGAGAAGGAGAGCAAGAAACATGAAGAAAGTAAAGAAAAGAATGATGTTGAAGACAGTAAAGCAGAAAATAGTGATGAATCTACAGTAAAAAAGGTAAAACCCATACCTGATGTGAATATATTCCAGGAATTTGCAGCCTACCTGGATATGTTAAATCAGGAACGTCCTGATCTGTCTTTGCAGCAATATGTTCCTGTTATAGAAAGCATCATCAAACTAAGTTTGCAATGGTATCCTAATAACTATTCCAACCTTGATGCACTTTTCAAATTTACTACTATGAAGTATAAAGACTACGGTAAGATGATTCCAAAAGATATAGATTACTTGATGATGAAGTTATTAACGTTTGAGGAGTCCTGGAATGATGATAATGGTAACAATCCCGTCTTCTTTTATAACGTTATCATAAATTGTCCTTCATTCGTAGAACTTATAACTGTGCAAAATGTCGAAACTCAAAGACTGGTTATTAGTTCTATATTAGACAATTTGATAGTGAATATAACTGACGATATTGAAGTAAAGACTAATATTAGAACACCACTTTCTGAAGTTGAAGGAGAAGAGGAAAAATCCACCATTACATCGACTTTATTTGTGATAGAAAACAAATCTGATTTAGAGAAACTTTTAAAGTTCACAGATCCTGTAGTTAACAAACCCCTGACTAAAAAAATGGCGAGTGAGGAAGAGAACAATCCTAACATTCTTGCCACTTCAGAACCGGAGAATTTAGATTTCACATTTAATATATTGCAGGAAAAGCTGGCTAAATTGTGCCATGTAATCTTTAAATCACTTTCACTCTCAACAAAACTGAGATCGATTGACTCACTGGTTGAATGCCAATTGATAATGAAAAATCATTTTTATAGAAGTGGAAAAAATTGTTTATACACTTATCCAGCTATAATAACGAACTTCTGGAAACTCATTAGGAGATGTAATATAGAACTTCAAAACCAAGGAGAAGATAAAGAAGAAGAGAAAAAGAACATCGAAAACAACATTAAACATATATTCAAATTTATTTCCAGAAGTATGGGTGATATGTTCAATGCCTGTGGCTCAAAAGTAGTTGATATAGTATACAAACTAAATTTAGAATGTGCAGCTCTTGCCGATCAGTTGCATTTATCTGAGATTGCCTACGATTTCTTTTCCCAGGCATTTACCATTTATGAGGAATCCATTAATGATTCTAAGAATCAATTCCAAGCGTTGATCTCTATGGCTCAGGTACTACAAAAGACCAGGTCCTTGCACACAGATGACTATTATGATTCTTTAATCGTCCGTTGTACACTACATGGATCAAAGTTACTCAAGAAGCAAGATCAGTGCCGTGCTGTATACTTATGCTCCCACATGTGGTGGGCTACTGAGTTATCCGCCATTGGCGAGGAAGAGGGCGTCACACCTAATTTCTTCAGGGATGGAAAGCGCGTTCTGGAATGCCTCCAAAGAGCTCTACGAGTTTCCGACTCCATCATGGATAGCGTGCAGAGTTGTGAACTGATGATTGAGATACTTAATAGGTGTTTGTACTATTTCATCCATGGCAATGAAAAAGACACACATATCACCGTCAAATACATTAACGGTCTGATCGAATTGATCAAAACAAATATTAAATCCCTAGAGACAGAGGCTGGCTCATACTCTGCGGCAGATGCTTCCCAAGACGTTTCTGAGCTTGGAAATGTGGTCTCCTCCTTGAACCTAAACAGCTACATCATCGGCCAAGACGGTTCTTTCGTAGACATAAGTAACGATGGGAACCTGACTGGAACACACAAACGCGTGGATGGCAACAAGACGAAGATCGCCTTACAGATCCCTATCCAGCATTTCAAGAGAACCTGTGAATACATCTCAGGACAAAGAGAAGTTGATGAAAGGTTCCAAGTTATACAGTTTTAAAGATAAAACGCTCTTTATATATATATTGTTGTATAAAAAAAATTAAATTAAAAGAATAACAAAGGTCCATCTTTTAAATTTTCATTTTGTAATCGATTTTAGCATTATTCGTGTAGCTTTGAAACTATTATAGAGTTGAATGTTTTTTGTTGTTCAAAATGTTTTTGTTTAGATCTGAGATGCTGGTTAGGTGGTATTTTAACGTTTAGTCACTCAAACCATGCAAAGTCTCCAGGCCAAACCAATAAATACATATCATATATTACTTACTTTGTCACATGGGTTCAACCGTATAGATTCAGATTTCGTGTTTGAATTGAGTCGACTGGCGATGGAAGTGGGTTTTATGAAATGGGTGCGTACACCTTTTCGTTATGAGATATGAGATGGGCCGTAAATCTCTCCGAGTCCTGTAGGCTGGATGGGAAAGGGGATAACGTAAAGAGGGATACGATTGGAAGTTGAAGGGGACTTGTCTATATTTATACATCTTTTCATTTCGACTTTTGCTATTTTCCGGAATTTACAAGTTTTTATATGCTTATTATTGCGATAATTCTTAAGAGGTTAATCGGTGACATACTACATATTTTGTTTGGGATACGCTATGCCGGTTACTGCAATTTCGAATATGAAGGATGCTAGGATCTGTGTGGTTATGGTTGGTTTGCCTGCACGGGGCAAGTCATTCATATCGCAGAAGATCCTACGTTATCTATCGTGGCTATCTATCAATGCCAAGTGTTTCAATGTGGGTAACTATAGGTATAAGGCCGGTATCATCAGTCCCAAGGCTGATTTCTTCGACTTCAGCAATCCGGAAGGGTACAATATAAGGGAGGCAGCAGCGAAACAGGCCGTTGAGGACATGCTGAAGTGGTATAATGAAGAGAACGGTATTGTTGCTGTGCTTGATGCTACGAATAGTACTAGGCAGAGGAGAGAATGGATTTTGGAGGTATGTAAGGAGAACGACCTGTTGCCTATGTTTATCGAAAGTTTCTGTGACAGGCCGGCTGTGATTGAGACCAATGTGCATGATATCAGTAC
This sequence comes from Nakaseomyces bracarensis, assembly GCF_045282275.1. NCBI lineage: Eukaryota > Fungi > Ascomycota > Saccharomycetes > Saccharomycetales > Saccharomycetaceae > Nakaseomyces > Nakaseomyces bracarensis. Next base: position 77,725 of record NW_027263965.1, read on the forward strand.
AACCTCGCCAGACTACGAGGGTACAGACACGGAGGTAGCCAAGCAGGATTTATATAATAGAATCGCTTGTTACAAAGACGCTTATCAAACTCTAAGTACGGAACATGATAATAACTTGACTTTCGTAAAACTTGTCAACATCGAGGAAGAGGTTATAATAAACAGGATACATTCCTATTTGCAAAGTAGAATTGTCTTCTATGTTATGAATATTAGACCAAAGCCTAGAACCATTTGGCTATCCAGACACGGTGAATCCATCTATAACGTTGAGAAAAAGATCGGTGGTGACTCTTTACTATCACCTAGAGGTTTACAATACTCAAAGAAATTGAAGGAACTAGTCGATGAGCATGTCGGAGATGCTCCATTAACCGTATGGACATCCACGTTAAGGAGAACTCAGCAGACCGCGCAACATCTAGAATTCAAGAAGTTACAATGGAAGGCTCTGGACGAACTAGATGCAGGTGTGTGTGACGGTATGACATATGAAGAGATCGAAGATGTATACCCTGAGGACTTCAAAGCAAGAGATGAGGATAAATACGAGTACAGGTATCGTGGAGGTGAGTCCTACAGAGATGTGGTTATCAGGCTGGAGCCTGTTATTATGGAGCTCGAACGCCAAGAAAACGTGTTAATCATCACTCATCAGGCTGTGCTGAGATGTATCTACGCCTATTTTATGAACGTCCCACAAGAGGAGTCCCCATGGATGTCCATTCCTTTGCATACATTGATCAAACTAGAACCAAGAGCTTACGGAACAAAAGTCACAAGGATCAAAGCTAATATTCCAGCTGTCAGCACGTACAAGGAGAAAGGTACAAGTCAAGTTGGTGAGTCTTCAGGAGATAAAAACAAATTCCACAAACTACTTGTTGACGCACCAGAACTAAAAGAATAAAAACTGAAAACCTAATTCCTACTTTTTCTTTCTTTCTTTCTTTCAAATTTCCTATTTTCTTATACATATTGAAGGGCCGAGTAGCTCCTCCTCTTCTGTGTTTAGCTAATAGATATATATTCCTACAAGAGAGACATTGTCTTGTGTTTTTCTAAAAAATATTTTATAGCATATAACAAAACCTTTTTTTTTTGTCCCAATTACATGAAAGTAATAAAAAAGACGGTTAAACAGTGATAAAAGTTATATAATATAGCAGTATAATATAGTTATATAATATTACAGTGTAATATAGTCATATAATACAGCAGTATTCAAATAGGACGGCAATATTTTTTCTTCTTCTCGATGACAATGTCATTAATAAAAATTTTATATTTTTTTCTTTCTTTGAATTTAGGCATTTTAAAGCCTTCTCTCTCCGTTTCTTTCTTTTTTTAATATAAAATGAAAGGATTCTCGGAAATATCTATATTCTAGGTAGGAAGGGTATTAGTGAGCATTATTTGAGTATTTAAGGAATAACAAGGCTAGAAAGTAAATATAACATAATAGAAGTACAAGAAGAGCGTTAAAAGCAAAGAACGTCTAGATATAAAAATGGTAAAACGTTTATTCGGATTTAATAAGAAGAATCAAAGACGTGAGAGTTCTCCCGAGGAAGGACCTCAGGATGATCAGTCTTCTCATGAGAAGAAGCCTCAGGATGACGTATCTATGCAAGGAACATCTGTTCAGTCTTCCTCTATATTTTCAAGAGGGAAGCGGTCATATAACTCTGGTGAATCATCCGTACGGTCGTCAACCAGAGGGAAATCTACGAGCTCTTCAGACTATAATGATATAGGTAAGCCACTTAGGATCATAGATTCTTCACGGTACTCGCACCTTGGGACGGTAGAGGAAGAAGAGACGTCGGTATCTGAAGAGAGCACTCCGTTTGAGACCCCCGGTGCAGTTAGTGTTAAAAATGAGAGCAAAGACGATATCCATCATAACACACCAGATTACACTTTATATAAAGAAATCAGAGACCTGGATAACAACCTGCTAGACTTGATGGCCGATATACACCAGAACGTTACGAATATTTCCAGAGCAGTGATATGTGCTATTGAATATTTCAAGAACTTCCAGGTAGACGAAAGCCAGAAGAGATATATGAACACTGTGAAGACCACGAGTTGCCCGTCTCTGCGAAGTATTTCAAAGACAGTGCTGCACTTTTTAGACAACTTATTAATATCAGATGCATACTCAAATTCTAGATCGATACTCCTGAGAAGATACCTTTGTTTTCTGAAGAAACTGGGGGTTCAGATATCTAATGATAGTGATAACTCCTCATTCTTACTACCGACATTAAGTATATTCCCTATTGATGACAGTTGCAAGCTTCCCAACAAGGACAAAATTTTCGACATTATCGATGAACTGGCAAAGACAGATCCTAAGTTATTATCAGAAGACGAAGGGTCCTTTATCGCTCCAGTTATGCGAGGGCTCGGGAAGGATTCTGCAATTATTAGTGTAATCTTTGGCCTACCGAATATCAGACCAGAGCACCATGAGTTAATAAAGGACTTATATGGTCTCTTCCCTGACATCCATTTCTATTGCATACAGGACTCTATACGGCCTGCTGCCACGACGGCAATCCTCCCAGAAATCGATAATCATAGAAATATGGAAAATATGGACGACAATACATTCAAATTTACACCTCCATATAAAACTACTGAGAGCAATAAAGCACCACCTATTTCTCTCTCGATTTCTACACAGAACAGTGTTAAGACGTCAGGAACGCTTGGTGGCTACATCTTCCCTCAGGTAGAGAAGAACAACAAAAAACTATCCAAGTTTGCTGGCTCGACATTTGCAATTACTTGTGCCCATGTTGTATTAGCAGAGTCTCAAGACTATCCAGAGGTAGCAGTACCGTCCAAGGTACTACAAAGATCATATTTCAAGACACTATTAGATGAATCGTCAAGATACCCAAAGGGTTCGAAAGAACAGAAGGCATTTTTAGAAGAAGCAAGGAATGTAGAAAAAAATATGAAATATCAGAATGAAAATAAATTTGGCCAGGTAGTATGGGGTGAAAGATCTATAATAAATCAAAGACTATCAGACTTTGCTATTATCAAAGTTAATGAAAGTTGGAATTGCCAAAACTACTTGGGGAATAACTTAGAAAATATCCCCGATCCTACCTTAAAGTTTGATAATGTCTATGTGAAGAAGAAAATTATGAAGGTTTCTCCTGGAACTAAAGTATTCAAAATAGGTGCTGCTACGGGTTATACCTCTGGTCAGGTCAACGCTGCTAAATTAATATACTGGGCAGATGGCAAATTACAGAGTAGTGAATTTGTAGTATCGTCCCCTCAACCATTGTTTGCCAGCGGAGGTGACTCAGGTGCATGGATCCTAACGAAACTAGACGATAGAGTCGGATTAGGTGTCGTGGGTATGTTACATTCCTACGATGGTGAAAGAAAACAATTTGGTTTGTTTTCCCCGATAGGCGATATACTTGAACGTCTTCATGCCGTAACAGGGATTCAGTGGGATATAGACTATAATGAACATGTGTAAGCTCCGTACCAATCGTAGTTGGTCGCTGATTAATAGGTTAAAAAGACTATTTCTCTACATGGCATCATTTAAGTGTTATTTCAGTATTTTTTTTTCTTTTTTAGTTTTGTAAAGAATAATAACATTCTTAATAATTAAGGCCTTTTAAAAGCTTTCACAAAGATCATTGAGCAGTCTCACTAGTAAGTAGATACCACTAAGTAATGATCCATTTCAATCTGTAAACAGAAATAGGTCAGAAACCGAAAAAAAAAGGCTATAGAGACTAACCGGAGGGCAAAAAAAAGGAAGCAAAGCAAATCATACGGCATTATAAGTACTTCTGTAAACCTAGTGAAGCTCCAACATTTATGAGGCTTATTACCCTTAAATCGCTTCTACCTCAAGCACTACTATGATGGAACAATGAATTTGATCCATTGTTGAGCGAGCTTAGTTTCAACCATTTAGGGAACAAACCTTATTCCAGAGGAATTTAAACTTTAATAGTTGTCTATTTAAAATTTGGCATTGTTTTAGATAGACTGTAGAGATACTCACTAAATTTTGATTTAGGAAATATAGTTATTTATAGCGAGTCTCCAAGAATCCGATCAGTAGTAACCAATACGTCATTTTTTAATCTTTTCTTCTTTCAAGGGTTGAAGATGGTTACTTATTTAGAGGCCCATTATGGATAATCCCCATTCATGATGGCTTATTTTTTGAAATATAATTGATATGCAGAGGAACACTATACAATAACTACTTTTTTAATTTTTCTTTTTACTACTAACTGTTTCCATGGAGAAGCCCTGAGGTCATTAAATATTATACACTCAATAATAAATGTTATAAGTATGGGTTGTTCGCATCAACAACTTATAGCGACCTCAATAAATGGTAAAACAATGAAAAAACAACTGTAATGTTTATATTACATGTGACAAAGTCTGAGTCTCAGTAATAAGCCATAAATTATTTTGATTGTAATATCAAAAATTGATAGCAAGATGCAGCACATATGAAATATGATACGATCTTGCGGACAGAGTATTATCATATTGGTAGTAAGTAATTTTCTTAATCATTTACGATCTAGCCACGGAATCAGATAATATTCAATGAATATAAGAACCAAGGAAATGTAGAAACCGTACTTGGTTCCTTCTATTATATATTTTTTCTTTTTCGAATTATTATATATATATATATATATATATATATTAGTACCGTAGTTCCTACAACTTTAGGAAGAGTTTACCATTTCTTTTCAGATTATTTCTTTTAGATACTCTAGTTAGATAATTAAGTGGAACCTCTTTTATATTGATGACTACACAATTGTTTAGTGGGAGTGAGATCAAGAAGGGCTTACAATAATCATAACGTGGCTGTTACTCATATAGAAAGTTTTATTTTTAGCCTCCTGTTCATAATAATAAACTAATTCCAGCCATAGTGATACTACTGCAATACTAATAATTTCTCAACAAAAAAATACCATCTATTTATACACTATAATGTTCTTAAGAACTCCGATTAAGAAACAATACGACAATATACACACGCCGCCTAGTGGATCAGAAGAGACCATATTGGGCGGCCCAACACGTAAATTCTTGAGAAGTTTGAGAGGGAAGTCCCATCTCAGTTTCGAATATAAAAGCCAAAAAAATAGTGTTAAAACTCCCAATGCTAGTCCTGCTTTCAAGTCGGAAATCAAACGACGAAATAATTTACCGAAACCTTTAAACCTATCAGATAATCTACTAAACACTACTGACAAAGAAAAACTGATCATAGATCGTCAACAAAACTATCAACGTCACAACGAATCAACGGACTTAAGTTCTCCATCAAAATTAACTCAAAAAGTATCCACCTTAGAAGTCAAACACGAAAAAGCTGAGTTTGGCTATGAAATTAGCAAAAACACTCCCCTCATTATGCCAGTAGAAGATAAGATGCATTCTAATCAACTTTCCCTAAAAAGTGACGTTACTACTTCAAAGAAGTACATTAACCATATTTGTTGTATTTGTGATGAGCATATTTCAACTACTTTTCTAGGAGAAAAGACAATAGATTTTTATTGTGGACACATTTCTCACTATGAGTGCTATCTGATAGTATTTGAAGATACACATGCTAATAATAAATACCCTACATGTCGATTATGCGGAGCGGATTGCGAACCATTAGATGAGGACATAATATCAGACATGAAATCCAGAATTTTAACATCAAAAAAGAAGAAACTAAGGTTTCCTGAATTAAACTTTCCCACATTAAATTCAGCCATATCTCAATCAATATCAGATAGAGAACAACAAAATACTCCAGTAGAAAAAATAATCAATTCAGCTCAAGTCAGCTCTAGTGGTTTCAAATCATCACCAAAAGTGTTCAATCCATTCGAAGAAATCAATCTTGATGATGAGAACGATTCTGAATATATCATTAGTTCATCAGCAACTTCGTCAATAATAATAAACGGTTTAAGAATTGATTTAGAAGAGAGAATAGATGAAGACAATGACTGGTGTATTTCTCCTATAGTAACTCGAAGTGGATTTAATATGATAGATGTATATTTTCCAACCATTAACTCAAACGATTTTCAAAACAACAACTGTGATGTCCTTACCAAAAATTCTATAATAGGAAGTCCAACAGATTTTAATGAGCGTTCTTTCCGCCAGCAACTACGTTCATCTATAGATAATCTAATTTTCAAAGATTCAGGTTCAGTGCCTTCCGGTGAGTTACTTATGATAAGTCAATTTGCTTTCTCAACAAACGGTGAATTTTGGATGAATCAAGTAACTGTAGTTTTCTTTAGCACTTGCCTTATATTTTACGATAATTCTGATAAAGAGATAAAGGGTAACCTTCCAATTGACCAGATATCATCTGCAGTGGAGGTAACGAAATCCAACCATACGGTCCTCGTCATTGAACTCATGAGCTGCTCACTACCGCAGGTATATTTACGTTGTGATGAGGAGCATACCAATGCAACTGAAAACATCCAGAAATGGGCATTCTATTTAAATAATGTAACGAAGGAGTTTCCAACATTACTGGAATTGACTGATTGCTCAATTTCAGTTATGCCAATAGAACTTTCCGTAAAATATGAGCAAGAGGTACTTAAGCGCAAGATAACATACCAGGATGTATATCCTTGGGAAATATCTGACAATAAGAAGAATGTCTGTATTATCTTGTGCTTGAGCAGAAACCTGTTACTCAACAGTGCATCAAAAATTAAAGCATACATCAAAACATTGTTAGATGCTCTAGCACCTAATGATACACTAGGCATTTTATCTATGGGCAAAAACGGTAAAGGTGAAAGAGGGCCGCATGGGACGTTCGTTGGTCCTGTAACTAAATACTGGAATGGGTGGGATAGCATATTAAATGATATTGAGAGAGAATATTCATCTAATCATTTCTACAATTTTACCAGCCAAATTGAAGAGTATCTCGTTCTATTTGATACATGTTACCGAATAATTAGCACCATTAGCACACATGATTCAGATACGTATCGTGAACTTGTCATATTGGGGCATGGTGAATGCCCGGTATTTAATGTAGAGATAACTAGAGAGAACGAAAAGGTGAAGAAACATTATGACTTTGTAACTTTAAAGAGCCATTTCAATATTGTCTCTCGCATCATTGATGAACCAGTAGATATTAAGTGCATGCGTAATTGGGATATATCTAATATCATACTGAAATACGACCAGTCTGAGAAGTATATCTGGCTAGGTCATATGCACTATGGTGACAAAAAATCAATGTGTCTAACAGTTTCAGGACCAGAAAATGTACAGCTTGAATGGTATGACAATAATACAGAAAGCCATCATGTCCAAATGTACAATATATAGTAGTACTTTAAATTCATATTGAGATTCTATGCTTTTGTTGTCATTCTTTATGTAATTAGTAGGTAACTACCTATGTTAGATCGATGGAGCACCGTTAAAAAAAAGAAAAAACAAACAATAAGCCATTTCTTCCATTTATAGTTATTAAATGGATATCATATGATTGGTATCATATGACTTACATTCCTTATTATGGATCCCATTTTCAATGATGAATATGGCACTTTCGTGTACGCGTCTATTTTAAATAGCTAATTACGTGTATCGTAAGATCAAGTTCTCTATTGCATTTCTATCGTTTATGATTTTCTCATCAGCCGTTCACTTAGATATTTATATTTCAATTTCATTTACTTAATGCATAGTTTTTTTTCGCGACTGAATCTTATTTCCGAATTCGGTAGCCCGATATCCATTTACAAGATTTTATTATTTTCGCGTGTTTTTCAAAATATTTTTTCTGCCTGTCCAAAATAGGCCCGCATATCTTAACCCTCCCATACAATATTTGTGATCGCCATATTGTTACTATTTTTTTTTATTTTTTTTTGTAATACAACTTCACACGATAACTCTCTTTACCCTCCTCTGGAACCCCTTCGGTGGGTTAAGTTCTAGATCTAGACCGGTTCCTATAATTGGACTCTCTCTTCACAGTGTCCCCTTTTTCTTAGTTGTTTTCCCTATTTCTACGTTTGTACTAAAAGAACGCGAATATATTATGCTGCGGAGATGCCTTTGGAGTTTTGCTTTTGTTTTCATTTTCAATGTATTCGGTAAGGGGAGACTTCCGTAGTTCGTCCTTCCACTGTTTCTATGGATCAGGAACTAGTGACTACGCAATATTCTGAGAGAATAGCATTTCTAAAAATTTCGCGATGGGCACATCCTACAGCAATATCTAAGGTTTTCTTTTACTACGATGGTTGTTCCCGTGCTAAGAGAAGAAATTTGTAAACAGTGAGGGTAACGGGGAGACCTTGCGGCAAAGTACAGCAAAAATAAACATAACAAATTTGAACAACGCCAAAATAGTGCTCACCAAAATACAGCGGAAATAATGTGGGAATGCAGTAAATAAAATGATCTACAGCAAAATAAGTATATTGAGCTTTTATGGGATAAGAAACCTCGTATATCGAGGATCGAAATATATAGAATAGGTTGAAATAGTTGAGCCATTTTGCCCTGACCATCGCGTATTTCCAGTAGAACCTGTAGAGGGAATTCATTTCTTCAAAAAACTTGATAAAATAGCATAAGAAATAAAACAAACAAACAATAACAAATAACAACTTGTGCGTCAACTTGTTTGGCGAGTAACGCGCTTCGATTTCTAATTATTCTAAGCAATTCCTTGGTCGAAGTAAACAAATGACAAAATAAACAAAACAAGCAAAACAAAACATACTGGCAGGTAATAAAAAAAAAAGAAATCAGCAAAAGGAGCAAACACTAACAGCAAAAAAAAAACTTATAAATACTAGATCGAATTTTGATTTAGAAACGTAGACAGTTAGGTCTCTTCTTTTTATGTTCTCTTATTATATAAAAAGGAAGAACCCAAGAAACATCTTCATAACAAAACACAACAAAATAAAACTCAAGGTAATTTTTAACCTTAGGTCCATTCGCTTAATACACATATAAATAATAATAATAAAAAATGCAATTCAAGAACGTCGCCATTGCTGCTGCTGTTGCCTCTGTCGCTGCTGCTGAGGGTTACACCCCAGGTGAGCCATTCTCCACTTTGACCCCAACTGGTACTTTCCAATGTGCTCAACCAACTTTCAGCTCTACTTTCGGTATTGCTGTTAAGCCAATCTCCTCTTCTGTTGCTAAGAGAGATGTCATCTCTCAAATCGGTGACGGTCAAGTCCAAGCTGCTACTCAAATCACCGATGGTCAAGTTCAACAACCAACCGCCACCGCTAAGCCAACCACTACTTTGGCCCCAACCACCTCTTCCGCCACCAAGACCTCTTCTTCTACTTCCTCTTCTGCTTGTGCTACCACCCCTCTACAAATCACCGAATCTTCTTGTAAGAACTCCGGTACTTTGGAATTGACCTTGAAGGACGGTGTCTTGACCGACGGTAAGGGTAGAATCGGTTCCATCGTTTCTAACAGACAATTCCAATTCGATGGTCCACCACCACAAGCCGGTGCCATCTACGCTGGTGGCTGGTCTATCACCGAACAAGGTAACTTGGCTCTAGGTGGTTCCGATGTCTTCTACCAATGTCTATCTGGTAACTTCTACAACTTGTACGACCAACACATTGCTGAACAATGTTCTCCAATTAACTTGGAAGTTGTTTCTTTGGTCGACTGTTAAATATAGAAAATGAAAAAAAGATTCTTTTTATTTAATTTTTAAAGACTTTTCTCTAAATGGGTAAACCAGTTTAAAGAAATCAACAACGCCTTTTATTTCATTCAGGTTTTTTAAATTCATTAGGTTTTCTATTTTTTTTCAGTTCAATTTTATTATTATGCATGTTATAGGATTACTATTAAAAAAACAATAAATATAGCAAGATTATCTCCCGAGTTGACTCAGGTGTGTATTATAAAAACTTGCTAGTTTTTTTTATTTAAGGACAATAATATATCTGTACCTTTTTACATATACTATATATCATTCACAAAGGATACCCCACACAATATTTTAACCAATTTCTCTTACTATTTTTGCTGATATATAGTTCATAACCTAAATCTTGAATGGTAGCTATAATTTGAGAAATGGACATGATTATTTCACATTTTACGTCAACTATATTGAGTTTATTAGGATAGAATTGGTGGAGTCATATTATACTCCGGTCAAAGACTTCGATTTGAAGGGTTCTTCTTTCTGTACCACCGATAAGAAAAGGAACACCGAAACTAGTTGTAATAAAATAAATATCGTGATTAAAATATTAAACTTTTTTATTATTAAATATTTAGAAACGTTTATAAAATATGTAATGTAGAAAAAAAAACTTGAAATTTAATTGGAAGACTATCCCAACTTGTAAAAGAACTAATGTAAAAATCCGGAAAACCTGAAAGGCTAACTAAGGACCAGCCATTTAAATGTAGAATGAAAAAAAGGACTAAATTATGCTAAGGAATGGATGCGATCGTTTGAAATGTATCAAAAAGGTGAAAAAAAGCCTCTGATATCCAATAGATCAATGCAAGAAATGTGTTTATGAAAGTATTAACTCAAACCACCAGTGATCTGATTTAAAATGCTTTTCATTGGAATAAAGAGTATCTCTTTAACATTGAACCAAGTCAATAGCAGACAAGTGGACTGGAGTACATTGAGAACCAATGTGTTCGTCGTACAAGTTGTAGAAGTTACCGGATAGACATTGGTAGAAGACATCGTTGTCACCAATGGCCAAGTTACCTTCTGGGGTCAAAGACCAACCGGCAGCGTAGATGGCACCGGCTTGTGGTGGTGGACCATCGAATTGGAATTGTCTGTTGGCAACAATGGAACCGATTCTGCCCTTACCGTCAGTCAAGATACCACCCTTCAAGTTCATCTCTAGAGTACCATCGTTCTTACAGGAAACAGCGCCAACTGGATCATTGGCGTCTTTATTTTCAGTGGCAGATGCTGTGGCAGATGCTGTGGCACTGTTGGTAGCTTGGACTTGACCGTCACCGATTTGAGAAGCAGCAGCGGTGGTCTTTGTAGTAGCTTGGATTTGACCGTCACCGATTTGAGAAACAGCAGCGGCTTGAGTCTTAGTAGTAGCTTGGATTTGACCATCACCGATTTGGGAAACAGCGGCAGCAGTTGTCTTAGTGGTGGCTTGGATTTGACCGTCACCGATTTGGGAAACAGCAGCAGCTTGAGTCTTGGTGGTAGCTTGGATTTGACCGTCACCGATTTGGGAAACAGCAGCAGCTTGAGTCTTAGTAGTAGCTTGGATTTGACCATCACCGATTTGGGAAACAGCGGCAGCAGTTGTCTTAGTGGTGGCTTGGATTTGACCGTCACCGATTTGAGAGACAGCAGCGGCCTGAGTCTTAGTAGTAGCTTGGATTTGACCGTCACCGATTTGGGAAACAGGAGCCTTGGATGGGGCTAGAGTAGAGGTAGTCTTGGTGGTAGCTTGGATTTGACCATCACCGATTTGGGAGATGGCATCTCTCTTAGCAACGGAAGTGGCGGAAGCAATTGGTTGGACAGCAATACCGAAAGTAGAGGCATAGTCAGTGATACCACTCTTGTAAGTGGCAGATGGGGTCAAAGTGGACCATGGTTCACTTGGAGCATAGGCAGCCAAAGCGGTAGTGGCTAGAGCGGAAGCAGCTAGAGTCTTTTTGTATTGCATTTGTGAATTAATAGTTTTTTTTGTTTTGTTTTGTGTATTTAGAATACTTGTATCTTTTGAATTGATGGTTTTATTTTATATATAAATAAGAATGAAGAGTGAGATAAATAGATCAAGGAATATTTAAGAAACAAGATGGGTCTTTATATATGATTCGGAAGATGAATTATTTCTCTTTTATTCTAAAATAAACTTAGGGCTTAAAGGTCGAAGAACCCAACCATCTGAATAAGTTGTTACTTGTTTGTCACAATAAGATATTAATCGCAAATATAGCCCACTCTCACTATCCTTAAAATTATTTTTACAGTACATAAAAATATTATTTCATTTCTTTGAACTTATTTTTAGAAGAGATTCGCCCCATCTCAAATAATGGTTAAGGATCTACGGAGGGAACTTCAGATCTAGTTGCCCACACCCGCCACCTTTCTCTCCCCTTCCTCCTCAATTCAGGTCTAAGAAAAAGAAATTACCTAATTACTTCACCTAATGCAGTAATGAAATTACAATTCCTACTATTTCCGAGTATTTTTATTTTAAATTATATTCTATTCATTTACCATAATAGTGTCAAGAAAAGAAGAAAGAAGTTGAGTGAAATAAACAGTAAGGGGAGAAAGGGCTGGGTTACGCTGTTTTCAAAGAATCCTTAATGGCTTGGTCAATTGAACTTGAATATACCACTTTTTTTTTTTACTCTATCAGGAGATGTTTAAGTTATAATCCTTTTTTTTATATTACAAATTCCTTTTTCTTTCCTTTATGCTTTTCCAATAACCCTATATTTAGGATGTAATGCTAATGCTGGGCCTGCTAAAAAAACTATTTTCTAGAATTGAAAAAAAAAAAGTAAAAAGAAGGGTTAGAAATTACGTATTTCTTAAACAGACCTACATTAGTGGACTAAGAATAAACCGCAGTCTAGGGCTTCTTAATTAAGAAGGCTTGTTTGACTTCTATACATATCAACATTACAGCTTATTTCCTTCCCATAAAACGGAAGCCGTAAAACTGCCGCATTTACCTGTACAAAGGGGCAGAGTAGTTTAAAAAATTTAAGATCCTCTATCCCCTACGTCAAACTTGTGCGCTTCGTTTTCAAGATGCAGGGTAAATCTTTTTCTTTTCTCTTCTTGGGCAATGGTGGGAAACAAAAAATTGACGAGAGGGAATTAAGTCCGGGTAAGTGGATACAAACTAGGTTCTTTGATCTTTATACGTGGGTCATGTGGAACTCGTCTACTATACTCTATCAAAAAAAAAATTACAAAAAATTCGGATGGCGGGTGATACCCTGCATCGATAACTGTTATTTTCGAAGTGAAGGCAATATGTACAGGCTTTTCTTACGGCAGTGTTCTCGCTCTTTTTCTAGGTCAAGCAACAGTTTTATGCGGGTGGTTCTATCCATACCTAACTGGCTTGTCCGACCGCACAGTACCAAAAAAAATAATAAAAATTGCGGGTTCTCTGTTCTTAGAAAGTGCTGTACTATTGGAATATTACGAAGGCTGGGCGGTAATTTGCTTATTGCGCTGAATTAAGTATTCCTCTTGTTTCTACATTATTTGATCGACGTTGATCAAACTTTTAGATGTGACATAGTACAGCCATCAGTATTAGCATTTTTATTAAGGCTAAATGCGGATCATTGAAATTTTATTTAGATGGATGCCCTCCTAAATATGGAATGGCTTACAATGATGTATTGCATAATTCTTTACTAAAAAAAAACTTCTTGTAGTGCTGGGCTATACGTGGCTGGGTTTTCGTGCTTCTTGTGTCCTTGATTAACTTTGTGTTACAAGCACACAAAAATACTACCCAACAGGCAAAGATACCATTAAGATCAAGTAGGACTATGTTATAAAATTAATAACTAATAGAATTTAAAAAACAAATAAAAAAAAATTAATATAAATACCCATGTCATTTATTTTATAACTTCAATATTTTATCGTCTTTCTTATTTTATAATAAATAAAATAAAACCATCAATTCAAAAGATACAAGTATTCTAAATACACAAAACAATACAAAAAACTAACTAACTTTAATTAATTTACAAATGCAATACAAAAAGACTCTAGCTGCTTCCGCTCTAGCCACTACCGCTTTGGCTGCCTATGCTCCACACGAACCATGGTCCACTTTGACCCCATCTGCCACTTACAAGAATGGTATCACTGACTATGTTTCTACCTTCGGTATTGCTGTCCAACCAATTGCTACCGCCACTTCCGTTGCTAAGAGAGACGCCATCTCCCAAATCGGTGATGGTCAAATCCAAGCTACCACCAAGACTACCTCTACTCTAGCCCCATCCAAGGCTCCTGTTTCTCAAATCGGTGACGGTCAAATCCAAGCTACTACTAAGACTCAAGCCGCTGCTATTTCTCAAATTGGTGATGGTCAAATCCAAGCTACTACTAAGACTCAAGCCGCTGCTGTTTCCCAAATCGGTGATGGTCAAATCCAAGCTACCACCAAGACTCAAGCTGCTGCTGTTTCTCAAATCGGTGACGGTCAAATTCAAGCTACTACTAAGACTCAAGCCGCTGCTGTTTCCCAAATCGGTGACGGTCAAATCCAAGCAACCACCAAGACTCAAGCCGCTGCCGTCTCTCAAATCGGTGACGGTCAAATCCAAGCTACCACCAAGACTCAAGCTGCTGCTGTCTCTCAAATCGGTGACGGTCAAATCCAAGCAACCCAGTCTTCTGTACCACCATTCGACAACTCCACTATGCCAGTCCCACCAAGCAACGCTACTCTACCGGTTAATGTCAAGGATCCAGTAACTGCTGAAGCTTGTAAGAACGATGGTACTCTAGAGATGAACTTGAAGGGTGGTATCTTGACTGACGGTAAGGGCAGAATCGGTTCCATTGTTGCCAACAGACAATTCCAATTCGATGGTCCACCACCACAAGCCGGTGCCATCTACGCTGCCGGTTGGTCTTTGACCCCAGAAGGTAACTTGGCCATTGGTGACAATGATGTCTTCTACCAATGTCTATCCGGTAACTTCTACAACTTGTACGACGAACACATTGGTTCTCAATGTACTCCAGTCCACTTGTCTGCTATTGACCTAGTTAATTGTTAATGTTAGTGACTCTGCACGACTATACTGCATTCATTTTACATTCTAAATTATTAACGATATTTCATGAGGGTTTTTACTACTATTTAATTAACATTGGGCATTTACAAACAGCAAAAAGACAGAATAACTAAATCTACTTCAAAGCAAGACATCGTTGTACAATAATCATTCATTTAGGTTTCTTCTTTTTATTGCTTTTGGCAAACATTTTTATTTTTCTCTTACAAACGGCACATTGACAGTTTTGTGGATAGATTAAAGACCAGATATAATTATTCTATTCTACCGATCTGACAGTCGCAATACTATGTTCTTCACACTCCAGGTCGAGTGTTTTTTTGTTTAAATTTAATATTTAGGCTATTTAAATTCTGTTTTTTACAAACTTTTTACAAATAATAAAAAAAATTTTGACTATAAAAGATTACTGACAATTCCAAAAATAATCTTAATATAATCCAATAAGACTTTCTTGTCTATACTTACCTAGAACAAACTACTATATAATAGAGCCCTTACAGTAAAAGTGTAAGATTAACTTTTACAAAGCGATGCTAAAAAAAAAAAGAAATTATTTTTTACATTAATCAAAAAATAGCGATGAGCTTCCCATTATACATCTCATCGAATAAAACATAATAGGAAACAGCTAAAAACTCAACCATTGATATTTATTGTTTTCATATTCTGGATTTCACTGGATTTTCAAAGTTACAGCATGTATAATCGTCCCTTGATTGTGGCACTATACAAATTACTTTATCTGTAACTCCGAGTTGTTTGTATTACTTCTGTGGCAATTTACGAACTAGATATACCTAATACGAAATATAAAAACAACTAAAACTTAAATCTTAGACTTCGGGACCTAATGACTGATAAAAATATCTCTATTGATACAAGTTCTTATTATTCGATATTGGGGGTATCAACTACTGCTTCAAGCAGTGAGATAAGGAAAGCGTATAAGAAGCTAGCTATAAAATTGCATCCAGATAAATCTAAATCAAATGACACTGCTGAGTTATTCAAAATAGTTGTCCACGCACATTCAATTCTCAGCAACAAGAACTTGAGGGATGAATATGACAAGGAACATTTAGGTACTGGTATTAGAGTTGACTTTACGGGAGGTAGCAACTTTACAAGAGAGAAACGGAAAGAAGATAGAAACAAAAAGTTTAAATTCGAGAGGCAAAGTAAGCCATATGAACAACAGCCGTATGGTTTCGGTGTAGATGTACCTGAGAGACCTACAGAAAATAGAGAAAAGACAACTACACAAGGAAGTCCTAAAAATGAAGAACTCAATGCTAAAGACCAAGATAATACCAATAATAATAACTCTGGTCAGCAACGTAATAACAATAAGAAAACGTCCCCCATATTGGAGGAAATTAATGACGAAGATTATGACATAGGTTTTAAAAGGAAGTCACCTATATTCACTCAGAAGGAGACAGAAGGAGTAGCTTCAAAGAAGAAAAAAACTGAGTCAAAGGCTAGACATTTCCTAGATCCAGAAACTAGGCGGTATATGAAAAACAAGCAAAACTCAGGTCGTAAGACTACTCCTCCTCTATATCAATTCTCCGATTTACACATTGCTAATGGGTGGGAAAACCTCCAAGATATCATAAATAATATTGATAAAAATATTGTAACTGAGAATAAAACAGCAGTTGAGGATATATTAAACAATGATGTCAAAGAAAAGCTCTCTAATCTATCTGTGGATTCTGAAAATGCTCCAGAACTTCCCAAAAGGAAAAAAATGAAGACTAGTAAAACTTACCTAGGAACAACAAAAGATCCATACAATATGCAATCCATAAACAAGAGTTTACACAATATTACAAATGATGTACCGATTTCTTTACCTCGAGTACGATCTACTGAGCCAGCTAATCAAACAAAAGACATACTTGAGATGATTAGTAGAACGGTACCTATGGTTCCGGATTTGCGACTACTTCACAACCAGGCCGCTCAGTATAATGCCGCAGTAGCCTATTTAAATGAATTGACAGTTTTGAAGAGGAGAATTTTGAGTATTATTTCTAGCCGAACAGGCGAACAATATAATAGTAAGATTCAAGAACATTTGGCAGAGTTTATTACTGCAAAAACCTTGGATATCCGCTTAACTGAGAAGTTAATCGAGATTCAAAAAAGAGAACAGGAAATAGGAACATACTTTTCATCAACATCTTTGAGATGATTATTTATATTCATCTCTTTTAGTAGTCTATGTTGCGCTCCATATTACGTATTATAACCAAGACTTTATCTTTGCACTTAAAAAAGGCATTATTCACTTAGTAACATTTAGACAGCGCTGTCAACACCAATGAGAAAAATAATAGTACGCCAACAATAATCTATTTAGAAACTAGGTGTGCTAAAAGAATAAAATTCACAAAACTACAATACGTCATTCATGTCTTAGGTAATACATCTACTGACCAAACCACGCTACAGGAACAAGAAAACCTTATAAACTTTCCTAAAAGAGTATGGCATAATCATAAATACACTACTACTTAGAACACAACATCCTTTCAATGGTTTAGCGATAGAATCGAGGAAAGTACATACACAAAATACAAAAAAAAATTGCCTCATAGGCGTTAGAAGAATAAAATTAATATTCCAAGCAAAAAAAAGAAATTGTAAATCGGTATCAAGTTTAACCATATTCAGTCGAAGAACACTACGCTATTCAATACATCAAAACATTACACGATAAAAAAAAAATCTGGGGACTGAGGGCCTAGGGAAAGAGAAGCAGAGACAAAGAAAGTAATTATTTCCTAGCAAACTAAATGGATTTTTGTTTCTTTTTTTGTTTCTTTTATTTCTTTGCTTCTATCACTGAAATTTTGTATTCCTAAGCATCAATCATATTCTAATACTAAAGCCCATCTTCAATTCCTAGCCAATTAACAGCTTGCACAACCGAGGCCCTGATGGCTGCTACATTATCCTAAAGTGCAAATGTTTGAGTTGTGATAGAGTGAGAGGATGCTAGAAAAACAAACGAGAAGAAGAATGCCTACAAGTTCTTTCTTTTTTTGTTTTCACTGTAAAAATGTGACGTCTTTTTGAAAAAAATTTTTTTTCTTAAACAAAAGAAAAAGAAATGATAGAAAGTTATATTTCGCCTTTATTCTTGGTATCAATTCTGTCCAATGTCAATAACTTAGCTCCATTTGTTCGGTACTTCTTCTATTGGTTATATTTTCCCTCAATTGGAACTCGTTGGACTCCTACCAATTTTTTCTTCACTTCTTTTTTACCAAGTAATTGTACTTCATCTCTCCTTGTGAAGTGGGACTTTTTTGACGTCCTTGATATCTGTTAAAATCATAATATCGGGGGGAGGAAGTTTGGGGGTATGGTAGTGATATTGATGTGGTCCTATCTACTTGTAATTCTTCCTTTCTTTTTAAGATAGAGAATAATTTTAGTTCCGATTTTATCCTACCCGTTTAAAGAAAACACAAAACATAAACAACCATTTAGAAAAAAAAATATCTCGAGATGTTCAAAAGGAATTCCATCACATCACGTAGGGGGGTTAGAGAAAGGGAGAAAGAGAGAGAGAATGGGTGAAATCGATTGAGTGATAGAACTGGTCAAAAAAACAAAAACAAAAACATAAACAAAAGACAGTACTGCAAATAAAAAAAAAAATTCTTACAATATCTTCTTCGGAAATTTAAAGTAATTTACGTTACTGAAAATTTTTTTTTTTTTGGAATATAATAACAATATTCTACTATGCTGTAGGATAATTTTTTATTATTAAAAAATTCAAAATAGCTTGAAGAGTTATTTTCTTTTGCCTTGTTCTTAAGCGTTATTTCAATTATTAATATTTTT
This sequence comes from Nakaseomyces bracarensis, assembly GCF_045282275.1. NCBI lineage: Eukaryota > Fungi > Ascomycota > Saccharomycetes > Saccharomycetales > Saccharomycetaceae > Nakaseomyces > Nakaseomyces bracarensis. The sequence continues at coordinate 96,469 of NW_027263965.1, forward strand.
TTATTAAAAAGAATACCAATTTGATAAAAAAAAAAAATTTCTTAAAACCGAATATTTAATTTTGGACTAAAAAATTATTCAATAACCAATTTAAAGATATATTGCATTCACATAATTCATTACTTTAATTTCTAGTTGTTTCTAACTTATAATCCATTAAAATAACATAATCATAATTAATCGATAAATTATAATTACAAGCTGAACGGTATACCCAATCCAAAAATTACGTTTTCCTATTGTCATTACCAATTGCTACAATTAGTATCACATTTACAAAATAGTTAATAATTAATTATTCCGGATTTTAGAGGATCAATCGGTCAAAAACTTAGAAATAAAAAATATCCTGGTTTAATATTTAATGGCAGAATCACAGACTTCTGCCCCAAGCAGATCTAGGTCTTTATCAGCATCAATAAAGGGTCTTTTTGGTAAGAATGCATCAGTAGACAAAAGTACAGAACGTGTTTCCAGTACAAATTCGGCGAATGTACGATCAGGAAGTCTGACGAGAGAAGCACAACAAAGAGAACGTGTGCTACCGAAACTAGATACCAAGGAAGATGGAAGGAGAAATGTCCATAATTACCATCCAATGACTCCAGCATCTCCGAATCATCAACCTTTGAAAAAATCGGTATCAATCGCCAGTTCTTTACACCTCAATAGTGGGAAACAATCAATAGCTTCAAGTAGGGCGCAATCTATAAGCTCAGAGAATAATGAGATATTTTCACAAGAGAGTTTTTTAAGTGAAGAGAAGGAGAGGGAGTTGGATAATGCTAATACATGGGAAGCAACACCTAACGCCAATAATACAAATTTAAATAAAGAGTTAGAAGCCTATAGCATTTCAAGGAATAATAGTGTCAATCGACAGAAGAAACAGGCAACTACAGGACTTGACATCGATGTTGAACAGAAGGCACAACAAATCATGGAAAATGGAAAATCTATTGACTCCGTACTAGTATCGCATAAAAATGGAGATCCAAAAGTACTTAATAGTAATAACAGTTCAGCAAATATACCGATTTTAGGAAATGGTAGCTCAACCCCTACTTTCGCAACTAGGAGTAGAAGAAGCAGCAACAATGGAAGAACACTTTCATTAAGGTCCACAACGTCTGGAACGTCTGGGACCAATAATGCTGCAGAACTTAATAATGGTCCAAAGAACAGGTACAACAGCCAGGAAATTGCTACCGCTACTAAAAAACCAGAGACGGAATCCAAGTGTGTTATTAATTATCCATATTTTAAAGTTTACGATAATGGTTACCATGAACATCACTTACCAGTAATAGAGCTAGTTAAAAACGATTCTACTGATTCTCTACCTTCTGATCGGTCTATCATAGGAAGCGATTCAGATGACGTTCCCAGACAAAAATCTTCATTCTCATTGACGACAATTTTTAAAACTAATAAAAATGATGATAAAAAGAATATGGAACTTTTGAAGACAGCTCCTTTTGGTAATGCTTGTTCATTAATGCCTTCTAAATCATTTGCTCCTAAATACAAAATCCAAGAAGGCGTGCCCATGGAGGAAGAAGTAGATGACAGTGATAGGAAAATACCCAAAATTGTGAATCCTTACGCTGCTGTTGGTTCTGAAGAACTAAAATTAATTAATACGCTTTCTGAAAAAATGCGGGCTGGATTAAAGAAAAAATCTATGAAATCAAGTAGTTCTTCTCCGGCCAACTCTGTTCCAAATTCCAAACAACCAAGTCCTGTCGCCTCTAGCACTTCATTGGCCTCAAAGTTCCATCATACTTTGGTTACTTGTACTGAGAAATATGGTGATCCTGTTGGAATTATTGGACATGGTTCGTATGGTGTAGTAAGAGTCTGCTCAAGACCCTTGCTAATTAGTGACACTATTCCATATTGCTCTTATTCAAATGGTAAGAGACTTTTTTTTGCTGTTAAAGTGTTGAAACCTAAACAGAATGATCAACTTGAAAAGTTCAGTACAAGAGTAACATCAGAATTTATTATTGGTCATTCTCTGAGTAGAAAACATAAGACTGATCAAAACCCTGCAAAGAATTCAAATACCCATATCAACAAAAGAACTAATCATAAAAATCAACGTAAACATGAATGGGGTTCTCCTAATATATTAAAAATCTTTGACCTTATGGAAACTAATAGCACTTTCATAGAGGTTATGGAGTTTTGTCCTGCAGGAGACCTGCATGCTCTTTTAGTGTCGAGATCTAAGTCTGGAAGTGGCATAGGGGCTCCTCTTCATCCTTTAGAGGCCGATTGTTTCATGAAGCAGTTATTAAGAGGGGTTAATTATATGCATGATCATGGTATTGCCCATTGTGACCTGAAGCCTGAAAATATCCTTTTCTTACCAAATGGGCTACTTAAAATTTGTGACTTCGGGACAAGTTCTGTTTTCCAAACTGCCTGGGAGAAGCATGTTCATTTCCAGAGCGGAATTATGGGTTCAGAACCTTATGTGGCACCAGAAGTATTCTTATTGACTAAAGAGTATGACCCTAGGCTAATTGATTGCTGGAGTTGTGGTATCGTCTACTGTACTATGGTGTTTGGTCATTACTTATGGAAAGTTGCACTTGAAAATAAGGATTCACTTTATGCATCTTTTTTGCAAGAAATGAAAGAAGAAAGTCAGTTCTACTTATTTGAAGATTTGAGACACGTTAATACTGACTTGAATAAATTGAGAAAGAATATATTATACAACATTTTCCAATGGAATCCAGAGAAGCGTATTACAGTTGAGAATGTTCTTCAATCATCCTGGATGAAGCATACCAGATGTTGTATAAAATACTAAACTACCAAAAAAAGCATTCAATAGAGTAAAAAAAATAACCTGCTTATAGCATTGTTGGCAACTATTTTGTCTAACACTTATAGAAATCTAAGCATCATTTTTTTTTTTAAATTTTTTTTTTATTTTTTATTTTTTTTTTTATATATATAATTAATAAAGAGATATTTTTATTGTTATTTTATATGGAATCAATGAATACATTTATTTCTACTTCTAATCATACATCAACATATCCGTAGGACAATTTTCTTCTTTTTCTCACATTCCATTCTTTTAACTTACATGAATAATAAAAAATATATTTTTCTTATTTATTTATTTATATGAATGTTCTCGACAAGTATATACCTAGTATGCTCAATTCTTATAAACTAAGTACTTGTTGAGCAAATTTCCTCCTCTCCTATAGTCTAAAACTGTGAGAATTTTTTTTTTTTTACTTAGTATTGAGAATAAATAATCTTGTTTTAGTTTGTTTTGTTAAATATAGGTTTGATTTTTAATATTATCTTCCAACATAAAATAGTGCAGTTTTGTTTTTTTTGATTTGTTTTTGAATAACGAATATATTAATGCCTTATAATTATAATTATTATTATTGTAATTAATAACATAATATAATATAATTTTATTTGAGTTTCTTATTATGTTGTCATGTCTATGTCTAATTCTAGTTGTTAACTCTTTCTAGCTCTTCTCTACCAGCCTTGGTGTAAAGATATTCATTGTAATCTCTACTGTTAACCCACCAGTAATAGTAAATACCAGCTGGAATCAGAACATATAACGCCTGTGATTTAACCCTTCTGAAAGTGTTAAACACAGCATTCTGCATAGAGTGAGCCAATGGCTTCTGGGCATATGGTGAAACCGAGTAAGAAGTAATACCCTTTTGCTTTGGGGAGCCCAAGTGACCCCACCATCCCATGTACGCTTTAGCACCTGGAGGACTCATTATTGATATATTATTAGTTTTTTTTTTTATTTGTTATTATTTAGCTCTTAGTAAATGAAACAAATATCAAACAAAGTAAAAACAGTTAAAAAATTTCAATACAATGTTTAATTAATATTATATAAAAAGAGAAGCTATGAGGGATGTCATCCAAACTTTCTATCTTTTGTTAACCCTGCTGTTTGGTCCAAATTAACCAATGTGAGAAACCCTACTTTAAGTCCGCTAAAAAACAAACTGTGAAGTCTGGGTAGAAGCGCAATGAAGAGACCCCCCTTACAGAAAACCATGCACGAAACCCGATCCGGAAAAGGTTGAAATTGACTAAATCATGAACTCCTACGGGGGCTTCTGTACAGGTATCCTGTGGTTGAAATCTTTTTTTTTTCAATTTTTTGAATGGGTACTTGTACGTGATTGGTCGAAGGTCACGTGATCATGGCGGTTGACACGGGAAAAGAACAATACAGTTTTGGCTTTTATCTATACCTAGAACTAGTGTACTACTGAACAAAAACAAATCATGAGATATTAATCTGATAATAGAACTATTCACATGATACATCTTTCAGTGCTTCTGAAAAAAAAAAGAGGTAAGCAAAAACTCGCCCGTTCGAATCCCCGATGAAGTGAAGATAAAAATAAATTGCTTCGGAATTAATAATTTAACACCGTATCGGACCTCCATCAAGGACTTTCAATATTCCGGGTAATAAAATACACACTTGTTTCCTTGAATCGCAAAGCACAATGGGAATGGGATTTGATTATTAAGAAACTAATGAATCAGTGATTAATTAATGTTTAATTATATTTCGAAGAGAAAAATATAGAAATGCAATATTGCTATATTGACCTTTCTTGCTATTGAACTATAAAAGGGAACAAAAAAAAAAAAACAGAATAAAAACAGAAAAAAAAATCACAATAATAATAAAACATTATAATAAAAAAAATAATAATCTGCTTTTTCATATACCTTAATTGCTTATTAATTACTTATCTTTTCCCTACTTCCCCCAATAACAATACTTCTTTAATGTCTCGTGTGGCTCAGTTAGATTCTGTGGTGTTAGATCAAGAATTGGATAACATTGTATGGAGTAGATTCCAAAAACAGCTACAATTAAGTAGTCATCAAGAAGAATGGCAGTTTTTAGTGCGAAGTCTGGTGTTTTTGTGTGGTACACGGGCTACAGGAACAGTATCAACCAGTACATATGGGTCACGGCTAAGTGGTGTTCTATACCTCTGTCGAAGAAGAACGCTTTTCATATCCAGCATCCTTCTGCAATACCTGCAACGGAAATTATCAAACCTTTACTTTAATTCTAATAATGTCTCGGAGAGATCTATGAAGGTGTATAGGTGGCTATCAACACTATATGGAGTACTTGATCTGACTACATTCTTGAGGTTTCTTCTCTCAGATGGTAACACCAAGTATCTTTCGTTGACAAATAGATTATTAGGAGTCGTATCATCAGTTGACCTCCTTTCGCCTTCTTCATTTTATGAGGATACAGTATACGCAGGTCTTGAGTATCAAAATAGACAACTTCTATGGAATGCTCTATTGGAAGTCTTTAACACAACTTTACTCAACTCAAACTCACTCATATGGGACAGCACCAGGAAGGTGAAAAACAATAAAGCTCATATGGTGGATGAAAGAACATGTCCCGAATGCAACGGATTCCCCGTTAACCCTTACAGGTCATCATGTTGTTCTGCCAACTACTGTTATGTATGTGGAATGAAGGCCTTGGCAAGAAAACATTGTTCCCAATGCGGGAATAAAGATTTGACCATGAACCAAATATACTAAAAAATTCTCGAAGGTGATATAACATTCTTTTTACTTGTATTTCCTTCATTTATTCTTGACCATTACTCTATCTTCTAGCAATAACCATTAGCATATCATTAAATAAATACTATAAATACTATATAACTGACTTAATTAATATTCCTTTATGTTTCAAGTAAGAAATTGGATACAAAAAATTAGCGAGTACCATAGTTAAAGAAAAAACCTTAACAAAAGTGAATATATCTACTTTTTATTATAGTAATTAACTAATAGAAGTAACCATAGTTAAGATATATTCACAAGAAATCAGAATTTTGAGGGGCTTCAACCTATATAGTTATAAATGTGGAAGACGAATATTCGCTACCATCGACGATTTGTGTCTAATCAAACCAACTTCAAGAGGCTCTCAGTCAAAATAAATGATCATATTAACAAAAGGAACTCCCTTGATAAGCTGAATCACTCTGTCTTGGTCAATTACTGGAAACTTTATCCAAATATGGCTACATCCCTGAGAACTCCACTTCTAAATGAAAAAAATATTCCGTATTTTAGTGGTATAGTAAATAAGTTCAAAGGAAAATCGCCGCTTCTGTCTGGATTCTACCGCAGAGAGTTGATATATAATAGCCATAGGGACCTCAACCTATGCTCAAGATTAATCCAAGAGTTGGAAGGAGGAGGCATAAAGTTGAAAGTTCCAGCCGATGTTCTCAAGTATTGCGTTAACGATTCAATCAAAACAAGAGACATTTTAATTGCCTTTGAATTAATCAATACATACTATAAATTACATCCTAATGAACTAGTTGATACATCTATTATTAAAAGATTAATGATATTGTTGCCAAAATGCGACTCTAGGATTCATTTTGGATGTATAAAGGAATTAATCTCCCTCGACAACTTATTAAAAATTAAAAATATATCTCTCAGATTGGAACCGAACACAATAATAGCGTTATTTCAACTAGGTTTAAATACTAACCCACCAGGATTGGGCCTACAGCTATGCCACCGAATGATGGATCAGAAGACATATCCTTTAGACAATACACTCTCTATAACGAAGATGTTAGAAAAAATAATATTGTTTGGTTACGAGCAAAATCTAACCCCAGTAGTAGTACTAAACTGGTTAAAGCTAAGAAAGTTAAGGAATAATATTTCTGAAGTCGATCCGAAACTTATATCGAGAGTATTACAAACATGTTTGAGATCAGAAAAGTATGGTGCTATCGGTTTAGAAATAGTTAAAGATTGCAAACCTGCATTCTTTTGTAAAAATAAATATCTGCTCGCTGAAATCATAAACACCACTGTAAAAAAGGGCGACATCAACTCAGTTCAAAACCTTATGAATCAGATCGAAGTTAATCTTGATCCACTACATTTTAATTCAATATGGCTATCACTAGAATGTCAGACATCTATTCTAGAAATGTATCTTAAGTTTAAGGATTCCGAAGGAATTGATAAAACTATTAAAAAGATAACTGAACTACAATCATCACTATTACCGATTAACTGTGAAGCTGTACTGAATTATTTATTAGACGACTTATCCATTTCTAGTCTGAAGAAGGCAATTAGTTACTGTGATTCTTTAAAGGGAGGTCAATATTTGTCTGCCGTAAGTATTCTAATAGATAGACTCTTAGAAGACAGTAATAAAGCTGGTATGTCTATTAATACTCAAAGAATAATCACAAAATGTCTTGACGATGCTCATAAATTTGACCAAGCCTTTGAACATGAAATATGGGATTCCATAGGCTACATCTATTTAAAAAAGATACTAAATCCAATGCAAAAAGTAGAAAAATCGGAACATCTATTGAATTTCTCAAAGCATATTTATTTGAAATCAACTGAAATTGGTAGTTCGAAAATACCTATTTCTACTAATCCATTTTTAGCTGCCAACCCTGAGAAAGTTATGTTAAGAATATCTGAAAGAAATAGATATAGAATACTCAAGTTAATCGGAACTGTAGCTTACGAAAATAATAATAAAAATATATTCCAATGGGTTTGTTACGAAATGTTACGATGGGGGTTATCATGGCCAGAACTGGTAATTGATTGGAACTTATCCTTAAATTCAAACATACCTGATGATTTAACTCAAAAAACTATTAATCTGTTAAAACTGGACGAAGAACACTGTAATGAAAAACTAGCAGATTATCTTGTATAAAAAAAGTAACAACTGATAGAATTTCTGTTAATAAAAATTAAACATTCAATTGCATATACTTATTTAATATAAGTTTAATACTTCACTATATAATATCATTTAAATTCTGACGATTATATCTAACTAGAAAGCCTTAATATTACTATCCAATAAAACTATTTACAAGTATATTAGCGATTTGTATTATTTTTTTGTTGGCAATGAGGGTTTATCCTTTTTAAAACGATTGTTTGCATTGCTAAAATCTCTTACTACAATTTGACAATTTACTTCTTCACAAAGCCTACGCTGCTTATTGGTTGGCACGTTCTTTAAAAATTCTAGCCCCGAACTACGCTCTAAAGCATTCAGTGGCACTTCAAAGTCCAAAAGTTTTGTCTCATTTGGAATTCTTTCATTTGGCAAAACAAAGGTTGCAACTGCTAGGTTATCATTTTTAGAGTCATTTTTAGGGCCTTCAGCAATAATTAATTTAAAAAAATGCGTAGGAACGGCAACATTTGGGGGATTACCAATAACTTCATAGCTTACCTTATATTTCTTTTCAGCTGGATCCCATTTAGGTAAGTATAATGGGCCCGTAACAACCCTAACACTGTTATACTTTTTAGTAAGGCCTCTACAGAAGTATTCTAGATGAGCCCAATAATCCCTATTGAAGCCTTCACCAACTTGAGGACTTATATTAGTCAAGTAAAACGTATTATCCATAGCAGATTGAGAGAATTTCACATCAGCAGCTGGGACTTGATGGCCTCTATCATACCCAGATCTGAAATAATCAGCTAATTTACTCCTAAACATCTCGGGAATCACTTCATCTTCAGTAAATATAGAATTCTTACGATCAGCTGCTCTTGTAGAAAGAGACTCAGGAGTCATATGCTCAACCACCCAGTATGGATTTCTAGTTTGTCTGTTATAACAACTAACAAATGCTCCTCTGTCTTCTAAATCATGTACCGGCCCTGGAAACCCATATTTAAAAAAATCACTAGCTTTAACTCCCTTAGGTAGACCAATCGGTAGAGGTTGAAGAGATGATGAAGGTACCAAAGCCGTATTCTCCTTTTTCTTCTGTAAGTACAAATACACAAGTCCTGAACCTGCAGCAAATCCGGTTACACCGGTCAATACCTGTCTAGCAAACATTTTTAGTAATTGAGTTAAGTTAGATTATTTTTTAGCCTTTTCCTGTCACTAACTATCAAGCTGATAAATAGCAGGTGGTAAAAATTCAGATACCCCCCATTTTTTATCTCATAGCATTCTAGCAATATAACCTTTACCAAATATTAAATCAAGCTCATCGCAAAATTCTCGATATTCTGAATTTGAAAAAAAAAAAAGAAAACTTACTTACAAAATTTGATTTACAGGCATCAATATTATTCCGCGAATGGGCTACTAAGTAATTCGGCTATGTAATCCGGCTATCGAAAGATTGAAAATGATATATAAGATATTACCATATTTTTGATTGGTCTTTATGATATATATATTATTGGGTATCCTTCTCTAAAATGATGGATTGTTAAAATTGTTTTTAGATTTAAACAAAATTGGCCCATAGCAAGCATGCATTAGCATACAATCGTGGTTTCATTCATTGAACGTTTTTAGATTAAAAGTTTTTACTTTTTCATTACCACTGTTACCTGAAGCTGATTTGGCCATCAAATCAGTCAGAATAGTTTTTTGTGAGTTGTCTAGATTTGAAACTACACCTTTAAATCCTTCTGAATCGAAATTCATCAATTCCTCTACATATCCCATAGCATTTTCCGAGTGACATTCATTTTTCTGAATATATGCTACTATGAAAAGCATCGACAAGAGCATAGGAGTAGTACTTTTACTTGATTGCTCTTCCTTTTCAGTGCTTGCCCCTGAATTTTCCATTTCTGAGTTTCCATCTTTGGAGGCTTTGAAGGACTTAGTGTATTTAATCACAAGACCCACAATAAATACTGATTGCTCATCAGACAGTTCACTATCTTTTAGTAGTTCAAACATTTTCGGAATGAGAATTCTCAACAATTGTTTACATATGATACTCCTAGTACTTTCTGAAATGATGCTTTTTATCCCATGGATAGCCAATTTATATGTCGATTTATCACCCAAATGTAACAAAATATTATTACAAACAAATGTGATATCCTCTTCAGTAAGATCTTCAAAACCACTTGTCACCAATAGAACATTTGTAGCCAATGTTATATCAGAACTCTCAGTAACTTTCAGATAATCCTTCACAGATTTATAAAATATCGACAACAGTTTATTTTCTGGCGTTGTTGAGATATCTTTAGTGATGGCCTTTAGTAAGGGTAGAACAGTTGGAACTAGTTGATTTCTAATGCTAGATTGATATATTCTTCCGATTATGAACAGCAGACAAGAGTGTAAATCCATCTTAAATAAGCTATCGAAAGTGAGAATATTATTCTCTAAACTTTTAAATGAACTTCTTAATAAGCCCAGCTCCAATTCAGATGGCCTGTTTTGGTTTAGGGAATCATCAAAAACAGTGTGTTTGACAAATGGAATTATATCAGATATGATGGACATAACTAGCCTCAGAAGTTCGTATAACTTATCAATGCCCATCAGGAATGCTTCATGACTTTTTCTATGTTTAGTGTATATTTTTACTAAGCTGTCCAGAATATCCAAAAGAATACTCTTTTCCTGAATGCTTCCTGTGGTAACCAACCTATTCAAAATTTCGACTACCTCAAAGTTAATTTCTTCTTCGAAAAGAACCTCCATTGGCAATGGACACTTCAGTATACTGCTCAGAACATTTAGAACTTCCATTTTGATTAAAGAATTGTCCATATTCCTAACAACATCCTCAAAGCATTGAGATATTAAAATATAGCTGAAACTTTCAAGTTCATCATTATCTAATGATTTTAAAACGATATTAATATCATACTCCAAGATACAAGAAAGGCCCTGAACAAAATTCAACCAAACAGGTTCGTATAGTGATCTTTTCGTTTGAGTTATATCAGTACCTGTTGTAGTATCTTTTACAGGGTTCCTATTCTTTTCGTCTTCATATTTAGTCATAATGTATTCCCTCAGTGAAACAATCCAGAGTGGAACGAGAACATCCCAGTATGTTTTCGAGAATTCCAGCAGCTCTTTATCCTCTCTTTGCACAGCAGTTTTGATAATGTCGGCCCACGCATTCAAAATTCCCAACTCAACCTTTCTTTTAGCTTTTTGGGTCATGGAATCAAGGTTAACAATTTTTAAGCTCGATTTGGACTCTGTGAAAAAAGTTAGCAGAGCTACCAATAATTTAGATATACGTGTTAAGCTGTCAAGAGGAATTACCTCCGAAGTTAGCAAATCACCAGCGACTTCAATTGCCATCCTTATAACCTCCGGTGTACTAATCCAATTGAAGGCAGGCATCAAAGCTCCAGTTATCTGAGCTTCCTGTATGCTCATAATATAATTCTGAGATGTCTCAGTATCCTTTACAGAGGAATATTTCCTCAACAACAATTTTATGACATCCAAGCCACACATTTTCATTTCACTACAGTTGATTGAAGAAACTTGGTGTGCCAATCTGATTAGGTTCGGTATTTTAACTTTCACTAAATCAAACAGACGATCTGATCTGGCCCCTTCAAGACATACTTGAATTATCATTTCTACAATAACCTTACGACTTCGCCACGACAATTGATCTTCAACGATAGTTGTTTTATGTGATATATCAACGTTCTTATCTTGAACAAATGTATCGTCATCTGCAGTTGCTTTTATAATTTTCGTCTCACTTTGTATCAAAAGCTTTTCAAGTTGGATGAAATATGACTTGAATAATTCCTCTCTCGATATTCCAAATATATTTATCAACTTCTCTAACCATTTTCCATCAGTCGATATAGAGTTTAATAACCATTCCTTAAAGTAGCGGACAACAGCCCGCGAATTAGGATAAATATAAAGCATTCTCCAGCTTGTAGTTTCCATCATCTCTGCAAATACACTTTGCTTTTGAAGACGGAATAATTGTGTTAATATTTCAAAATATCTTAGTGAGAGTGAAGTGCTTGACGAGTTACGTATCAACTCGATATTCACTGTAAAATTTGAATTAAATATGTTCGAACCCAAACCTAGAATAAAGGCATCATTAATAGTCTTATAGGCGGTTGTGATAAAGATCGAATCATTTAGAATATTCTGTACCTTAAAAGTGCAGATATTCTCATAAATGGTCATTGCCATATGTTGACAAATAATATCATTTGTTAGTAGCATGGAAGTAGTAATATTCCTGAAGGTTAATATATCAGATTGACCGAGCTCCGATAAATTAGGACCTAATATCTCAGCTACAGTGCTCACAATTTCAGCAACGACATTCTGGCTGTTAAATTCAGAAAAATAATTTGTAGATACAATTGAAGACCCATATTTCCCATATTTTGGCAAAACAACTACTTCACCAATTAGTTGGATAACCACAGAAGCAAGTTTCTGATCTATTTGATTATGTTTCTCTAACAGGATATTTAGTGCTCTCAACGCCCAATAATGAACAACGGGATGAGGGTCACGTACTAAAGTTTTCACAACATCGAATACAGTTTCAAACAATGAAGGTTGCAATGTATATTTGTATGTATAAGCCAGACATAAAACCTCAAAAATTCTTAAATAAGGTTCCTCTATCTCAGCTATGTTCTTAATCATTTTTGAAGTTTGGTCATTCAAAAATGTGTGAATTTGTGCATCATCATCATATCCGCGACAAATTGCAGCAATTAATAATCCAATGCACTCAGACTTAAGCGGAGTGATATATGCGTCGTTGTGGAACTCTATTTTCCTGATGGATTCCATTAATAACTGGCCGACCTCGTTGTCTAAAACTATATTATTGTCGTGAATGTGATTTAAAGTATGAAATAGTGCATTTGATACGTTTGCAGAAACTGCTACACTTCTCATTGGTACCGTCATTTTGGAAAACATCGACAAATTCAGTGATTCAATAACAGAATATTGAATTTTGCTGTTTAGGTAGGGAAAAACTGTAGAAAATAATAACATAGAGGTGTCAATCAGAGAAGTTGTAACCCTCACCACATTTCTATCAGAGATGGAATAATGGTCATACAAACTAAACAATGAGTCAAATAACAACATGGGTGAAACTGCTCTTCCAACTTCCATTTCAAATTCACGATACCAATAATCAATACAGTCAATACCAGCATTTGATTTCTTTACTACTGGATGCTTACCAGAATACACATCGATGATGTTACTAGAAAGACCATAAGCAAAAGGATCGCTTTGTCTTAAAAGCGAGGATACACTATTATCAATTACAGGATCTTTATCATCATCTTTACTATCAGACTTTTTACCACCTAGCTTCTTTACCGCCCCAATAAATGATTTGGATTTATTAGCATATAGATTAACATCAGAGAAGTTCTTCAAGATTAGTATCAATAATGAGCTATTAAAGTCGTTCTTAACATAATCTTTTAGTTTTAGATAAGCTTGGAGAATTCTATTTTCATTCTGAATAAGAGCATTATCAATATTTTTTGATTTCACAGTGACAGAATGATTAAAATTCGAACATTTAGTTAAAAGGTAAGATACTTGTTTGGCATCATCGTTTTCTAATCTTGCATTCTCCATATATGCTAATAAACATGCTATTGCATGATTTCTGGTTTCCAAATTTTTGTACAACTCATCTTCAGAATTATATGTAAACAGATGAGTTAATAGAACCTTCCAAAATAAAAACAGCTGGGATTTCTGCATAGATATATACTGAGAGTCATTGTAGTTCATCAAACCTGTCATGATAATCCAGCAGACTAACCCTTTGTAATATACATCACCATGTGTAGATGTTGTGTGGTTTTTAATATAAGATGTAGCAAATACTGTCAAACGCATGATCAATTCATAAGGTACAAAATCAGTATGGCAAATTTTTATCAAGTGAGCTGTGAGATAGGCTCTACCATGATTTCTTGCAAAGTTAAACTTCTCCTTACTTTCAAAATCTTTACTTAGTGCAACTAGGTTATTTTCAATGATTCTACTGAGGAATGAGGGAAAGTGTTTTAGGAATGTCACAAATGTTTCAGAGGCATAAACTCTTATAGCAAATATTTCGCTAGTAATGAGATGTTCTAATTTATCACGAACTTTTACAGCTATCGATTCATCAGTTGCAAATACTGACGAGATTTCATCAAATAGCATTGTTGCAAATTGTAATTGGACAATAGTGCACCATTGTTCATTACCAGAATCGCTTAATAGATTACCCCTCATATCAGGACTTTTTATTGATTCAGAATCCTTGACGCCCATCAAATCCATAAGCATTTGACATTTAGCGGATTCACTAATTCTAGGTAATAAGAGATTATGCATATACACAAAATATCGCAAATACCTAGATAGCGAGTCCATATGTTTTTCTTTAATTTTACTATCTCTAAATAATGCAGAGATTCTTATGATAATATAAAGATAGTTAGTTTCAGCCAGAAACTCTTTATTGATAGAAACATTCAACCCTATAAAGTGTATTAGGGATTCAAAACAGCCTGATTTAACATCTCTAGAATTCGAGTTACAGAAAATATCGACATAAAAATCTAGAACATTATCAAAATCTACCAATTTTTTGGAAGTATGATAAGAAAATATGATCTCAGCAATAGTCCGCGCTATAGTTAACCTTGTCCTGTCATTAGAAAATGCATAAATACCTATTAAAGATGAGCAGAACTTATTATCGAGGTCCTCTAGTAGTGAGTTCCTATGCTCCTTAATGTAACTATCTTGCGTAAAATGGATATACCAGACATCTATAAGAGCGGAGATAAAATCAATAGGGAATTCCTTATTCTCTGTGGCCATTGTTTCAAATATGCCTTTGGAAAGTTTCGTTATCTTTGTATAAGTTTGTGATTCAATATCCTTAGGATCAGCATATCTTATAATTCTATTCAGAAGTTGCATCAATGAGGTCATATATGTGGCGTGGTTATACTTTGATTTCTCTATCGACTTTTTAACAGATTTCAACGCTATATTGGTAGCCAAAGCCACCAACGATGATAATTCTGCTGGAAAAGTCTCATACAACTGTGTCAGTATGATAACTGCGAAGTCCTTAGCTGGTGTAAATAGCGGTACCTTTTTGTTGGAAGCTTTCTTCTTTTTATCTTTATCATCACCTTGGCCAAAAACAACTTCATCACTTAAAATCTTGGTCATCAATTCAGCTGTATCAAATATTGATCCTGGTTTTTCATTTTGAAGTAATCTGAGTGACAGTATTAACAGTTGGGAAATATTGAGACCTATGACATGCGATTCGACTACTTCAGTGTCTTCCAAAACTGTACAGTAAGAGATGAATTCCGTTAATTCATCATATACGTTTTGAACTTGCAATATATTATCATCGTTAAGATTGGGTTTGTTCTTGTTCTCTAGTTCTACAAGATACTCAAAATTCGTTAAAACCCAGTTAAATAACGAGCTATTCTTCGACTCTGAGGTCTTGATTATTTCAATTAACTTAGCCATTTATCTAAAAATAGAAAACAGCAACAAAGACAAACGTTACTAATTAGTTCAATGTCAACCTGATAGTTATAATATGAAAAGGTATGTCGACTTATCCCACTAAAACTAATTCACCTCTGCAGAAACAACTAACACGAAGTCTTCTAATCTCAAATCTTCGTAATTAATCTAAATATGTCAATATTTATTTAGTAGCTCAATTACTTCCTACGTCCTCTGATTCCTTGAGTTTTAATTCGAAGTCAACTAAATAAGACACACAAATCAAGATAATAAAAGACAACAACAATGCAAGCTAAAAACACAATTGAACCATTGTTTTAACCAAGCAGAATACCCTTAAACCGTTGAAATATAGAACATCAAGATCAGAAAAGGGCATTCTCTAGCATCAAAACTTTTTTTTAGCACAAATACAGTTCGTCTGTTATGACTTCAGACCAATTCAGCTTAATTTTAAAAAAAAATGCTAAATTTAAATAAATTAAATAAATTAAATTAATTGAAGAAATGCAAATTTTAATATTACATTATAAAGAAGTGAAAGGCTAATATAACACAATGTCTGTGACAAATAAAAAATAGAAATATTGAGATAAATGGATCCCCGAGAGGATATGCAAAGGAAAACATGGGGAAAAAGAATATCAAAGACAACAAAAATTAAAAAAAAAAATTAAAAAGAAAAGAAATACAAAGGTGAGAATCATACCATTGATAACCCAAATAAATAATAACAATAAAAAAATTAGAACATTATTGCTCGAATCATAATTTTTTTTTGTTATACCTTTCTCTTTCTTTTTATAATCATATTTTTAATTGTATTTTGTCAAAGATAAGCCATTACCAATAGCTTAAAAGTAGAAGGCAAAAACCTATATTACCGGTAGCTTTTATCCACAAGTTTTTTTTAAAAAACGTATTTACAGTTATTCCGTTTATCTATGCTGAGGTGATGACAGAAGTGACCTAATATCAATATTAGGGCCTACACTATCATCTTTAAAATCGTCCAGAAACTTATTAAAGTATTCTTCAGGTTCAATATTCTGAGGGTAGGAGTGCAACATAGCGAAGTCCTCTTGTGAACCATTCCTTGATACAGTTATCGGTTCATGAGAAGGCGGTGGAACGGAAGCCATTGGTACTGGTGATGGCTCGTGAGTCCTATTGTTATAGTTAATAGCTTGATTCATTCCAATGGAGCTCTCATAGCTACTGAAACTGCTCTGAGATGCCCCCAAGTGAGGCCTTTGATGGGAAGCTGGTCCTCCCTGTTGGTTGTGGTTATGATATATTGCAATGTTTTGATAATTAGGCAGAGCTGGAGTTTTAAGATACCCATGTCGATCATATGGAACATTAACAGGGTGAGAAACTATTAATGGGGCTTTCATATTATTAGATGCGTGTGCAGCTTTGACACTTTGTAAGATCTGAATTGAAGCATCGGAAGTTCTCCTATTCAAGTCACCGAACAAAGCTTTAAGTACATTAAAAGTCTTCTCGCTAGCCTTTGAGCCTTCTTTTAACTTCAGCAATATCATCATCCCTAGTCTAGATGTTTCTTCGAAATCAAAACTCAAGATATTTTCCTGAATCAATCCCCTGTGAAATTGGTAAGAGTAAAACTCCAAACATGAAACACTATAAAATATTGTATGCATCGAAAACCAGTAGCTTCCACTTAAAAGATTCTCCGTCAACATATTTTTTGAGAGTACGATTATTTCATAAGCAATCTCAAAACATTTTTTGGCTGTTGAAAAATGAAAACTCATAAAAGGAAACTGAGTCGGCGGCATGATAATATAATGAGCAAATGGTTTATACAATGATAATTTTGCTAAAAGGTAATCGAGATATAATAATTTTTTAGCTATGAAACTTCTCTCAGTTTTTTTATCGACTACAGTAACAGGAGTTTCAGGTTTCAGTATGATAGGTAATTTTACATACCAATCATTTAATGATGTCTCCAGTTTCCTGACTTCTTGTTCCACAAATGATAAATCATAGCGATGTCTGTTCAATTCCCTCATTTTTTTGCTTATATGGGACATAATCAGAACTAATTTAGTATGTTCGTTATTAGCGCCGGCACTACTTATTCCAAGTTGAATATTTGATGGTAGAATCCCGTTCTCCGTTATACACTCATCGTCCAAATCCAAAGGAAATTCTTGGTCCACATCTTTTTCTGACAATTCGAAAGGAATGCCCATGATAGAATTAAGATACAAATCAACTTTGAATATACTCCAAAATAGTCTCTTTTTTGATTCGTCTTTGATTGCGTTCTCACCAGACAATGACGACTTACGATGATATCCTTCTTTTACAAGAGATCTCATAGATATTCCAACATAAGAGTAACATGTTTTGATATCTGCAGTGCACTGAAGAAACATTGTCATCATAAATAGAGCTTGAATTGAATAAAGATCTTTGACATCAAGTAAATTCAAAAGTTTCTTTGCCTCCTGGAAAAATTTTTGGCCTTCATCATCATAAAATGTCCTTGTCGACACATCTTTCTCATTAACGTCTTGTTTACAAAACAGTGCACCAACAGCCAATACAGAGTATATTAGTGGCCGCACCTTTAATTGTTCGTTAGAATATGTGTTATTTGGATTATTTTCAGTTTCATAAAACGATTCAAGAATATTCATAATCGTGGGCCTATGATAAAACCGAAACAAAATACAAACACAATCCCATGTTTTCATTACTAATTTTGTTGCAATATCCTTTGGTGGTAACTGAATTCTTATTCTGCTGGGTATGTATGAGTTCAAGACTGAATTAATATTAAACACACCATTAGAGATATGAGATGAAATCATATTTATAAAGCGCTCTTTTTCAAATGATGGCGTCCTTAAGATCTTATCCAAATTATTAGAGGAAAAAATGGCTTCTGAAATATCTTTGTAAATATCACTCGGTGTTCTCAATCCCACATTATCATTGAAACTAGTACTGCTGCGCGATGACTCTATCGGTTGATTTTGTGATTCTATTTTAGTATCATATACATTTGGTGAATTATCTGAATCTGTATTGATGATTTTATTAATCGAAGTTGTAATTGCGTTTTTAGGATTAATCGATGGTGATCCTTTCTTATATTTCACTGCAAGGATATTATTTTGCTTTCTTCTATTTCTCGATGATGAACTACCTTTATCCCCAAATAATGATTCAACAGTTGTATCACCAGATGCGATCTGACGATAAATACATTCCATTCCTGCTTTTTTACAATTATAACATGGATTTCCACCTTCACATTTCGTTTTCCTTTTCTTGCAGAAATCACAAGCTCTAGAAAGTCTTTGAGATCTCGCGACAAGCTGATTTGTATGCATGTCTGGTGAAAGCACAAACAGTTTTGGGGTCATATTGTGACTCTTCTTTTTATCCATTTTCTTTTAGAATTTTTTTTAATTGGTTCTAATATCCGGTAATTATTCTAAGATAGTTCCTTTATTCTTCTATGATGAGAAATAGTAATCTCAATGGTCTCTTTCTCAATAATACCAAATTATCTAAAGTGGGATACAATATAGATTTTAGAATATCAATGCTGCTAATGCTCGTTAAAAAATTAAAGGTATTGAACAGTGAGTAAAAATTAGAGTAACTTAGGAAATAGTATGTTTTCCGAGAGATAAGGTTAATTGTATCTGCAACATAAACGATCAATATTAATAAGTTGTAATTCTTTTTTACTGCTTTGCAAAAAAAAGGAATAATCCTGAACTAAAAGAAATATTAATCAATTTAAATTTGATTATTAAAGAATATAACAGACAATTGTTTTTGGTAGGGTACGATAACAATTAATAGGATCAAATATAGAAAAACGGAAAATTAATAGTGACAAAATAAAGAAATAACCGAAATGAATAGTCTTCTAGACTGATAGTAACCACAGGAGTTTATAGTCACAGGGTGATGTTATAATGATATCAACTTGTTGCCAGTTATTCTTGAAATTTCTTCCACGCTAATTGATATGGTATTAAACAAGAAAAAAAAAACAAACGAACAAGAATGTAGGAAGAACTAAAATGAATAAAATTCTCTTATTTTTTTCTCCTTAATAAAGTCTAAAATAATAATAATAATAATTTTTGATTTATTGTGGGTATATTCGAAAAGGAAAGTGGTATAAAAAAAGTTAATAGATGGTTAATATATTAGTAATAACTTGGATATGATGAAGTGAATGGATAATTTCTGTGTAAATTTATTGTTCTCAAGGAAAGGTTAATAATATAATTTATAATATTTTTTTTTTTAGCACTCTTATCTTATTTCGTAAGAGTATGAAATACTTTGGTTATTAATTTTATTTTTCCTTTCTTAGTTCGAGGTTGATTTTGCTTATAGATTCCCTTTTTTGATCTTTCAATAATTTTTTTAATTTTTATAATTATTTTTATTTTTAAATATATGATTTTTTTTTTTTTCAAAATTATTTTTTAAGAAAAAAAAAACTCTTCAAATTATTTCTAATAATTATTGAAATTACTTTTAGTCGAGAATCAATGATATGTGTTGCCCCGCTAATTAGCTGTTCTTTATTATAATTGACCTTCTCTTCTATTTTATTGTTAATAGTTTTTTTTATTATAGTAAATATTATTTTTTTCTTTCTAAAGTGCTTTAGATAATCCCTAAAAATAGAAACAATGTTTAGTACAAATTTGATAGAATATTGGATAAAAGTTTGTATTAAAGTATTTTTCAAAATTTTTATTTTTTAGGGGAAAGAATAAAAAAATTATTATAGAATGAAAATAATAATAATAATAATGATAAAAAACAATTAAGTAGACTGTAATTTGTGGAGCTTATGTTAAGACCCCTTTTGCTGGGGTAAGAATAACTATATAGTAGAGGTTTTTTAGGTGTTGAATATTCTATTTTATATTTTTTTTTTTGTCTCGAAAATCGACTCTCTTATATCATAATCTTTCTCACTCCTCAATATACCTAAGATCCGTTAACTTAAACATCAAAGCGACTTTTTTCTTTTGTTTCTTCTTTCTCTCTTCCTTTTTTTTTTTTCTCTTTCTCCCCTTCAATATTAAAAAATTTCTTTTTTTTTTTTTGATATAGAGATATGAATGAAATAAAATAACTTAAAGTCAGAAAAATCTATTCTTCTGGGGGAGATAGAGAGAGAGAAAGAAAAATATAAAGTGTGCCGAAATTACTAGTATTTTCTACATGAACGTTAAGGGCAAATCTTTCTGGAGGAGTACAAAAAAAACCAAAAAAAAAATCTATTAACGCTTTCAAAAGCCAGCCCGGATCCGCCCACTACGAAACAGCGAAATGGAAGGAAGCAAAAATACATGCACAGCCAAGCCAGATACAACTGTAGCACGGAATTAAAAAAGACAAAAAAAAACAACTTTTTCTTCTTTAAATTATTTTAATGTTTTTAATTTTTAGAAGTTTACTCTCTCATATGAGCATACTTTGTAGGCTTTTCTCTTTAGAACCAATAGGTTATTATTCTTTTGTCCGTAGTCGTTAAGGCATTTTCTATGGTCCCACGCCATGAACAAGTGGTAAAAAAAATTGTGTAATATTCTATTTTATCTTAACCATAAGAAATAATAATAATAAAAAAAAGAAAAATTCCAGCTCTCTAGACCCTTAGAATTCTATAGGAAAACAACTGAGAAGATTCCATAGAAACCTTGAAGAACGAAAAAGAACCTTCGAAAAAATTATCTAAAAAAAAAGAAGAAGATTCGGTGAGTAAGAACGAAGACACATTTCTTTTTATAGAAGATAATAATGTTACCGCGTCCTGAGACCTTTTCATTTTGGCCCGTACGCAAGTTCTATCTCACAATTTTCTACCTCCTTTCTCCCTTATTACCAATGCTAATTTGAAAATCCAGGGCTTGCCCTTGATATTTTTTTTTTTTTTTAATTCTTGCTTTCTCCGGGGTTTTTAGAAATCACATATTATTTTTCAGGGTCCTGTTCTATTTCTTTTTTTTTTTTTTTCATCTTCTTCTCTTGTCTTGTTATTTCTAATTTTTCGTTAAAGAAACTACGTAGAGAAATCCCACGGAAAGTATATACTGAACCTAGAGTGAAATGGAGGAGGGGAGACAAAGATGAAAAAAATAGAAAACAGTACAGTAGAGCCGGTGGAGGAGGCAAAGGGTAAAAGGGATTAGATTTTCTTTGCTAGAATAAATAAAAAAATCGATTTTCTTCGGAACTTCCTTACAATTCTGTGCCTCCCAGTAATGTATTTTCCATGTTTCCGCCTCACGACGTTTTCTTGGTAGCAGAAGCATCCAGAAGAGAAAGAAATTCTTTTTATTAACTTCTGAAACCAAGAACGCGTACAACTGAAAGTCAGCATTTGTTGCGTGGGAAATGTTTCTCCTCCCGCAGTATATTCTGGGTTGCCAAACAAAAAAAAAAGATTCACATGTTAACATAGTGTAATTAGTCCATTAAGGGATTTTTGGCTAGACTGTCTAAATCTAGTAATAAATAAATAAAATATATGAAAAAAAAGAGCCGGCCCCAGTAGAAAAGAAATAGAAAAAAAAAATAAATCAAAAAGAAAATAAACAGATCAAAAGAAACAAAACAAGAAAAGAACGTCAAAATGAAAAGAGAGATCAAGATATAATAATGCTAAGAAATTCCTATACAGACTGAACTCCAAAATACTTGTCAAGAAAAGATACAGCCATATCTAGAATCATTGTAAGAATAAAAAAAAAAAAAAACAATCAAAAAAAAAAAATACCATTAAAAGAAAAAAACCTGATTTACTGTGCTGATCCAGTCACTTTCTTTTAACTGTTCTTCGCCTATTCTCAGAAGAAAAGGTGCCCCGAAAATTTCTTGTACCTCAATATATTTACTCTCAGTATTTATAATATAAAAAAAAATAACAAAAATTAATTTAGTGACATTGTCTCAACTAATTCTATCAATATACTTCTTGATATTTGCATCTCCATTTTTTTTTTAAATTTTATTTGAGAAGAATATTCGTAGTATTAAGGAATATACACAAAGTAATGATGAATTAGTTTTGATAATCAGTTTCTCATCACCATGGCTGCGAAAGCCCCGATGCTTAGAATTTTTTATCAGAACCTATGTACGTGGCTTTTTTTTTCCTACTTTCTTATCGTAACATCTCACTTTCATTTCTCATTCTATTAGCATCGTTTTATTCTTTCCTTCTAACACCACGCCACATATATATTTTTGAAGATAAGACGGAATAAGTTTGTTTTATTTCCGATCCTACTGAAAGATCCGTGCAGGACCCTATTTTTTATAGAAGGCATGTTGTAAAGAAAAAATAAATGCACGGCCTTTCGCTCCTTTTTTTTTAATGCTTTTTAATTTTCAGCTTTGCTAGCCCAGAAGATCCCCTGTTAAAGTTTTTACTTCGACGAGAACTTGCTTACAAAGAAAAGATTACTAACAGAAAAAAAGAAAGAAAACAATTTCAAGGATTCGTTAAAAAAAATTATTCAAATACTGATGACAAAAAAATTCGTCTTTAAGTTCATATGCTTCCTTCAACGAATTTGTAACATTTCTTCTTTCCATTCAATAATATACAAATGCAATGTTTTCTGTGATATTTAATAAACAAAAATAAGTTTCTTCAGCAGGAAAGTAGTAGGTTAAGTTACTTTTGTAAAATACCAACAACCAAAACAACAAAATATAGATATATTTCCTAATATAGTAATCATGGAGTAAATGAAAGAGCAAGAAATTTTTTTTCTTCAAACAACGAAATGAAAAAAAAAAATTATATTCTCGTATATTTGTAAAACAAAACCATAAAAAGCCTAAAAACAATAACGCAGAAGAAAAAAAAAAGGTTATGAAAATGATCTAAACTTATCTGCCAAGTCAAAAACTGCAAATCACATTACTTCACGTTTTATTAAAGAAAAGCAAATAACAACAACGAAAGAAATAAGAATCTTATAAAAAAAAAAAATAAAGAAGTATAGATTATGTAACATATGCAACAATTCTTTTTTTTTAATTATTATTTTTGCGAGTTAAGATGTTACTATCATATGTTTTAGATTTGTCATAATTTGTATTAAAAAAACAACAAAAAACAAAAAAAAAACCATTACATACACTGACAACCGATAAACTTCTTAGATTGAACCAATTAAAGGGATACTAAGGAGCATTTTACAATGAAGCAACGCTTTATATTAAAGCTTGTAGATGTTCTATTAGTTCTATTATGCATGAATTGATGCACGAAGAACATTATATCTTGCTCATCAGCAACAGTACCATGTCAATGATGTAATAATAGTATACAAGTTTAAAAGATATTATGTAATTACACAGTTACTTAATATTTCTGTAATATACCCAAGTTTTAAGATAATTGACAGGGATTGATTTCCTTTTTGACGGTCAAAAAACAATAACACGTAGATAAGACAGTAAAGATCATTAAATTTAAGTTAACTCCTGTACTAGATTAAAAATGTAGAGACTTATTTTCTTAATCTCCCTTAAAAGGAAAATGATAGCTCTGCGAGCATTAGAATTTTAAAAGGCGATCATATTACAACAAGTGGCGCTATGAACCACTCCATCTCCTATTTTCTTTTCTTTTTTGATTCTATGTTTTCTTTTTCTTCTTCTATATTTACTGCTAGTTAGAAATAAATTATGAAGGATGCACAGGTAACAAGCGATCTGACTAAAAAGTGATACAATGATGAAAAAATTTGATTCAAACAATAAGAAATAACATAATAGCGAAATTGTTCATATGAGCGGTGTAAATTTTATGTATAATTTCTATTACCAATATTCTTGCCTTTGCACCCCTCAGTTCGAAGTAAACAAGAATCCAAAAAAATCCCGCATGACGAAAGAATAAAACATTTTTGGAGGTCAAAAGAAAAGATTTACGGCAAAAAGAAAAGAAATTGCTATTCAACAAAAACTCACAGGAACCCTGCAGTAAATCCCACAAAATGTGAAGAGGGATTAGGGAAGTTCTTTTCTGCAGCGAATTATATCGGGCTTATAAATGAGATCTCAGCGAGGGAAAAAGAAACGAATTTTTTCTTTGCAGAAAATTAATGTGAAAGGATTTACATTATATGAATATTCCATTGCCTGTTTTCTACCAGGGGTGTTCGGCTGTTCTTGTGAGCCATAATGACCTTGGGGATATTTTGAAAACCCCAACGCCTGAAACATTACATTTTTGTTAAATTGGTTATGCACAGTTTAACTTAATTAAATGATGAAGTCATTCTACGTCACTTTAAAGTTATTGTGAGGTGTAAATGGGTTGAATAACTTTACTATCTTACTATCATACATTTCCCATTATTTGCTTATTAATCTGTGAAGACCAAAATCACTGAAAAGTTAAAATGTTTCTTTTTATGAATATAATATTTTTTTATTTAATTGTTCTATGGTGGCACCACTTTAGACAGAACTGCAAATGCTCAGGGATTATCGGATAGAGGAAGTTGATTTTTATCGCCTCAACAGACCATTAACGGATATTTAGAGCATATAGCATTTTTGAAACCTGATGAATAGTCGATCAGCATATGTGCGTGACCTTAGGCTATACAACTATGAACAACAGTTTTATATGCAATAGCGCCAAAAGAAGCCAGATATCACAAAACAGAAAATGATAATTACTATGGAAGAGTTTTTAAAATTAATAATGGGCAATACATTTATTTACTTGCATATTTTTTTTGTAATAGATTGTACAGGGTGTGACCTTTAGGTCTTTGGACGTTCTTTTCATACAAATAGAAACTGAATAGCCCAAAGACTAAAGCAATAGATGGGTCTGCTATTCTATATACAAAGTTATATTAATTTAATGCAAACAGATTCCAGTATGGCCAACAGAATCCATGAATATCATCTCATTTTGTTATTGTTAGTAAAACTTATTTACATTCTAAAGTGAGCTATAAATTGAGCAAAAAAAACATACCTTCCTATTAGAAAAGGAGCTGGCTTCACCATTTTGTTATAGTTATTTATCTTGACCTATTGTAAAATGGACCTTTACTATTTATCTGAAAAATTCTACCTCAAATCTTTTGGTTCCTCGAGAAATCCGGGG
Organism: Nakaseomyces bracarensis; assembly: GCF_045282275.1. Classification (NCBI taxonomy): domain Eukaryota; kingdom Fungi; phylum Ascomycota; class Saccharomycetes; order Saccharomycetales; family Saccharomycetaceae; genus Nakaseomyces; species Nakaseomyces bracarensis. The sequence goes on from NW_027263965.1 coordinate 122,046, forward strand.
TAGACTCCCTTGATCCTATCTATCTTCATTCATGTATTTTTCTTTAAGGGAGACTTCTCTCTACGTATAATATGATAATATGATAATATGATGAATATATTGTTTTATTTATTGTGTCCACTATTTAAGAGCGAGAACTTCAGCCTATATCTTCTATCAGATCTACATGATAACACAATCTTTAACACCAAGACCATACATCACCTTTTCTACATCCCTTTTAACTCTGATCCAGTCACTGCGGCGCTGCACGAATTCATAAATTTCTTCCTGTGTAAATAAACCTTGAAACTTACCCAAATCAGATATCATCTTTCCAAGTTCTTTTGAGTCCTTTCCCGAGATGATATAAAGTTGTCCAATGTTTTTTAAACCTTGATATAGTGGCAGTAAGGATTTTTGTTTTAGCTTCTTGGAAAAGAAATCGTAATAATAGTTTAGATCGCAGATCAAAGTAATTCCACCTTCTGTTGAAATCAGACTACCTTTGATATGTTTAACAACCTCATTGAAAAATCTCTCCCCAATTTCTTGTTGATACACATCTATTGTACCTTTATCTGTTGCTCCATTCAGCAGAAAACAATGATTATGAAGTAAATCTATAACCTGGATTGCGCATTGTGTCGGTTTGATTTCGAGTGTTCTGTTATCTGAGTTAACGTCAGGGTTGTAGTCATCTGGCATCTGAAGGGTATTGAAAGCAAAGGTAATCCGATCCATCAATTTGTTAATACCAATATTTAGACCTTCAGCAACAAAATCATCAACAACAGTTTCAAATTTTTTTTTAACCTGTACAACATCATTCAAAAAGTCTCTATTTTTATCTATTATATTTTTCGCTAATAGTTCATTCTTATAGAAAATTGAAATCATTTGTAAAATAATATCACATATATTCATCAATTCAGTAAATTTCACAAGGGGCTCGACTTTTCCGCCATCTACACCCTTTAGGTTAAGGTCAATCTTATCTAATTGGGTTGGGTCATATTCTTGGAGTAGATGGGTACCTTTTTCAAAAGCAGGTTTGACATGAGCATCACATAATAAATTAACTAGAATTTTGAAAACTGCTTGACATTTTGCCTTCACCACATGGGATACTGAATCCTGATTAGCGAAACAACTCATTTCATCTATACTTTCCTTGACTTGTTGGACAACATTATAACATAAATCTAAGCTGACTAGAGATTTAATATTTTCCAGGTTATTGGTGATGGTATTCAAATTATAGGCTAGCTTTAATTGCTCTTCCATTGCTTGTCTATCATTATCTGCATGAGAGAGCTTGAAGATTTTCGTAAATGAACTTAAGAAATCATTTTTGTCGGTTCCTAAGTCAGTGGTAATCGTGGATTGATCTCTCAGTGAGTTATAAATCTCTTCATTCTTTTGTAATTCTTCGATTCGTACTTTCTCATCATACTCTCTAAATTCTCTTTGAAGTTTACTTTGAATGAACATTGGTGTTAAATTCAGAAATTTAACGATATTATCTTCTAAATACATGTTGAAAAATTCGAGTACAATTTTATGGAAGCTTACACCACCATTCTTAGAGTCGTGAAGTTCTGTACATAACTTTTGTTTTATCAATGAATATAGCTTTGGAAAGTACTCTACAATATTTTCTTCATAACTCTTTATTAAATTATCAATTGGTTTCAAAATAACTTCCTGAACAAAACTTTCAATCACGTTCAATATTATTGGGTATTTGTCCTCAAATAGTATATCCACAATATCAATAACCTCATTCAGATAGCTTTTAAGCGGTTCTAAAGCTTCTATAAACAAATTTTCATTGAACTGTTTAGCTTGGTCGGTTAATTCATTGGGATCTTCCAATTCATGCTTATTTCCTTGTTCAGATACTTCAAGATTATTAGTCACATTATTTTCATTTCTGCTAAATAGGTTTTCAGGTAACCAGTTCTCAAAAACGGTAAGGTCAATTTTTGATTTAAAAAATTCAACGGCATTAACTTCTTCATCAGAAAGTAAGAGCACATCGATAAATACCGCAGTAGCTTTATAATCTTTGTTTTGATAATTTTTTTCTGCCTCTTGTAGTACAGAATTAATAAATATTTCCTTAAGAATCACTAAGTTCTGTTCTACTTTCTCATAATATTCAAAATCGCTCTTATTAATTTTATTGTACCTGGAAATATTTCTTAAAATTTTAGCTTGGGATATTGGATCCTTTTCAAATTTGGTCGGGAAAAAATGAGCTAAGTTATTATGATAAAGTTTAGAGCAAAAATTGTTAAATATAGAATAAAACTTCTGAAAAACTACCTTTGATTCACCCTCTTTATAATTTGTTATGATGTCGAAGACGTTTGTTGCATTTAAGTTATCAACTTTTAATTCTTCATTAGCTAGAGAAATGAGCGTTTCTTCAGTACCTTCATTCGTTTCTGGTTCTTCCTCTGTACCTTCAGACCCACTCGTTTCAGTAACTTTAATTAATTCCAAACATTCCAATTTAGATATCCAAAGTTTATTATCAAAATCCTGATTTAATATTTTCTCATAAACATCCTTATTAAGTTGCCTGAATTTAACATAATCTGTAACGTTCATTAAAATTGCAATATCTCGAACAATTGACGGAACTTGGAGCAAATCCCGCATACCAATAGAATTCGTAGCGTCATCCTGATTCATTATTATATTCAACCCTTGTTCTCTTTTTTTCTTTTTAAGGTATATATGTGATCCTCTTCAATGTTAAGTTACAACAACCAATACCACTAATGCTTAGAAAAAAGTATGAAGCTCAGCTAACAAATAATTGTTTTTATATTTTAATAATACTGTTCTTTTGAAATAGTTCATTTATCACATAGGCCTGGTTTGGATAGTTATATGTATTTTTTTTAGATTTTCACTAGTTGGAAAAAAGTAATGAAAATCTTTAAAAATTCAAAAATTCAAGAAAATAATGGAAAACTTCAAATATGAAAGGAAATGGAGGGGATGAAGAGGATAGAGCTATAATCATAAAGCATAATTAACGTCCATTTAAAATACAGTCAAGGAATTATTGCGTAATTAGTCTTTATTTTCATCTCTCTATATTGGATTCAGTACAAGATGGAAACGAAGGAAATACCGAAAAATGTTAAGGATGATATCCATACAACTATAGATTATCTTTATAAGATGGGACCATCATTCGAAGATACGTTGCGAAAAGATGACAAATTCCCGTTTTTGAAGACTGGTAATGAATACTATGACTATTTCATTGCTAATTATAAACCTAAAATTGTCAAATCCTCCGATGATATAGTAGTAGAAGAAGCTAATCAACCTGTGGAAAATGAGCCTACAGAACCGTATTCATACATATTTTCAAAATACACAAGGAATGTAAGTAGGAGAGACCTGGAAATTATACAGAAAACTGCGTTATATTGCGTAGTTAATGGTGCTGAGCATACTGATGCTCTTCGGAAAAAATACAGTGAAAATGATTTACTGAAGTTTTTAGATCCTAGTCATAATTTATATGATCTCTTTACTAGTTTTGTTAAACAGTATTCACTAATCCGAGACTCTGGTTACTACCCACCGGCAATAAACCTACCCAAAAATAAAAACAACAAATCCAAGAAGCATATAGACCTGAAAGAAGTAATACTTAGTCGTTGTTATAAGCGTGCTGAATATAATGAATATATGAAAAAAATACAAACTATGAAAGATAAACTTGCCACTGAACATAAAATACAATTTTCCGCCATAAATTGGCTGAAATTCAAAATAATAGATAATGTAAACTCAATACCTGATGATGCACAGAGGAGAAAACCGCTCGACTTCAGGAAATTGGCTATAGCAACTATTGATGGGTCAAACAGTCAACTTTCGATATTCGATGATTCCGAATTCCATACATTACAAGAACAAGATCAAGTGAATAACAGTACAGGTACTGAACCGAATGATAAAGAAGAAAAAAAGAAAAACAAGAAGAGAATGAAGATCAAAGCCGCTGGAGAGTCACGACTTAAGAGGAAAAATGATTCTACTGATGACTCTGCTCGTAAGAAAAGCAAGAAATTGATCAAATGCCCTATTACCAATATGATGATTGAAGAACAGCGTTTTGATAAGCACTTGAAAACGTTACTCAATGACCCCACATTATTCAAGGAGGAAAAACAAAGATATCAAAAGGCACACAATTACACAAACTTGACTACCGATGATGTATATAATAATATCAAGAAACTAGTAGGGAAGTAGGCCTCATAACATCACTTTTTTTTTTATTTTTTTCATTTTTTTTTTTTAGTATAACAGCTTAGACCTTATTGAATCAAATATCAATCTATTTCTAACTTAAAATTTTTAACTGCTACATATATATAGTTCAAAAATTGAATAGTAAGATACATTTATGATGTATATTTATAGAACCACGTGACTTTAAAGATAAATCAATTCGCGTCGAATTTCCTAATTAGGAAAAGCAAGAGGTGTTATTATTGTATTTTTCTTGTTGATGAGAGATGCTCGACCATTGGCACAGAAGGAGAATCTTGATGAGATCATCATTAAATTATTTTAGCAAAACGGACAGGGAGTATCAGTTATTTTAGTGAAGTGACTCTTTTTTGGTATGATCAGCACTAGTGAATTCATTTATATCAAGGAGTTTTTCAAACAGAGTTCACTAAGGTAACAAGCATAATCAGGATAGATACAAACTATTGACTGAAGAAGTAAAGTTGCTCCTATTATTTCTGTTGAATCTTTTTTTCCTACTTATTACCACATTCGAATTTTCTGTATATTTAGAATACAGTATCAAATAACTATACAAGAGGCTGTTTTATTTTAATAATTATTATTATAACGGTAATGGAGGACGTAATAAACTTGAATAATATATTTTACAAATCATATTCGATTGACCCCAATTCTGGGCATTCGATATATGTTTTTGATTCTACCTACTTACCTTCTTCAGAGGAGCTCGGAGCAGTTGACAAATATGACTATGATATAATGATTACAGAGCTAATGGATCTTCTCGTTAAGAAACTTCCGCAATCGCCGTTCTCTTTGGTGGTATTCTCATCAGGTTTTTCAGCCAAGAAGATTAGTTGGGTTTATGGTGTTAAGATGTTTTCTAAACTACCTAAAAAGTTGAAGAGTTATTTGCAAAAGACTTACATTGTTCATGAGTCCTTTTTTGTACGGACTGTTTACCAGGTCTTATCTAATGCTATGAGTTTTAAGTTTTTAGGCGGGAATTCGAAACCTGACATGTTTGACCCTGAGAATGGGGCTAAAAGTGCATCCGGATCAATTGTTCACGTTGCAGACTTGACTGATCTGTCATGTTTAATTGATATAACAAGATTGAGGATATCACTTAACGTATATCTTCATGATTCAGAGCTCACTGGAGAATATTTCCTTGAGGTCCCTGATTACTACTATGAACGACTGACACCAAATAGTAAGCGACAGTACAGGCAGATAATATTTGATAAAATATTTAATAGATTAAAATATGATGCGATAACCAATGAGCTAGTTTTCCAGCGGCCAGGTTCCTATAAAAGAGTTAATATATTACTGAGTATCATGGAACGAAATAATTATATCGACCTATCACAATGGGATATTTATTCTCTTGCATCTATCTTTACCAATTTTTTGAAAAACAAAAGTAAACCACTTATACCGATTGACCTGATATCATTACCCTTAGTAGACGATTTTGAATATACATTTCAAATCTTTAAAGACATAATCAGATACAATGACTACTATGATATTCTACGGGCTATTTTCCCTCTTTTCATCTCAATTCTCAATACTTCAGAAGTTACTAGACACGATCCCAGATCTTTGAGTAAAGCTCTGACTCCAACATTGTGTAAGGAAAAAGTTTCTATGATGAGCTCTGATAGATTGGCTATTGGTACCAAATATATACGGAATCTGTTTGAATACTTCCCTAGAATAGTCAATACTTTAGAAAATAATAGTAAGGATCAAGATAATATATCAATCGATGATTTAACCATACAACTAGATACAAAAGCCAACATTAATTCAAGAACCAGTTCAGGTGCTTCAGATCTATTACTTAGCGATACAGGGAAACCTATATCAACACCAAAACTGTCACTAAAGATACCGAAATTACCTCCGAAACTACCTCCTAGGAGAAATACCTCAGGTGAAGTAGAGGTCAAGATAGACAGTCCACAGAAAAAGTTCAGACCAGATCTAAGTTCACCAGCCCCATCTGTATCTGAAGATGAAGGAAATACATCAATGCCATCCGTAGCTTCTAACTTTTCCAAAGTTTCAACATCAACACGTACTAGCTCAGTGTCTTCTGACAATGACCAAATTAACTCCAATGTTGAGCAGATAAAGAAAATTCAACCATCTCAAGATTTTCAAAATATGATCACTGACAGTAGTAATGATGTCGATATTTCAAATGTTGTATTAAAGAAAAATAAGATTCAACAATTTGACAAGGAATTGCAGAAGAAAAAAAGACAAGCAGGTGAAGAAATAACTGTGAAAGCCACCAAGTTTTCTACTGAAAGTTACTCCGATATTAAAACTAACAAGGTTAGTAAGCTTGCAGCACTTTATGAGGAAAGGTTAATGGGTCTTAAAGTTATGGAAGAAATTAGACGTGAAAATGCAAACTTAGCAATTTAGCTTGACAGGACTCTTGAATAATAATATAATTTTAATAATTAAATAAATTAAACAGGTTATTATGGTTTATGAAACATTATCTCAATAGGTTTTTAAATAATATTTACATTTTAATAAATAAATAATGATAAAGAATTACCAACATGCATTACGTTTAGTTCGATTTACGGATCTCTCCGATATAATTGATAGCAGAACCGCTCTTGAAGAAGTTAATTTGGTCCTTTGATAATGTGTGCTTTGTCTTAACGGTAAAGCTCTCGCCATTTGGCTTGGTGACTTTAACATCCAGGAAGCCACCATTGTTTCCATCCTTTGCCACAAGATCTACTAGGCCAACAGTCTCTAATATATCACCACCAGAAATTCTATCATAATCGGCCTCATTGGCAAATGTTAAAGGAAGCATACCTTGTTTCTTTAGATTAGTTTCATGAATTCTAGCAAAGGACTTGACCAGTAAGATTTGACCACCTAAGAATCTAGGAGATAAAGCAGCATGTTCTCTAGCAGATCCCTCACCGTAGTTGTGTTCGGCGACTACAGTCCACGGTCTATCTTCTTCCTTCCATTTCATCATTAAACCTGGAATATCATACTCAGTACCATCCAAATCATAAGCCTTGTTCACTTCACCCGTTTCTTTATTCTGAGCACCAATCAATGTGTTGTAAGAAATGTTTTCTAAGTGACCCTTATACTTTAACCAGACACCAGCAGCTGAAATATGATCAGTAGTACATTTTCCCTCGACTTTCATTAAAACATTTGTCTTCAGTTCCTGACCGTTCCAAGGCTTGAAAGGTTCCAGCAGTTGCAGACGATCAGAGGTAGGAGAAACTTTAACTTCAACATTTGGATTTGGTGTCAATTCACCTTGAGGATAGAAAATATTTCTTCCATGTTCGAAGCCTCTAGAAGGAAGCTCTTCACCTACAGGAGGTTTGAACTTGAAGTTTTCACCATTTGGTAGTTTAATCGTGTCTGTTAAAGGATTGAATTGAGCATTACCGGAATAACTCATGGCTGTTACAATTTCTGGCGACGTCAAGAAGTTCATAGTATTTCTGTTACCATCATTTCTAGCTCTAAAGTTTCTGTTAAAGGATGTGAAGATAGAGTTTGTTTCATTAGAGGTTTTAGGGATATCCTCTCTGTCCCATTGACCAATACACGGACCACAGGCGTTCGATAAAACAATGGCTCCATTGTCCTTGAATTTCTTGATCAAACCGTCTCTTTCTAAAGTAGCTCTAATTTGTTCAGAACCAGGAGTGACAAAGAAAGGAATTTTAGGTTTTAAACCTGCTCTCTCAGCCTGGTTAACCAAATCAACCACACGACTCATATCCTCATAAGAAGAATTGGTACAGGAACCGATTAAGGCGGCAGATATATTCTGTGGCCATTTCTCCTCTACACTTCTCTCACCGTACTTGGTAATTGGTGTAGATAAATCTGGTGTGAAGGGACCATTGACGTGTGGCTCCATCTCAGAGAGGTTAATCTCGATAATTTCATCGTATTTTGCGCCCTCGTCGGCTCTCAAAAAGTTGTGATTCTTCAATGCGTTATCGGCAGCGACAGCGATTGCTCCTCTACCAGTGGCCTCCAGGTATCTCTTGTGTGCTAGTTGATATGGGAAAGTGGAAGTCGTAGCACCTATCTCAGCACCCATATTACATATAGTGGCCATACCGGTACACGACAGAGTCTCTACACCTTCGCCGAAATATTCAACAATATAGCCGGTACCACCTCTAACTGTTAGCATACCTGCGAGCTTGGTGATAACATCCTTTGGAGCGGACCAACCATTCAATTGGCCTGTTAGCTTAACACCGAGAACCTTTGGAGCCTTCAACTCCCATGGGGTGCCGGTAAGAGCATCAACAGCATCAGCACCACCGACACCGATAGCAATAGCACCGAGCCCGCCCGCATTTGGTGTGTGCGAGTCTGTACCCAGCATCATGAGGCCCGGAGCAGAGAAGTTCTCGAGGACAATTTGGTGAATGATACCGGAACCTGGGCCCCAGAACTCTATACCGTAGCGTCTTGCGCAACTCTCCAAGAAATCGAAGACCTCCTGGTTAGTCTGTATCGAGTTCCGCAGGTCCTTAGTCTCTCCTTCTTTACCCACAATCAAATGGTCACAATGAATGGATGCGGGCACTGCGGTCTCAGAGAGACCAGTGGTCATGAACTGTAGCAGTGCCATTTGGGCAGAGGCATCCTGCATGGCCACACGGTCCGGGTTAAGCTTCAAGTACACCTGTCCTCTAATATTGTCTACTTTAGACGAGGTAAGTGACTCCTCTGGATCACATAGATGCGAGTACAGTATCTTTTCCGCTAGAGTCAATGGCTCGCCATTGAGTATACTTCTAACTTTATCTAAGTTATGCACAAGTTTGTTGTATGGAGGACAACGCGTTCCCACTGTCGACAACTTCCTCCTAGCTAATCTAAACATTGGTCTATCTTATTTATATTTAACTGTGGTCTTTAATTTTATTTAAATAAAAATAAAGAAGTACTATATCGAAAAGAAGTACTTTATTTATAAGTACTTTATTTACAAGAAGTAATATATCAAGAAGTACTTTATTTATAAGTTTACTACATTAGTAGTTTTATGTTATATATAATTTCCATGTAATTTAGTCATCTCTTTGAAGTGAAATTCCGATGGCTTTTATTAGTTTTTTTTTCAGTTTACGAATTGCGATGGCTTTTTGTTTGACTACGCCTAATAGTCCACTCTACAACTTCTACAACTACTACAGCATCGAATCTTAGTCAGATGCATAGAAGCCGATCTCAAGAAAAAAAAAAAGAAAGTTCGGAAAAATTTTTTTCTTTGCGAGACAGAATTGAAAAAATTAATAAAACTGTGTAAAAAAAAGCAAATCTATGCTCATCTCGAGATTTGAACTGAATCTCTTTTTAATGAAAGAAAGAATTTTTTTAGGGGTCCCACGTGGGAAGTTAATTTATTAAAAAAAAAAGAAAAAGAAGGGGAAATTTCAGTGGAAGCTGGGCTGCGAAGATTTAAGTGCTACTACTTTCTTTCTTTTTTTTCGTTGAAAGTAAAAAACAAAATAAAATAACTAAAAAATGATGTGAAAGGTCTCCTGTGCGGTTCTTCTGTGCTTCTTTTGGGAAGGGAAAAATTAAACTGCAAAAAAAAAAAATTAACGAAAAAAAAAAAAAAAAAAGGCTAATTGCCATATTATGAGTTGTATATATATGTATGTGTATTGGTAAATGTATGTTATAAATGTTGAGATTGTGTATGTTAATATAACCAAACTAGAATTACTAAGGGGGAGGGGAAGTAGACATAATGAGGTTTTCACATTTCCTTAAGTATAATGCTGTTCCGGAGTGGCAGAATCATTATATGGATTATAGTGAGTTGAAGAATTTGATTTATACTCTTCAGACGGATGAATTAAAGAATGGTACGCAGGGAAACCAGCCGCCTGAGCGTGGGCCTGTTGTGGTTGAGGAAGAAGAAGCCATGGCTTCTTCTTCCAAACATTTCGCGAAGAAACTGTTTAAGAACAAATTTTTTGGGAAGAAGTCGTCCTCCACTCCTAACTCGCAACATCTGGGTGACGAGATGAATGTTGGGAAGGATAACGGTAAGAAGGAAGGGAGTATTGAAGAGGAGACGTATGAGCTAAAGGATATTAATCAGCAGTCAATTCTGGAAAATGGTAACGGCAACAACGGTGCTGCTAATGATAAGAACGGGAAAGACGGTAAAGCGAATAAGAGCTCGCCATTGAGAAAAGTTAAGGAGAAGTTTTTTGAGTCGCGTCGTTCTTCTCTGTCTAGTGAAGGTCAGACTTTGTTCAACACTTATGATGTTTTTGTAAATAGTCTAACGGTGGAAAAATTCAAGGTCGACGATTTCTATAAGCGTATGGAGGCTAAATTTTACGAAAGGTTCGAAACTTTGATTAAGGACTTGGAAAAGGAAGGTATGGTGATCGTAACAAGGCCACCCTCCACCAATTTCCCATCAGAGACGCCTGAATTGATTAATTCGCCATTCGCTGACTCCAGAGCCTCTGGATTTGAAGTAGGACAAGTTAAGACACTACATGCAACACATAACGGCAACAACGCGGCTTCTGTAGTCGATAAAACGAATAGTTTTATGGAACACTCCGAAGATGGAGAGGATGAGGATGATTTTGTTGATGAAGATGACGATGTTTTCTCAGAGAGCGGTGACAACACCGCATTGTTGAACTATTCCCAGTTCAACGTCAAATCTCAAAGAAAGTCTATTTTAAAGCAATCTATAATAAACTTGTACATTGATCTATGTCAACTAAAATCATTCATTGAGTTGAACCGTATGGGTTTCAGTAAGATTACTAAGAAGTCTGATAAAGTTTTATACTTAAACACAAGGGAGGACCTAATTCATTCCGGTGAGTTCTTTAAGGACACATTTGTTTTCCAAGACTCTACTCTGACGATTCTAAATGGTAAGATCGCGCAGTTAGTTGAGTTTTTTGCCATGATTACCGGTCATGAACGTGGTGACACTACTCAATCCAAACAGGAGTTAAAAGCTTACCTGCACGACCACATTGTCTGGGAACGTAGTAACACTTGGAAAGATATGTTAGGTCTATTGTCTCAGAACAAACAAATTACTACCGATATCGATGATGCAGTAGCTAAAGCTCATACTATAAGTAAGCTAGACTTGGAATATTATGAATATCCATTACCAAAACCAATCCCTCTCAAATTTACTACATTATACTACTTTAAGATACCGAAGTTGTTTTTCACATTGAAGGCTTTCAAGATTGCCTTCATTATAGTGATTACGGCTATCTTACTAGCCGTACCAACTTTTCATGATCCTGCTCAACATCGTTGTATGGCTTTAGTCGAATGTGTTGCATTCTTATGGGCTAGTGAAGCTATTCCATTGCATGTTACTGCATTTTTGGTCCCCTTATTAGTTGTTTTGTTCCGAGTGATGAAGGATTCAAATGGTCATGTTATGAAAGCTGCAGATGCCTCGTCTACAATTTTAGCAACCATGTGGTCTTCCACAATTATGATTCTGTTGGCTGGTTTTACACTGGGTGAAGTCCTTGCGCAATACAATGTAGCTAAGATCTTGGCATCTTGGTTGTTGGCTTTTGCTGGTGTTAAACCCAGAAATGTTCTGTTAATGGCGATGGCTGTGGTTTTCTTCTTATCAATGTGGATTTCTAATGTTGCTGCACCAGTGTTAACTTACTCTTTGTTGTCTCCATTGCTAGATCCACTTGATGCCGACAATGATTTTGGTAAAGCTTTAGTCATGGGTGTTGCCTTAGCGGCCAACATTGGTGGTTTGGCTTCACCAATTTCCTCTCCACAGAACGTTATTTCCATGCAATATTTGAAGCCATATGGTATTGGTTGGGGTCAGTTTTTCGCTGTCGCATTACCTACCGGTATTTTAGGTCTATTGTTGGTGTGGGGTCTAATGTGTATTTCTTTCAAGATCAATTTGACTAAGCTTGAGAAGTTTACTCCAATTAGAACACAGTTGACGATGAAGCAATACTTTATTGTGGTAATTTCCGTGGGTACTATTCTATTGTGGTGTGTTGAATCCCAAATTGAACATGTGTGGGGTTCTTCAGGTATTATTGCTTGTTTACCTATCGTATTGTTCTTCGGTACAGGTTTACTTTCTACTCAAGATTTAAACAGTTTCCCATGGTCTATTGTTATTCTTGCTATGGGTGGTGTCGCTCTGGGTAAGGCTGTCTCTTCGTCCGGTTTGTTGTCTTTAATTGCCAGATCTTTGCAGAGAAGAATTGAACATGATACAACATTGGCAGTTTTATGTATTTTCGGTGTGTTGATGTTGGTCGTTGGTACCTTTGTTTCTCACACAGTTTCTGCTATTATTATTATTCCTTTAGTTCAGGAAGTCGGTGATAAACTACCTGACCCTAAAGCTGCCCCAATTTTGGTGTTTGGTTGTGCATTATTGGCATCAGCTGGTATGGGTTTAGCATCCTCTGGTTTCCCTAACATTACTGCTATATCAAAGGTAGATAAGAAAGGTGATAGGTACCTAAACATGGGTACTTTTATTTCTAGAGGTGTTCCAGCTTCTCTGCTAGTATTTTTGTGTGTCATTACATTAGGTTACGGTATCATGCACTCAGTTCTAAAACCTGTTGCATCTACCTGATGATCTCGGTAACTAAATATTGCATGCCAGTTGTTGTTATGTTTTTTTCCCCTACTATAGACTGAAGAAAACAAATAAAACAACTGGTAACCCCCGCTCTGAATTGTCATGTTATCTTTTTCTACTATTATTTTTTATCAACTATATTCAAAATTAACTTTCAGCATTTTATATACTTGTAATGATTATCTTTACTTTCATCTTCATATTTTCTAATATATTAGTATTATAAATTTCTCTTCAATTCTTTTAATTAAAGCTCTACTATAATCATGGTTAGTTTTTTTTTTGTTTTTTTTCCATTCGAATATGTCATAATTGATTTAATATGAGGAATTTCAAACTCTTTATCGATAACTTCCCGTAATATATACAAATTGATTACAATTTATGATATAATAAAGACTAGGATATCAATGGTCTACTTACAGATTATTATGTAAAGGAGGAATACATTTATATAGATTAGTTGTTCCTCATTGATTTCTTTAATTATGTAGTGCTTTAATCTTCAATTAATTTTCACTAAATAGACAACCTTAAATTTTCAGCCGGTAGTCGATCAGCTTGTGAAAAAAAAAAAAGTAAAAAAAAAATTACAAAAAAATATTGGTGGAATAATTAATATAATGCGATGAACCCGAAGATCGTCAGATCTATAACTGCATTCTTTAATCTGGGGTAAAAAAAGTAATTCATACTTTGTTATTGAAGGTAATATTAGTCTATAAACTCGCTAAGCTTAATAATGAGCACTAACGATAGTGATTCTAACGCCGAAGTGGAAATGGAGTTTAGTGGGACTGAAATCAGTGATTTAGAGGGCGTTAAATCCAAAAATGGAACTACTTCAGACTTAGATAATGAAATGGAGAACATAAATGCCGAAGATGCTGATGAAATAAAGGTGAGCCAAGAACTTATGGACCAGCGATCTATAATCAATAAGATGATTAAGGAATGTGAAGAAGCTGCTAAAGAAGGTGATGTCGTGTATATAATTCCAAAACAATGGCTTGACAGGTTTTACTCTGAGGTAGTAACTTCGATAGAAGAAATAGGGCCAATTGATGTCTCTTCAATTGTGAGAGATAGGGAACATTTCGTTCTCCAGGATTATAATGAAGTGCCTTATGTCTCTATAGCTGAACCTTTATATCTCAAGTTTGAGGAGTGGTATGGGATATTAGGGAATACTAAGCCTGTAACAACCTATATTATTCGAGATAAAAACACTGGATTATTGAATACTGAATATAATAAGTGCTTCTTCAGAGTTCATCATCTAGTAGAAAGCGAAACCACGAAGAGAAATTACATGAATCGTAATGTTAATTCCTATTTTGTACTATCGGTGTTGAATACTATACAAGATATGGCTACAAAAGCTTTAGAAATTTTTTTTGAGAAGGAAACACAGTTTGATATCGATAACTCGGAAATAAGATTATGGTTTGTAAGTGAAAATTACGGAAATACCGATACGGAAAAGAGTATTTTAGCAAATCAATACGAAATAAGTCCTCTGCAGTTTTTAGGATTTTCTAAGCGGGAAAGGATAACCAAGGATAATTTCCTCGTACAGTTAAAAAACTTAGATATTCAAAATAATGATATACTGATTGAAGTTAAAAATGAAGTTACAGGAACCTGGCCTTCATTATATTATATTGACAATAAACCTGCCGAATTATTGGGTACTGTGGGACTAACAAACCTAGGCAATACATGTTACATGAATTCTGCCTTACAATGTCTCGTTCATATACCTCAACTTAGAGATTACTTTTTTTATGATGGATTTCAATCAGAAGTGAACCTCGACAACCCATTAGGTTATAATGGTACTGTTGCCAAGGCTTTCAGTCACTTAATTCAAAATCTTTATTCTCCTGTATGGGTGCCAGATAAAGCAAATGCATATTCTCCCAATAATTTTAAAATGACATTGGGCCATGTAAATTCTATGTTTTCTGGTTATATGCAACAAGATTCTCAGGAATTTTTAGCCTTCCTATTGGATAGTCTTCATGAGGATTTAAACAGGATTGTAAAAAAGCCATACATTGAAAAACCGTCATTAGAGATGACCGAAGAGATGGTTGATGCAAAAGCAGTTTCGGAGCTTGCGCAAAAAACTTGGGAAACACATTTAGCAAGAAATGATTCGGTTATTAATGATTTATTTGTAGCGCTATACAAATCCACTTTGAAGTGCCCTGTTTGTGAAAATGTATCAATAACCTTTGATCCATATAATGACCTTACATTGCCTCTTCCGGTCCATACTGTATGGAAGAAAATGGTAAAAATTTTCCCACAAAACTCACCTCCATGTGTATTGGAAATAGAATTACCTAAATCATCAACATATCAAGATTTAAAAAGCTATATAGCTTCATTGGCAAATGTAGATATTGCTGATTTATATGGTTGTGAAATTTTCAATTATCAATTCTACAATAATTTTGAATCTGCGGAATCTAACTCTCTGTACTTACCAATACAAGAACTAATTTCTGAATCAGATGACATAGTATTTTATGAGATATTAACAAATCCTGGTGATATTATCGTGCCTATCATCAACACTAAGATTGAGGACGGGTATAATATTCCGTCTTTTTTTGGAGTACCATTCTTTTTGGCTCTTTCGCCAGAGGAAAGGTTAAATCCCTTTGCCATATATCATAAACTAGAAAAACTTTACACGAATTTAAGTGGTGGTTATATTCAATTTCCAGAAACCATAGATAATTCAAAAAACCCCTTGGATAGCTTTCCTATGATAGGAGAGAAATATGATAGTGACCTGCTACAGAATTTTGAGACTATATTGAAGGATGCTTATGAACCCTCTCAGGACCATTTATTCAGTGTAAAGAAAATAACATCAAATTATAGTATGACATCTAATGGGGATCAAAATAGACCAATATTTTGGACTCCACAAGGTCAACTCAGTATCAAACAAGGCATTGATTTATTAGAATCCGCTTCACCTATCTTAAAAGATATCATGAATTATTCTCAATTTAAAGATAACAAAATTGAATCTTTTATTGAAAATGATGCTCTTGAAAAACAAGAAGGGGAAGAAGTTGGTGATGATATGGGCGAACAAAACCCTAGCAGCATTTTAGATGATACCAAATTGCCAAATATAAACTTGGCCACTTTTGAAAACGACAGAGGTACTACAGATGCTCTAACTGAGATAGTATATCCAGAAGATATTCTAGTATGTGAATGGACGAGTGTAGGAGCTGCAGAAGCTTTTACTGATGATAAACCATTCCATTGGGAAAATCCAGCAAGACTTGAAAATAAAGAACTCGAAAAAATACAAAAGGAGAGAAATGAAACAACCAACAAAAATATAACCTTAGATGAGTGTTTGAAACTATTCTCTAAACCTGAGGTGTTAGGAGTAAGTGATTCATGGTACTGTCCCAAATGTAAAGACCATAGACAGGCTACTAAACAGTTGGAATTATGGAATACTCCTGACATACTATTAATACATTTAAAGAGATTTGAAAACCAAAGGTCCTTTAGTGATAAAATTGATGTTACCGTGGAATTTCCAATAGAAGGCCTAGATGTTTCTCCATATATAGTGAACACTATGGAACAAAAAGGTACAGTTTACGATTTATTCGCCGTTGATAATCATTATGGAGGACTTGGTGGAGGTCATTATACTGCCTACGCTAAAAATGAAACAGATGGTAAATGGTATTATTTTAATGATTCCAGGGTCTCCCTGACAGACCCTATGCAGAGTATAAGTGGCTCAGCATATTTACTGTTTTACGCCAGAAGAGGTTGCGATATGTCTGAGACTTCGGATTCCAAGCTATCATTAATTATCCAAGAATCTCGTAAAGCTTATCAAGAACAATGGCAAAAAATAATGACCATCCAAGAATCGATATATGAGGAATTAAGAACTGACGATTGCAGTAAAGAAATTTGGAGAGCTAATAAAACTTCACCTCTTGATAGTAGTGGGAGTATTGACAATTCTAGTGATAAAGAAGAAATTATGAGTAATAATAAAGCTGTCAGCGATGAATCAACAGAAAGCGAGATATTTAGCATTCAACCAGTAGATATACGAGATGATTCTAATGAAGATGATTCGTCTAGGAAATCTACTGACTATAGTACTGAAAGTTTGGAAGTGGGTAACCTGGATTTAAATGAAAACGGGGAAAACAGTGGCAGAAGAAAATTAAGATTGTTAAAAAAGGTATACGAGAATGATACGCCTAGCGATGATGACGCTGCCATTGAAGAGGGAAATGATAATAATGTTGATGATACTAATCCTTAGGTATTCAAGTTTTTTCAAATATAGAAAAATTATTAAAACTTCTTCTTCTAATGAGTAACAATATTGATATAGATTTTTAAAAATACAAGTGCATTCATATATATCTTTTTCAAAATGTATATATATAACGTAATACAGGCTGCTGTGGAGAAGTTTTTGTAGAACAGATAAATACTTTATTTCTGTTAACGTATATAATATGTTGCATAGACATAGTTATACTTTTTATCTGTTCACCATACTCTAAAATCACTTCACTGTCAATGATATTGCAAATTATACCCGATAATAATCTTCTTCTCCTCCTTCCCCTCCTCTACATCTCTACAAATCAAATGTTAACCGCTAGTTTTTTAATGTTTTGGTTTATTTTGAAATTAAAATAATTATTTTAAAAAAATCATTAATTGCAGCAGAAAATAATGCAGTAACCATCTTACTATAACAATAAATATGGGCGTGTGGCGTAGTTGGTAGCGCGCTCCCTTAGCATGGGAGAGGTCTTCGGTTCGATTCCGGACTCGTCCAAATTATTTTTTATCTATTTATATTTCTAGTATTTCCCTTAGAAAGTCATTAATATTCATACTAAATACTTGAGTAAGTACTTAAAATCTATTTTTTTTTACTTATTACTTTAGATTTCACTTCTAACTCTTTCTGTGCTTCTTCTAGTTCATTCAATAATCCCTCATAGTAATCTATCTTTTGTCGTATTTCATCCAACTTCTCAAAATTTTCAATTTTAACAGTTTCCAAGTAACCCAACTCATCAGCCTCCTTAAGACCAAATTTACTGTCAAGATCTTTTAGCCAGCTATTGTTACTTTTTGCCCTGCTATCGAATATTTTAACCGAGTCACCAACTTCTGAATCAACAATATCCTGTAAGACAGCAACTGACTTCTCAATATCCTGCTGCAACATATTTTGAAAGTCTTTTACGAATCAAAATACAGACCTTAGTCAATTACTGTATAAAACAAATCCAACACTAATTTATATTTTAACTGACCGGTAGTTGCGAAATGATGTCTAATAGGGAACTTCTTGAACTGGTACCAAATGAATCTGAAATTCCTCTTTCCTTAACAAGTGCTTTTCTTTGTCAGTTTGATATGAAACGAGGCAACATCATAGCATGGTCAGCAGGTGAAAATAATGAAATCTTAAAAGGAATAGAATTTAAAGCTCTCCCATCAGGTATTCATGAAGCCACCGATGATATTATCAGATTCACTTTGAATCATAATGGAACCCTTTATTATGGGCTGTGTTGTTATGTACAAAATTCATTTGAGGTACTGAATGAAGATGGGCAGGTGGACAGGTCGAGGGTGAAGATGTATTCTCTGGGTGTACTAGTAGATGCCAGTAAAATAAAGTACAAGGATAAATTAAAACTATATGAAATTACAAATTATTTTATTGACCCTATAGAAGAGGTATTACTAGAATGGATGAAACTTAATTTAACAAATGACTTCTCATTGTTGGAGGAGTTCTATAAGAATTATAAAAAATCAGATAACCTTCAAAAGAATCCAGCCAGGTCAATGGTAAAATGCTTACCATATTGGCTAAGAAAATTGGGTCCGTTGATATTCCCGGTATTAAAATCTTGCTTACTGCGGGAGCGACTTTTAATTTTAGCTGCGCCCGGCAATTCATTTGAATACACTAACTCTCTAATATATTGTCTAGCAGCTCTTTCGAAGTGTCCTTTACCTATGGTAACTACAAGCGAGACACAAATGGATTATAATAATAGTTTTGAAGATCAATCGACGTATTGTCAAGCGCTATTCACTGTGGGTACTTATGATATCGATACGTTACATCACTACAAAGAGAGCGGATATATTGCAGTTTCTAGTGATGAGGTACTTGTCTATAAGGAGGAATTATATGACAAAGTTTTAGATCTTCCCTCAGACTCTCTTATTCACGAGGGTTTATCGTTCCGTGATAACACAGGAAAACATATAAAAGCTACCCAACATGAAGCCAAGTTATTTGAGAAGTTAATTGCAACATACTTTGACGAGGAAATTTCTTCTATTGAAAGTGCAAGGTTTGCAACATATACTGAATCGATGTCATGGTTACAGTTTTTACTAGATGGTATCTATTTCTTTACTACAGCTGGCTATGTCTCTGCAAGTTACAACCAGATACCTGATATCAAAAGGTCATCAATCCAACGGGAAAATGAAGAAGATGACGCATTTCAAGTACGAGCTACAGTTTTGTTCTTCCAAGAAAGGACTGAAAAACTACATAAAAGCTTAAAGGGATATATAGAAAATGATTCGCTATCAATTTCTCGTTCGAACTTCACTGGCTTGGATCTTGATTGCTTTAGTAGCCAAGACGACGAATTCTTAATCCAAATATCTGAAAAATGGTTCAATAAACGGATAAATACGAACTCTTACATCAAAGGTTTCTGCTAAAATTATAATATAAATAGACTAACTTTTTTTTCTATATATATATTTTTTTTCATAATGGAATTGGAAATTCTCTGGATAACAATTTGTACATTAGGGCAAAATAATCCTCTTACATAAACAACCCAATTTTTAAAAGTAATCGAAAAACTAAATAAAGGCAATTAGTAATATACTATAGAAATAGCGTATTTAATATAAATGTCCAGGGGAAAGTTAATTATATATTCGTACCCAATGACCCTTCAACATTAATCGAATTGAAATAAAAGCTTTTAAAAATAAAATAAATCGAAAACAATAAAAAATATCAGTGATTATTCTTCTAAACCCAAAGCATAATAATTTAGTAATAAAAAATAGTATTGTAGAAAAAATAGAAAAATAAAATATGGATATTATAATACCAACAAGCTTAGAGAAATTAATAGACCAGCCATAATGCACATGAAATAATTGAAATACCAATAATAGCTGTGATAATACCAGCACCAGCTCTAGATCCACCTGTAATATGAAGTGGAGATAAGTTAGTTGCATGAGGTTGAGTACCAGCAGCACCATCACCAGTTGAATTACCACCATTAGTGGAGTTAAATGGTGGGTTTCTATTCAAGGCCTGGGTGTTGACCATCACTTCTAATGCGGCCATTTGTTCACCCAAACCGTACTTACCGTCCCAATCTCCTAAGAACCAGTTCAAACCACAGGTATGGCCATCTGTACCACCTGAACAAGATTTAGCGGCAGCAATTGCAGATGTATTCAACCAGGTCATAATCTGTTCTCTGGTTTCTGGTACCAACTCTGCGGTCGAACCTAAGAATCTGGCAAAGTAAGCCTTAAACGAACGCTGATCTGTATTACATGTGTTCGGACCTTGACAAGCAGCTTCAAAGAGGATCGAGTCGTTGAAGAATACACGTGAAGCATTCAGGAATTCGTGAGTTCTTTTATGCCATATATCAGAGCCAGTCATGTTGTACAGGTAAGCAGAACCTGCAAGCATCAAACCCTGATTATAAGTCCATTGGTATTTAGTAACTGTAGAACAGTTATCGTTAACACTGACACCATCGTAAACGTATCTCCAAGTACCGTTATCAATAACATCTACATCCCACATCCAGTCGTAAACCTTTTCAGCCCAGTCAACGTAACTAGTATTACCAGTATATCTAGCAAGTCTAGCAGCCAGATGGAACAGCGCACCGTTGGAAACGGTATTCTTATAGTCGTAACCGGAGTTCCAAACGAAAATTTGCCATCTTAGACCACCACCACACGTATCAGCATCCCAACGCAGCGCCATAGTATTGAAAACAGCCTGTGCCAAGTATAACCACTGTGGTTTGTCATCAGGAGGGTTAGGGAACTTCCTCTCGGCAGCCATCATAACAGCAATACCCCAGAAAGCTTGGTCATCGTTACCTTCCGTGGTAGATTGGTTTAGTGGAATGTAGTCATTGTTATCACCAGTCTGGTGCAGCAGAGCTGCCATAATCTTGTCGTTATAAGTGTCGTTCTGCATAAAATACCAGTAATCAATCATACAACCCCAAGCACCACCGGCTTGCCACCAATAGTACGGATCAGAAAACATACCAACTGTCTTACCATACTGGTCACCAGTGTAATAATCCATTAAACCATACGCTACCAAAGACGTAGCATTCTGCAACGACTCATAGTTATCCAAATCTAACTCTAAACTGCTAACCCTCGTTACAAGACTCAAAAGACCCGATATTAATAAAAGAACCCTCATTTGACTTTTCTTAACAGTTGCTCCCCTATTTTCGTTATCTTTATTTTATCCCAATAAGCCAGTTATTGTAGTTTTTATAGTATTTTATATCTTCCTTTTGAATCAGTATAACTTTATTTTAGTTTCCTTTACAGGTTGTTACTTTGCCTTTTAATGTAAAGATCTTTTAACTTATTTTAGCTTAAATCGTTGACAGCTAAATTCATATATTAATATACAAATACACTTGTCAGCCTACTTCGCCGATCAATATAAATTAATAATAAAATTTTTATTTGTCTCTCTAAATGGCTCTCGTTCTAAAAAAAAAAATATATATACGGATTTGCATAATAACAAACTTGTGCAGGGGTTTCTGTGTCCATCACCAATTTGCCAATAAAAGAAGCCAAAAAAGGCAACACGAACGCTACTGCGCCACTTTCTGAAGGTTTTGTGTTATCCGGTATGACATACTGAAGGTCACGGGAACCTCGCAGGGGGTTTCAAAAAAACAAGAACAAAAAAAAAGGAGCACGAAAATAATAACATTCGTGTGTAATTATACAGTCGCGTGCCTATTTCGTGGGGAAGTATTGCAAATCATGTTGTACAAAACGCTCATGTGACTTTACGTATAAAATACACTGACGCGTCATTGTAAATTTTTAAAAATAAAAAAATTAGCATTTACGCGTATCACATATGATTTAATATTACGAAAATACGTTAGTCTATATATATATGGCTTATATCATTGGTCCTTAACTAATACTGCCAGTAAAAAGCAAACAAAACCACAAAAAAGGAACACAAAGGAAAATGTTTAGACAGTCGAAGAAACGTGTCTCTATGAGACGTAATTTTGGTACTGAAGAAGTTGATGTGATCCAAGGGTCAACTGAGGACGAAAGGGCTTTATACCAGAGGATATATGAAAACAAGTTGTCGTTCTATGATGTTGCCCCCAAGGGGGAAATTACACTAGAGGAATTCGAAACTTGGGCTATTGATAGGGTCAAGCTCCTGTTGGAAATAGAATCCTGCCTAGCACGGAACAAGACGCTAGCTGAGACGGAAGGTATTATAAAGCCACTGTTTAAGAAGTTCAATATCTTCAACAATATGGATAATTTTGAAGATAGGAAGAAGGAGTATTACTCGCATTTTATCCTGAGACTATGTTTTTGTCGCAGTAAAGAACTTCGAGATAAATTTGTGCGAATAGAGACTACGCTCTTTCGGATGAGATTCAATATGTTGACCTCATCTGACCAAACCAAGTTTGTGAAGTCTTTACAGTTACCAAGTCTGCAATTCATTGAAGAGGCCGAGAAAGAGACAATAGCGACACAGCTATACCAGACGATATCCAAGGATTTGCAATTTAATTTGAATCTAGCAGATGAGCAGCAACGTCAATTGTACTTTAAGAATGAGAAATTTATCAAATTACCTTTTGAGAATGTCATTGAGCTTGTAGGTAATAGACAGGTGTATTTAAAGGATGGTTATGCCTATTTACCCCAATTCCAACAACTAAATCTAATTGCAAATGAGTTCTCCACAAAACTTCAGGATGAACTAATTAAAACATATCAATATTTACCACGTCTAAATGAGGATGATAGATTAATACCGATCTTGAACCATCTTTCTTCTGGTTATACCATTGCCGATGCTGGCAGTTTTGATCAGTTTGGTAACAACCAGGATAACGAAATTAACGCTAAGTCAGTTTGGAGCGAAGATATAAGTAAGCATTATCCACTTGATGTAAAGAATCTTTTTTATGGTCTAAAAGAAAATGCACATTTGAGGTACCACGGAAGACAACAATTAACTTTATTTCTAAAGGGTATTGGTTTGAGTATAGATGAAGCTATGAAATTTTGGCATGATGCATTTACCAGAAATAATAAAATGTCGACAGAAAGATTTAACAAGGAGTATCGTTATAATATAAGGCATAATTATGGTCTGGAAGGTAATAGAATTAATTATAAACCTTGGGATTATAGAACTATATTATCGAAACCCAGGCCAAACAGAGGTGAATATCATGGTTTACCGTTCCGTGATTGGAATCGCGATAAATTGACAAATGAGTTGTCCAAAATGGGCTTAACAAACCAGCAAATTACTGATGTTTTGGATTCATGCGATAGACACGAATATACCATTGCACTAACTAAAGTGTTTGAGATGACACATAATGTTCCTGAGAATGAGTCCATGCATATAACCCATCCTAACTTATACTTTGAGAGATCAAGACAATTAGAAAAGAAAATGAAAGAAATGAAAGA
Organism: Nakaseomyces bracarensis; assembly: GCF_045282275.1. Lineage (NCBI taxonomy): Eukaryota > Fungi > Ascomycota > Saccharomycetes > Saccharomycetales > Saccharomycetaceae > Nakaseomyces > Nakaseomyces bracarensis. The sequence continues at coordinate 145,846 of NW_027263965.1, forward strand.
ACAGAAAAATTAATTAAACATCCCAAAGATGCTTTAAGCATCGATAGAGGGATACAAAGAAGTATTTCTATTACAACTGGTCAAATCTCATCGTCAAAAAGAAGGCAAGGAATGCGGAAACCAATTACAATTAAAATAACTTACTCCAGCTTACTATTGTTATTATTATTATTTTTTTTTTTTTGGTCTTTTTTTTATTTTTTTATACTGTCGTTGATCTCTAATTTTGGAAGCAGTTGTGAAACCTCTTTCTATTATCTTATTGGAGTTTTTTTTGAAATGCTGACATACACAAAAAGGGATAGATTTAACTGAAAAATATACCGTTAATCTACGAAATCTCCTATTGTAGGCACTGAGTCATTGGAATTTTGACGTTATATGAACTTTAGTATAGACTTAATGTATACATGCTCCTTTATCGGAACTAACATAGATTGAAATGACGGGGGTATTACATCACTCGAATTTACCAAATATTGGGTAAACCGACATAACGGAGGCAATGATTGTTGACTATAAATTATATGAATATAAATTCATACTACCGTAGTTGTTGACTTCAGAAGCCAACTAATGACTAAGTTACGATCGAAGTATTCGTGCACGTCCTATCACAGCGTTTTAATTGACTTCTAAATAAAGTATTTAGCAATTCTGTTTTCACAACGAAAGAAATAGTTTCTTTAACTTTATATCAATTTTGTATGATTGGTCTGTTCAACAACCATGGGTTTCGAATGAGAGGCACCTTAGCATAATGTCTTGTCTACGAAATAGGAGATTTAGGAAAATAGGAGGTATTTTTTTAATTCTTCATACCAGTCAATCCATAAGATTACAACAAACATAGTCTTGGGCCCTTCAAGCTTAGCAAATCTGAAACATAGGGTGCGGCTGCACAATAATGAGACTTCCAATTTACACAACGAGTAAATACATACTTCGGAAAAACTATTAAAAAGGAATTACTCACGCTGCTTACTGGATAGATAATAATGTGAAAATCGTCAGCTTCTAATTCAAAAGGGTCTATGTTTTACGGGGACATAATTTGTACATATTGCCTAGAAACAGTCAGGGCAGGATGATGATGGAAAGACTATTAGCATAGAACAAAAATGTCATAGCACCGTTTACTTTTATTCGATTCAAGAATGTGGCATACTAATTAGCAAAGTTAGGATTAAGGACATCCCATTACATGACGTAGCATAACAGTCTTATGATTGAGTTATTAAATATTAACACTATTCCTCGCTCTTAAGCTATCAGTATAGGCTGTAAAATTCAAAATTCACCCATTAGAGGTGTAAGATCCGTCGGATGCAATATCAAAAGGAAGAACAAAAAAGAGGCAGCGAGAAAAGATTAAAATCGCTTCATATGTAAAAGGGATAAATCACCTCTTTCGCTTATCCCTTGTTTAATCCAACATATCTGACATATGACTTACTATTATTTTGTTTTCTACGATGCTACCAATGAGCCGCGGGTGATGATGTCATGATGATATCACGATGATGAAGTCCATTGTTGAATATTTGAAGGGCATTTGTCAAATGGCATGACGTAATGCCAGATCAGGAGGTAGCGGCTTCTCTGCTCCTTGCTCTTTTTTCTTTTAATTGTATTGTTGTGTGTGATTTCTCTGTCCACTCCAGTCTTTTCTGAGAGGTTCATATACCTACCCGGAAAATCTGACATGCACTTGTAAAATGCCGGAGCAAAAATATATTCTTAATCCCTAGTGCGTACAGACCGCATATAAGATCTTGCTATAATTCACTTTTCTTCTTTCCATTGATAAGTCAGGAAGAAAAGTTATGTTTCAGGTTTAAAAATAGGAAGCATATACACACCCGTTACAGTCGTCTACTGGAACTTCACAAACTGTAAAACCCTGGAGAGGATAGATACCGGTATTTATACATTGCTAACAATTTTGAGGTTATCTCTCAGAAACAGAAGCGCAATAAGTAATTGCTTCATTATACGGCTGCATTAAACTTCCATGCATTTATCTGCCGTTTTCAGATCTTGCTGAATTTCTGTAGCAACCCCTGTTTCCTGAATATGCGGTTCATTCTTTGTCAACCCACAACATAGAATCCTCCGTTTTATTCTATTCGAAAATCCGTTTCACCGAGCAACCAAATGAGTAGTTCCTTTTTAGTTATTCGGACCGAATCAAATTTCTTTACTTTTTGCATTTAGAGGCTTAAAAAAAAAAAAATAGATCATATAAGAAAAGGCCCCGAAGCAAATATAGAGCTAAAAATACATTCTGTCAGTTGCCTGTGAGGGTGTATCTCACTACTTTTAGACGTAAAAGAGCATCACCCTTTCGATATTATATGGTAAGGATTACATATATCGGAATAAGAAAACTTAAAGAGACGATATCCTAACATCCGTAGAGAATGAAAATAAAATAAAGGGCTCTAGACAAAAGGTTAATGGCTGTTGTTCCACATTTGTTGAGAACTTCTTAATTGACGACCATTTTATTTTCATCTTCTAAGTTGGTTTCTGGTTTACAGTATGGACATATGTTATATAGTTTTACAAAGACTACAGATAAGTTGGGGGTGGGGGGTATTAAAATGCTACCCCAACATGTAGTTTTTGATGGTTCTTACTATTATCTTGGTAATACTTGCAGATTTGATAAAAAGTCCTTCTATCCCGATTTTTTTAATGATTTTATTTATTATTCTATACGTCCCGTTTCCATCTATACCATAATTTCAACGAACGTTGACAAAGATCAACGTATTCTGCATGTATTTTTTACTTTTTATTTACATATTTAAAAATAGAACAAGTGAGATATTGCCTCATTAAAGGTACATAAGATTTTATAAAAGATCGTGACTTTTCCTTTTCTGTGCTATTAGTACTACTAACTCTGACTATTCCTAATCTAAATTAGCAGCCGATATAATTTGTCAGAGTACATATATTTCGATCTATGAATTCCATGTAATCGGAGCTCCCTAGGAGAAGAGCATTAATGTATATACATTAAATATGGATTTGTAATAGAACCTTTTTTTTTTTTGGGACTTAAAAACACATGCCTGAGAGCCTCCTATTTTTTCTTTCCTATGTTCCACATATTATCTTTGTACAGTAAAAATTAATTAAGTATGAAGTTATAAGAAGAAAGAAAGTGACGCATAAAAAAACGGAGAATAATCTAAAAGCGGACCGTTGTTACTCTTCTACGCAAAATTACAAATGCAAGAAAAAACCGGCATTTAAATTCAAATTTTATTTTGAGACCAACGGGCATTTGTTTGAGCCATCCATTAGAAAATCCGGTTTATGGAAAAGAAATGTAAAGCATTCTGGTAGCAGATCTTCTGTGCCAAGAAAAAGAAACGACGGGAACCTTGAGCAGAAATATTCTCTGTGTATTTACTGAGGAGCAACGAAGTCGTATGATTGCTTTTAAAAATAAAACTAAGGAAGAAACGCAGAATTAAGGAAACTACGGCTTCTAATCGGGAAGTTCGAATATTCCTTTGTCCGACAAGTTAAAAAAAATCCATGTTGTCCTTTTCTAATATAACACCGCCAAAATGTCCTGAAAATAAAACTTATTTAAGAAAATGGACTTATAGGGTGTGTACGCAAATTTCAATACGGCAAAGTGATAAACTGTCTTTTTACCTGAACATTCAATGTACATCGTACCATCTGGCTTCTATTGCATATCAGTCATTTTGTCCTGTATCCCTTGCTTTTCTGAAACTTCTTGTACACCACCCCACTGCCTAAACGGTAGCTGCTCTGTAAAAAAAATTTTATGTAAGTCTTCCCATTCGGAAAAACTTTTCATAATTACCCATGTACACAATCCAAGAAAACCCATTGTACAGTAAAGCTTTCTTTTTCTTTTTCAAGTTTTTCCACTAACAAGTTGATGTAGAAGTAAGAAGGCAATGGGAGGACTAAATAGGAGAGAAAAGGATTTTCCTCGCACTTATGCACTTTAACGCACATGGATATGAAATCAGCTGTTGTCTATACACACCAGGTAAACATAAATACGATGCTGGTCTTTTGAACTTAGAAAGATCACAATTTTGAGGACATAAAAAATTTATGTACGTAGCATTATTAGGTTCTTTATTGAAAGCTGTCTTTTACCACTAGGTGATGATTAATAGCAGGACAACGTAAGTCCTTAAAATAGCCGTGCACGTTTTCTTAGAGGTCTCAGTAAGTCAGTGGTCGTAGATCTGTCTTACCTATTTGGGATCTCGAGAAAGTTTTTTCTATATATTGTATGATTAGCTTGACCAAGTTTGCTACGATGAGTTTTTACCACTCAACTAATTTGAGTTCATTTTAGGTGTCCCTATTTGTCAAGACGGTTTAGTACATACTGCTCTAATGAGGGATAAAAAAAATTAAGAATACAAAATATGCAAATAAAAGGGTCCTTATGTGTAAGAAGAATCTCCAACAGCAAACAAAAAAAAGTGTGAAAGGCATGAACAAAAGCTTACATTTTGGTAGCGAAGAGGGTGAACAATTTATTACTAAGAATTATTGCCACGGTTCTTCATAAATAAAAATAATTGTACTACATCTTCAACATTTCGGATATTTGTAGGAAAAAATAAAAAAAGAGGTTGTCTAAACTACAGGGACAAATGAGAAGAAAAAAAAGGGTCCATACTCATTCCAATATACCCTTTTAGTATTTTAAATTTCTTGTTAATAATATTTTATACTACTAGTATATAATTTTACATAATAGAAAATAAGCCGTGTTCTACTTAACGTTTTTCACTATTTTTGAATACAATCGTCTGCACAACTATTTCATATAGCAAACACTATCATGAGAAATTTTGTGCCTCCAATTGTATTCAGTTTTCAGCCTATATCTATATCATTTTATTTATTGTTATTATGACTGTTAGTAACTGTTTAGTATATTTCCATATTAAAATAGTCCTGCACTTGAATACTCTGCCTTTACTGTCTTCACACTTTCTTACTATTTACCTTTCTCTTCTCTCTCACTCTCGTTTTGCTTTCTTCATAACCTATCTCCTCCTCCCCCTTTGCACTTCCCGAAAAAAACAGAGAATTAGTAAGATTGCATAACGTATTTTTCTGCGAGAGAACAGCTGATCTACACTAAGATCGACGGGCCTTTGTAATGAAAGGGAATTAATTGTTCCGAAAACAGTTTCAGTTTACATAGAAAAAGAAAGGTTCTCCCCCCTGATAAAGATTTTTGTTTTTTTAGTTTATGCAGTAAGTACTTATTTAGAAATAGATCACTATCAAAAAATTCAAAGTATTATATAATTTTTTTTCTCCTACCATGTGTAAGGGCAAGTCTTCTATACACCTTTTGAAGAAATCATCTTCGGATATATGTCCTAAACTACATTTAAACTTTTCTTTTAATAGCTGTAAGGGGCACATGTGCTGAGAAGTAACTGATGTAAAAATGTCCTGATTTGGCTATTTTTTCTTATTTTTAGTTGTCCTTCAAAGACTCTCCCCTCTTTTTATTTTTTTTTTTTATCATCTAAAAAGGGCTTTCCCGTAGGATCGGAGAGACATTATTTTTCTGTGAACTGTAAGAGAAAACAAAAAACAATATTCGTTGATCTAAGCAATCCCCATAGCAAAAAAAATATAAAATTTTTTATTTTTCTTTTTAATTATATCTTCTTAAAAAACAAGGTTTTTTTTTTTGGTTTTAGTTTGTGGGTGGAAGAAAATTACGTATTACTGATTTTAGTGTTCTTCATTTTCAAGAAGAATTCCAAGTTGACATAACAAGAAAATGCCGTAGACACCTAAATTATTCGTCTGGTGAGTCCTACCCGATCTAGTAAGTTTTATATATGTGTCCACTAATCCCTAAAGAGAAGCGCAGAATGTAAATTTCTGTGTTCCATGGTTCTTGGGATGCCCATGTATCCCTTCTCATCCTCCCCCTCTTTGCCCTGTGGTTTTTTAGTAATTTTTTATACATGTATTGATTTTGCTGTCTTCCACCCGTGCAAATTTAATCAGACACATCAGACACACGACCGTGGTATTATGCTAATTTTATTAATTTCCCAAAAGATAGAAAGAATTTACCCTCAAAATGAAGGAGAGATAAAAAAAAAAAGAAATTGACAAATATTACAAAACGGATTCTTACTTCCTTTGATCCCGCAGCTACGGGATTTCTCAGTACCTAACGAGAAAGCACGGTGCATCAAACCCGGGCGATAACACCACGAACATGTAAGAAACATCAGCACCCCGGCTCATTTTTTCAATTTTTATTTTTGGGAATACAAGCCCAGCAGACAAAAGAAGATCAGCACATACGCCCACAAAGACACACACACACACACATTTTTTAAAGAGAAATACAAAAAAAAACCCTTCCTGTCCCTTTTTAGTGGCTTCTCCCTTTTCAACTGCTACTACCTGCTCTGTGCAACTCATTTTTTTTTCTTCAAGAGTATTAGTCGACATAATGAAAATTATGTATACCTTCTTTAGTTTTTCTGTTCCTTTGATTTATTACATGGATTCTCTGATGCTGTTTTTTTTGTTTTTCGTTGGAGTGTTGATGTTTTTTAGTGTGTGATGTATTTTCTTTCATTCCGCTGTAAAACACCAGTAGAGGGTTGTCAATCCTAAAAGAAAAGAAGGTAGAGAGACCATAAAAGATATAACAAAAAAGCAACACAACCCAAGAGAAAAACAAAAAAATAAACGTATTTTTTTTCTGTTTCCCTTTCTTAATAATTTCTTTCTTTAAATTATGTATTCTCTCTTCATAGAAGTGTTATTCCTAAGAAAGAAAAGAAAGCCATGTTTTATTGCTGGAAGGAACTAAATAACCCAAGAATCGGGAATACAAAGAAAGAGGAAATCCTTCTTTTTTTCACTTACCCCTGCCATTGAACTATAGAAAGGTAATAATAATACGGGAGCTCTTTTATTAGAAAGAAATTAAAGAAAGAGAAAAAAAAATAAAAAAATAAAAAAAAAAAAGAGACAGTCTGAAGGACCGAAATACCTGGGAAACTAAAAGAGAAAATTTATATATATACAAGTGCTTTGTTCCAAAAATACCATAGATGACTTTTTCATAAATTTAAGATATTAATTGTTTGGACCCTTTTCCTAAAATTGATTTGATTTGGATTGTTTTTTTTTTGTAAAGAAGACTTATAACAAGGAAAAATAATAATAATATTAATAGTAACATTTACTTTAATAACATATTGATATTATTTTATTTGTCTTTTAATTAAAACAATAACAAAAAAACAAAATAATATTCATATAAAAACAAAGGTTGTTTTTACGAATTTCTTTATTTTTATTTTATGGAATTAATGAGAAGTCACTAATACAAAAATACGACAATACTAATTTCAGAAAAAGACTCTTTTAATACCAAACATACACTATAACAAAGGTATTGAAAACAAGAAACAATTATAAATTCTTTATATTCACACACACACATACACACAGAAAAAGCTTTTAAAAAAAAAAGATTTACTTTTTGAATTATTCTAGCAATACTTTAGACTAAGAATAATTTTTTTTGAGTCGGCTTGTACTATAAACTTTACGCTAATAAAAACTTCTTTGGAAATTCAAGGAATATTTTTCATAAGAAGATTACTCTGTTAAAAGATCAAAAGAGTAAATATTAAAAAAAAAAAATATCATAAAATATTCTACACTAATAAAAAATAAAAAAAAAAGATAATATCATTTTATTATTAACTTAACAGGAAAAAAACTTTTTTTTTTAGGACTCAAAGCTTATAATTAAACTATTTGCATATATTCCTTAGCTTGCATATTCATTTGCACCGAGACAAGAAAAACATTATAAAAAACAATACAACTTAACAACATATCACATAAGCACATAAATGTTACAAGATAGACAACAAATGACGACCGCTACACCATACGTCAGTGCCAGTGCTCCTAACGCTTACTATCAGATGCCTTATACACAAGCTGGTCAACCAGAGGTGGTGTACAGATATAACCCTTACCAACAACCTCAACAAACTGCTCAGCATATTCCAGCTCAGCAGGCAGTGTATTATAGCAATCCTAATAGCAATGCTTACATAACGACTTACCAGCAGGGCAATACTACACCTAGTGGGAGGCTAAGTCAAAGCAGTATTACATCTGTTCCTGCAAGTGGTAGCTATACCAATACTTTACATGCTTCTGCTCCAGGCATGGTCTCTGCTACACGGCATTATACTACTTCTACTTCCATCAACACTATGAATCAGGCACACCATGTGTTTCCATATCCTCATCCTACCACATCGCCAGTCCTGCCCTCTTTAGTGTCATCTACTTCAAACAACAGCAATACAGACCCGAGACATTCTTATGTCATACAGCCACAACAGCAGCCCACTCACTTGACGATAGCAGCTATACCTGACTCACAGCAGACTCATTCATTGAGGGTTCTTTCATCGTCAACTACGGCCGATGGTAAGGGTCCAAGAATAATAACGACAATATGGGAAGATGAAAATACGCTTTGTTACCAAGTGGAGGCTAATGGTGTCTCTGTGGTTCGTAGGGCCGATAATGACATGATAAATGGTACTAAGCTGCTAAATGTTACGAAGATGACCAGAGGAAAGAGGGATGGTATTTTAAGAAGCGAGAAGTACAGAAAAGTTGTTAAAATTGGATCTATGCACCTAAAGGGTGTTTGGATACCATTTGAAAGGGCTCTGTTTATTGCTAAGAGAGAGAAGATCGTTGATCTTTTATATCCGCTCTTTGTCAGAGATATTACTAGCGTGCTAAAAAACTCTCTGACTCCTTCAAGTTTAGTTATCCCAATGCAAGACAACACCATGATAACATCAAAGATTTACCAACTGCCACCTTCTCAATCTTCTGGACATCGTCTGTCGCAATCTAACCCAGATCGCAATCAGTCACCTCTCTCTCAGATATCAAGTGCTCCAAGAATTGAAGAGTGTTCTCCTACAACTACCACTACACCACAATTCTCAAGATTATCTTCATTTATAAAGAAAGAACCAGATGAGAGACTCATTCTAAAGTCTTCTTCTTCTTCACCACCGTTAATCATCAAGACGGAAGAGGATGCCAATTCTAGCTGGAATTCTAGAAAGACTCCTCAAAAATCTGACGTTACAAAGATTTCCTCCTTAATTAACGCTTAAATATAAGTAATTAACCATCATATTAATATTAAACATTCAGTTTCATTCTATTATTATTTCCTCTTTGTTACGTTTGTATTTTAATTTTAAGATGTAGTGCTGGTTTTTCTACATACTGTTCTTTATATTTTATATATGAAGCTGTTACGAATTAAAACATCTATTCTTTATCCTAATATTATTATTATACTGTAATAATAGAGATAATATTTTATTTTACGTAGATTTTTTTTTTTGCTAGAATTTTTAATTCATTGCTTAAAACTTTTGGTTGTGAGAGTGGATGTTATTGTTTTTGATTCAATATTTTTTTCAATATACCCTATTAGTTGAGATGAACCATAATTTACGTAATAGGAACTATTGTATCTAGATCAGTTCTATCTTTTTTTTTTTAAGAAAAAAAAAAATTGTTTTGGCTCTTACATCACATAATTCAAAGATGGTGCGTCTGGAACTACCAAGTTTGGAATATATGAGGTAAGTTCCGCGTTGCTTCCTGGATATGTCGTCGGTTTTCAAAGGTCAAAAAAAATTTCTTTGGGAGGTCGGATCTCTTAATCCACGAGCATTGTCTCTTTTCTAAAGACCAGCTAAAATAGCTTGCTTACAAATTGGTGTCGTTGATTTTTTTTTGGTTGAAAGAAAAAGCAAAGCTCTATTTTTTTTTATTTAACTTTAAAATCGGATGATCCATATTCCGATAAAATATCGATGTAAACAAAACAGACATAAAAAAGAAACTTTAAGTGAACGGTACATAGACTTCCCCGTGGAAAGTATCGGACATTGTAGATCAAAAAATTCAAATTCGAACTCGTACGATGAATGAGCAGAAAAATCAGAGTCACAGATGAGTTCGTGAGGTGTCTATATTTTCCATTTAGTTATGAAAATATAGTATAAAAAAGGCACAATCATTCTTCTGTGCAGGGTATTACTGTATAAGGAAATTGACAAAAATGAAGAAAAGAAAGAAAACAATCTGCGAGATAAATTACTGTAAATTCGAAGGAGGAAAACGGGGGGAGATAGTACTATACAGAAGTGGTTGTAGTGAAGATATAGTTTAAAGCCATTAACAAAGATGAAGAGGGGAAGAGAAGAACAATACAAGCCCTGTATAAATGAGGCGGGGGAGTTAAAAGCCAACAAAAAGGTGATGGTACACCTTTTTGTTGGGCACTTAGCGAGTCCCAGATCTGCCGTGTTTCGGGTGTACAAAGAGTCACTTGTAAGCGCAAACTTTTTTCACAATAAATTCCCATTGCTGATACATATGAACAAGCGTAGACGGAAGTTACATCTATGAAAGAAATCCACCGATGCAACAAAATACAAAAAAAGCTCATCGAAACGGGGGATTAACTAAGAAATGCGTCATGTTATGCTTCGTAATATGTCATTTTTTGCTTAGCATCTTGAAAAACAGAAAAGGCTAATATAGAACAAAATAAAATAATTATACGTCATTTCAATGAACGGCAGGTATGAACATAAAGGGTTATGTAATTTTTAGATAAATATAAGACATAGGGAAGGAGGGATATAAGTTTATAAAAATTAGATCTATATAAAAATTAATGATAGGTGCTAAAGAAAGCCTCTTTTTCCCTTATTTTTGAAGTCGATTAAAGCCTTTTTTTAAGTCATGGTTTTGCTTATAAGCAATGGCGGAGATGGCGATGGTGATATAGCTTGAGCACTTGGCTTTTACGGGTTTAATTACAAATGAGATGTTTTTTTGTTTTTTTGTTTTTTTTCTGTAAAGAATACTCAAATTCTATCTAACTACGAAGATGGGGCTTACAGTCCTGTTTGGTGTAAATAAAAACCTTCTATATGAGGGTCTCTTTTTTTCTAGTTAAGGGTTCAAAGACTCTAATAAAAGCTCTTTTAAGGATGGAGATAAATTGATCTAATCTCCTTTTTTAAAAACGGCATACAGTATAACTCGGAGATACACTTTAACGTATTTCTTGTAGATTTTGTTGAGTGTTTCCGTAAATAGAATTCACCTTTTTGTCTTTGAGACTAAATTTGAACCTATTAGACTTCATCTATTGGACCCAACATTTCTAGTTTTGTTAATGTGTTACTTAACTGTTAACTTGAGCTAAATATGGCCCTGTAACGAATAGATGTGATAAGCGATTGTTTTATTGCCGTATTCTATTCTTATTGCCTCATAAAAATAGTTCTTCAGTTGCTGTTTTTTTTTCTTTTTATGTTAGAAATGTATGTACAGATAAGAAATATAAAGATACTCGGAGTATACATATCTTCGAGATGGCTTGCGCCGAAAATAAGGAAGCAAAAGATGCCGTAAAAACAATGGTCAGAAAAAGTTCAACATTTAAAAGGGAAATAGGAAGGAAATGCTGTGATTTATGTACTACACAGAAATTGACCTTCGGGAGAGACATAAGAAAACTAAAATAAACATAAAAATTCTCCTTGCTTTCGTTTCTACGTGTACTTTATCTGAAAAATTCTTAACAAATTGCGTTCTTAACTTATCTTGTTAATTAGTATACTTTCAAAATTATGAACCGCAATATATATCGGCAAAGAATCTGAAAATACAAATCTTCACTAACTGTTTGGGGTATTAAGTAAGTACTATTCTTTTAATGTATCCTTTAATGGAGTATTCGATATGCTTTTTTAATTTTTTTTTTTAATTTGTTACTAAATTGTTACTAAAGTACTTGATTTTTAGACCCTGATATTCAACAGCTCACTTCTGTAAATTATTTAATAAGATATAGTACTGTAGAAAAGGCTCAGAATCATTAAGTACAGCTGCTGTACAAGTTAAATTACGCATTAAGATATCTTCAGCAGAATTTTGTCTCTTTTATTGATAAATTTATCTAAATTTATCTTATATCACCATTAAGTATTTCGATCTACAGAATAACACTGTTCTGTTTAACCAAAAGTTCTCCAATTATTCGGCATTAATCACTAGTATTGGTAGTTATTAGATTGTCGAGGTGAAAATAAACTTGAAAAACAAACTGAAGGATAGACTGCTATTTGAGTCCTATCAAAAACTTGTTTACTGGCTATGTTACCACAACCAGAGTAGGGAGAAGCCTTTTCAAGGAAATCGGTCGTTATTAGCTCTCCAACTACACCAATCAAGCTAGATAACCATATTTTAATTGTTAACTAACGATTTTAAGCGAAAAGAAGTGGGTGGACGAGGGATAAAAAAATGCTTAACTATTGCCATACTCTAGCTCGTAAGTAGCTGGGAAGTTGATCTCCACCCTTTGATTCTCATAAATGAACGTAATAGACGAATTTGTCAACTGATATCGCCCGAGTCATACAACGATTATTTTTGTTGTACATTAAAGAACTATGGTAAAAGATATACTAAGCTGTACACATAAGATGGTAAACTGGTCATGTGATGTGAGGTAGTAACCTTATAACAAGAGCTCATTCTCCTCTTGTCACCTCCTTTGTTTCTCTGTGGTTCCTCGAGAATCACTATTTATTTTCATCCACCTGTTCCACATTCTTTAGAGGAGGCACCGTAGGGAAAATAAGGGGCGTAGGGCAGAATATTCAATACTACGAAATAAATACGCAGCGATAACAATATCTTACCTATCCTATCTACATTAGAAGATAAATTCCTTCCGTTTTCAGTTCTCGCTTATTTCTATCTCGTTAAGTTCATTTCTACACTTTTCTTCTTTTTCATGTTAATTTGTCCTGGCAGAAAATTCTCCATCCTTTGTCTAAGACATTTTATTTCTTGTTTGTACAAGTATATGATTTTGTGTTTGTCCTTTGTCCTTTCTGTGGGATGACAAACATATTTTAGGACTTTATGACAAAAACCGGAAAAATAGAGACAGAAAATGGAAAAGTTGATAGAAAGTTAAGTTTTTGCACTGCTTCTGTGAATATGTTATGAAAGCGGAAAAAGGGAAGGGCCACCATTGAGGCAAGTTCTCTAAATTGTTCACTATGTTGGAACTAACTGGGGTGATAATAAAAATAAAAAAAAGGAATTAATTGTTAAAATTTGGTTACATTCCTCCTTATGGGCAAATTACTGGTCACCATGTGATGACAAGGGATGTAGCACATATATCTCTAAAATTATAAGAAAAATCTTAAGCCTTTGTTTGATTTATCAATTTCCCAACCTATGTTTGTGGTTAGATATTCATTTTGTGGTTTGTGTATAAATAGTTCTCTATAATTGTACGTGTAGATATGCCATTGACAATCATAACAATATCGGAACGGAATTTACCATTGTTAGTAGTAGTGTAATTTCGGTTTTAATAATATTTTTGTTTACAATTGTTTCTTGAGAGATTTATAGAATATTTAAAGTTTATATAGCGTGACGTCAACATTATGAGGTTTGTTTTCAACAAGCAAAATATATGACTACTAATTAAAGCAACTAAAGGAAAACAGGCAAAAATAAAATAGTGTACAAGGACAAGATAGTCTAATAATGTTAGTATATTTATTCTGTTTATGGAATTGTATCCCATTATATTTATTATATTTATTTTCTCTGTTCTTTATTTTTTCGGGTGTAGACTCTTAATAACCGTGACAATGCTTAGATTATGTCAACAGAAATCTGCTTTAGAAGGAATGGTAGTTACCCAAATAATCATCAATACTATCTGCTTATTATTTATCTTTATTTCAGAAAAATAGCAAGAATATGACAAGTTTTGAGGGTTAAAAAAGAAACAAAGATACCAGCTTAAAAAAAAAAAAAAAAAAAAAAAAAAACAGAAAACTAGAAATAAATCATGTAAATAGTATTGCAATTATAAAACTGTAAAGTAGAGGTTCAAGAATTTAGATGACAGATACTAATCCAGCAACAATTTGTTGTTTGTTTTCGCTATTCCATCGTTCCCATTATAAGGTGTTGCCTCCCTTTTATTTTTGATTTTTTGATTTCATTAAGTATTATTTGTTTTTTTATTTTTATGATCAATGATAGAACTCTAATAATCTCAACAGGGACTAATTAATAGATTTAAGCGTGAAAAATGGTTCCCAATTCGGTAAAATGTTGATTACAAATGATTAATAGAAGGAAAAAACTAATGCTTTTGGAAAGAACAAAATAATGTGGTTAAGCGAACACTCCCCCCAGAGAAAGGACTTATAAAAAGAAAAAAGGCCATTTTGTTTTCTCTTGCCTGTTATTTACAGATATTTGACCTGTATGCTTGCGCTTCTGACTGAAATGAAAATTATCGAAACGGGATATACGGGAAACAAAGGAATTATTATCTTATTTCCGGCCCCCCTTTTTTTCTATAAAGTCCGTAGAGGCAAGAACCGTACGGTTAATTGTCTTCGTATTGGAGAGTAATGAGAAAAAGTATGAATAGGTAAATAGAGGAAATGAAATCAAAACTAGGCGGGAACATTACTGAGCTAAATATGGCGAAGGTTTACCAAAAAGAAAAAACACCTTCAAAAAAAGAATTAAAAAAATAATAATAAAAGGAAAGGCAGAAGTCATGAGATTTTCATCTTTAGTAGAAAAAGCGCAGTTTATGCAGCTCAAACTGGTAAAAAAAAGAGGGAGAGTCAACGCAGCCCAGGCTAAAAGCACAGCAAGTGCTAGAAAGAGAGTAAGAGGACTTACAAAATGACCAATTATATGTAGGTATGTGGGTTATGCTCATAGGTCTTTAAAAGGTTATGCTCATAGGTCTTTAAAAGTAACGATTAACTCTTGAATAAGAACTTTTAAAAAAAAAAAATAAACAATGACTAGGTTATGAACGAGATATTGTTAACGCCCTCACCAAGTTAGCTGTTTTTTCATTATTTACATAACTAGTATCTATTATTATTGGGCAGTACGTATTACCCAAGTTATATTTTTTTTTTCTCTAACCTTTCGAACTCAAAACCTAGTACAAAATGTGAATATTTATTCTGCTTTTTAAATTAATTGGTAGCTAGTGTTTTTATATTTCTTTTCTTTTTATCTTGTTTCAAGTATAGGGACTTTTAATTTGAAATACAACAGATAGAAAAAAAATGGTTATTATTACCCTAAATTTTTGTAATGTAAGCAACACAAGTCTGACTTCATCAAATTTTATTGATATTGTTGCTGTTGCTGTACTGTTTCCCACTAACAGCACTTTTCCACATGGTATAGAGATAAAGGTGCTATGTTTAGAATACTATCTTACTATTCTCTTTTTTTTTTCTTTTGTTCATATAAAATATTTATAACTATTTTTGTTTTCTGAATTGGAGAAGTGATAAAAAAAAAAAGAAAATCAAACTATATTTCACCCTCTTCAAGAAACCCAATCTGACAAAGTTGCCTAAATTCTAACATATTTCCTTGTGTTCTATTCCATAATTGTATTGTTAATTCTTTTTCTTATTGGTAGTATGGCCTACAATATTCACTTTCTTTGTAGAATTGTTTTTCCATTGAGACTTTTTGTAAAATGTGATAGGTGCCTCTTCGATATCGTTCTTTTGAATAAGAAAAGTGTATATTTGTTGTTTCTTTAGCTCTTTGAGAAAATAAGGGAATAGAAAAAAGAATTTTCTTTAGAAAAGAGAAGATACCGAGGCATAATGAATACAAATCATATATAAGAAATAAATCCGCTGCTTGTAATGTCCGGAAGGACATTTTGCTATATGTCTATTGAATTAGAACCATAGAACATAAAAAAAAGCATAATGTAGTAGATGAGATATCGTACATCTTTCCGGGCGTAGTAAATACATCTTTTTTTTTTCAATGAGACAATACAGCGGTGTTATAAGATATATTTGTTCTTGCTTGATATTTCAAATTTTTTGTTAATGAGTATTCTGCAAGAGGTGAAAAAAATTATGGTAAGATATGACTAAAATGTTCAAGATATAGTGTATTCAGAAAAGAGGGTGATAAAAAGGAAAAAAATAAAAAAGAATTCCGAAGCAAGACAAATAGCTCAATTAAAGAAAACTCAACTATAAAAATTCTCTCCTTCACACAGGGTCTTCAACAATCCTGTAAATAAATTTCTTCTGGGATAGAAGTTAAATAGAATTATTATTACAATGAAAACTGTATTTCTTTCTCTTGAAGTAATTTACCAGACGAAAAAAAAAATATTGGTCACATGAATGATCTTGTAAACTCTTCTAGTAACCCGGTAGAAGTACTGAAGTACTGATTTAATTTCTTAGATGGTCTTTTTTTTTGTGACGCGAAAATGCTAAAAACGCGATAAGTTCTATATTATACATAGAGAAAATAAAAGCTTGAAATACAAATGAAGAACAACAAGATAATGGCCCTGATATAACTGGGAGATTATTATCTAGAGAGTTTTTGTCTTGTTGGACTCAGTTCTTATAGAAAACATTGTATTTACTTTGTGAAGCCAGTTTTTCATTATACTGGAAAAAATATAAAGTCAAAAAAACTATTCTACTTCTCAAAGAAAGTGGAAGTGGAAGTGTTCGGATAATAGAAGGAATAAATAAAGAAGAATTCAATAAAACCTGTGGAACTCATAATAGTATAGTAGTATTATTCTTTATTAAGAAGGCTAAAGAAGAAGATTATACCAATTTTTTTAAAAATGAGTATTTCACCTACTCCAAGAAGATATAACTCAAGAAGTGACAGGTATTATTCATCAAAAGTAAATGATATCCCGCCATTTGATTTAGCGGATAATTATAATAATAAATACACTAGGTATCCTATTCCAAACAATCTTGGGGATGAAAATGTTGATCGCTTAATTCCAGAAGAGATCAAACTACAGAAGAAGGCAATTAATGATCTTATTTCGCAAAATAAAAAACTCCAAGCTACAACAGCTGCACAACGTGATGAGATAGAACGGTTAAATATAATAATTGGTCAATTTCGAGCTAAGTTGACAAAATATAGTGTGTTGAACAAGAAGCTTCAGGAGGAAATAAACGGGAAAAAGAATAATATAAGATATTCTCCACCTGGGACCGCGGCCAAAGAGAGCTCATTTGAATCATCCTTTGAAAATGCAAATGATTATATTCAAATACCCAAAAAGAGAGAGGAAGATATTTACATGGATGAAAAGTTTAATCCTAGTACGAAACAACTGAACGATAAAGTTGATAAACTAATGGAATTACTGGCGAATGTACAGAAACAGCAACAGCAACAGCAATCTGGCTTTACAGATTCTTCCCCACGGACGGAACAGAATACATTACCAGTTACTAGTTCCCCTAAAATACGAGACCCGTCAGAAGAGGATATAATATGTCAAGAGAGTGCCGAATTAAAGAATCTGGAGAATCAAATAGAAGTAGTGAAAAAGAAACTGCTTATTAAGAAAGAAAACGAACTACGGAAATTGTCACTAGAAAATGAACTGATAGAACTTATGGGACAACTGTCGGCTGATAGTTCACCATACCATAACAATACAAAAAGAAGAGTCGATAGAAGATACGAGGAGAGTGGTGTGTCAGATAGTATTAAAAGGGATGACAAGTATACAAAGGAGAAAATCAAACCTTTTAACCCAGTGACTGACCATAACATATTAGAAACACCCACTCCTAATAGGCGGGATTCTGACTAATTAATTGATTAAAGGTAAAGTTAAAGAAATTTGACTTATGGGGTTGGAAATTGCGGTATATGTTTTTCATTCAATTAAACACCATTGACGGAAATTTAGTACATAAAAATATCGCCGTCAAGGCTTGTATTATTTTAATTATTTTTTTATTAATATATATTAATATTTGGTAAAAAAAAATCTCGTAACATTGAATAAACTGTCTGTAACAACTTAAATATTACACTTAGATAATTAACTTAGATCCCATACAATATTAAAATATTGTTAGGAAAAAATTACTCCGATACGGGGAGTCGAACCCCGGTCTCCACGGTGAAAGCGTGATGTGATAGCCGTTACACTATATCGGATTAGAAAACTGTTATAAAAGTATTTTATATCATATATTCATAATATCAATAAATGAAAAGGCAGTAAACTTTCTCAAATACAGATTGTACTAGTAAAATCAATCTCAAATTAAGTAACAATTGAATAGCAATATATAGCCTTGTCAGGACGTATAATCTTCACATATATTAATCGCCCATTATTTTTATATATTTACGGTGAATTATAAAGCGTCAAGTTCAAATGCCGCCTTTTTTTTTTGTTTTAGTTAAGGCGGGAGCGATTATTATCAGACTTTACCGTTCTTGAGAACTTTTGAATACAGTAAAGTACATTTTCGATTAATAAGGGGAGATAGCTACTATTTGGATAACAACTCGATAATTATAGTTAGAGGTATAATGGATTATGTTAAAAATGCTATTTGGGGGCCTGATATTAAGGAGCAGCAGAGAAATATTAAGTCTCTCCTGAGAAAGAACTCAAGGCAAATTGATAAATCTTTAAGAGAGCTTAGCGTGCTCCAAAATAAGACACAGGCTTTGATAAAGAAGTCTGCTAAGAAAAATGATGTTAGAAATGTCAGGTTATACGCAAAGGAGCTTTATTACATCAATAAGCAATATACCAGAATGTATACATCTAAAGCCCAGTTAGAATCTGTGAGTATGAAGATAGATGAGGCATTCAGGATGAGGACACTATCGAATCAAATGGCAAATAGTACAGGTTTAATGCGTGAGGTAAATTCTTTAGTCAGGCTACCCCAGCTACAAGGTACTATGGTCGAATTAGAGAAAGAGTTAATGAAGTCTGGTATAATAAGTGAAATGATTGACGATACTATGGAGTCTATCGATGATACTGAAGAATTAAACGACGAGGTTGATGCTGAAGTTAATAAAATTGTTGAGCAATATACTACAGAAAAACTTGAGAAAGCTGATAATGTTCCAACTACAGAACTTTCTAAACCTGTGGAAGAAACTGAACAAGAAGTACCTGAAGATGAGATTGAAGATGAGGCTGATAAAATGTTGAATGAAATGAGAGATCGTCTAAGAGCTCTGCAAAACTAAACTAAATAATGAAATGAAGCAATTTATCTCCCTTTTTTAAATTATTTTGTATGATATTTCATTGAACATCAACAATGCACCAAATTTAATGTAAATTGAACTGATTAATTAGTAAAACATCTTTATGTATTACTATTTTGGAAAAAAAGGGAGAAATTGAAACTAATGATATATATGTGTATTTATATACAGGTGTTATGGCTTAATAATACTAGTATAAGAAGCTGTGAATAGTGGTTGGAGAACTTTAACTTCTTCTACTATTATAAATAATTCGGTGCTATTTTGTACTTTTAAAAGTGGGATAAACTAGATACTTCACCTTTGTATGAGGCTGGTCAAATAACTATATCAAACGGTTTCTGTAGCTTGGTTTCTGTTCTTGGACTCGAGTTTCTGTTCCAGTTTATCAAATTCTTTCAAGGCAATCTCTTGCTCTGGGTCCATCATCTGTATTACTTCTTGTACTTCATCCACGTAGTGCTTTAACATCGATTCGATACCATATTTTAGTGTCACCTCACTAGATGAACAAGAGGTACAAGCACCTTGTAATTTCAAATAAACTGTACCTGTTTCTGGATCCCAGGCCCTAAAATCTATATCACCACCATCTTCCATAATGGCAGGACGGATTCTCGTTTCAATAAGCTCCTCAATAAGTTCTTGTATTTCTTCATCTTCCTCTGTTAAATCAAACTTTAATTCG
Organism: Nakaseomyces bracarensis; assembly: GCF_045282275.1. Taxonomy (NCBI): domain Eukaryota; kingdom Fungi; phylum Ascomycota; class Saccharomycetes; order Saccharomycetales; family Saccharomycetaceae; genus Nakaseomyces; species Nakaseomyces bracarensis. Next base: position 165,818 of record NW_027263965.1, read on the forward strand.
TTAACCTTGTAACCAGACTCATTATCTTCTTTAATCGCATGGAACTCATCAGATATGACATCTTCCCCAGAAGCTAACTGCTGAGTCAATAAATCGACAACCTCAGGCTTGATTTGATTCCAAGGCACTTGGCTATCCTTATTAACAGTCAAGAAATCGTCACCTATCATAACTGACTCAACTCCGGGACACACCGTGAACACTTTAGAAGCAAGTTTTGAATGCTTAATCAGGTTCTGGTCGGTATTCTTAATCACAATACTCTTACTACCTCTGGTTTGTAACAGCTCACCGTCCTTAGATAAGAACTTTAAAGCATTTTCATTAGGAGTGGTTAAAGTTTGAATACTTATAAACCTGGAAAATGGAAAAGCATTCTTTCTCAACGTCCTTTGGACATTTCTAGCTAACATCATAATTGAAGAATATTTAATTTACACTCTTTGTTGAGTATTGCTTGTACTTATCTTATATCTCTGTTTTGCTTTAGTCACTACTTTTGTACCAAGCTATAAACTAATTTTAATAACTATACTTAGAGTGCCTTTAGTCAGATGCCCTTTCTCTAGTATAAGAATATTTCTTTGTACGGAGCGAATTAGTCAGCATTCGTATTTAAAAAAAGAAAGAAACTTATAAATATTTATATGCCCTCTACTCCGATAGTAATATCTGCTATTACGCCAATTAAATATTTGTGAATGTCGATATCGTTGTTATATGACTAATTCATCTATTACACATGGAGCATAACAGAAAGAAGATATATAAGTATTTTGTTTCGTATATATACATCATTCATTGATTACTAGAGATAGATGAAGAAAGCTTTTGTAACGTAATAGATTATAAGATGTTTTAATACAAAGTACAAGACAACAATAACCTATTAATCGGATCTTCCCCTCAATATTACATTCATAGGCCGTTGGTTCCAAGTCGGTTTATACGAATATGACTGTAATCCGGGTAATATATAAACTTATTACCCGTATTTATATATTCCGGGTAATATGATGTTAAATATATCCGGGTACTAAAATGATGCATGTATCCGGGTAATGTTTCTGTATGTTTTCGCCTTTCTCTTCTGAATAGCGTTATGTATTAGAGCAGTGTTGCGGGTTTTGGTGAAACAAAAAAAAAAGAGCTTAAGAGATAGGGTTTCTCGAATTTGGCCACCAAGGCACGTTATATTATTTCGGTATATCTCATTCTATGAAGGAATATTGTTAGATTTACATTTAGAAACCCTTTCCTTTTTTGAATACAAAAGCTAACAAGTACAAGAACGGTCAATAATATATTAATATAAAAATAAAAACTAAAAATAAAGGGTGAAAGATAATATCTATAAAGAAGGAATAAGGACAGGAAAAAAAATAGGGTGTTTGTTTAAGTATCCAATTGATAATAGAAGAAGAAATAAATCAATTTGCAATATAATGGTGAATAGTGGGATTAGGCGAATTTTTAATCTGTTATGTGTTCTGCTCTTTGCTGTAACAGTGGCAGCTAATAAGGAGAAGTTAAACCAGAAGGAATATGTGGTGTGTTCTGGTATGTACTCTAAAAGTGATTTCAAGGGGAAAGTGGATCCCTTCATCTCTTTCAATCTGAAGAGTTTTAAGAGTCAATTCCCTGATGATACAGTAGTTGTAGCTATCTATGAGTTCCAGGATATTGAACACTTAGGTGTATATGAGAGTGCTGACAGTCCAATGAAGACATACATCTGTGACGATGGGGCAGTCGAGAGAGGTCTTTGTGACGAAGATCATTTGAATGAATTCATTATTGTTGACACTCTGTATGATCCTCATTCAGGTGAAAACAAGACTCTTACGAACACAGTGATGACTTTCTCTCAAAGCGAATTAGGCCTTCATGATACTAAGTACCCTGTTACCAAAACTGGTTTCTATTGTGTGGCCGCTCTGCCAATATACAGAGGTGGGACCAAGTACGAGGCTATAATTAACTTCAGAAACAGTTATGGTCACCTAGCTGGTTCTGAGATTAATAAATTGCCACTATACGGTTTGCTTGCGATTGGGTACGGTGTCGCCATGGCGCTATACTCCTTTGCATTCTGGAAGCACAAGCATGAACTGTTGCCTCTACAGAAATATATACTGGCCTTCTTCGTATTTTTGACAATTGAAACTATATTCACTTGGGCCTACTACGATATCTGTAACCAGAAGGGTAAGACTGCTGGAACAGCAGTCTACATGGTTTTTGTTTCCATTATGTCAGCTGGTAAAGCTACCTTCTCATTCTTCTTATTATTGATTGTAGCTCTAGGTTACGGTATTGTTTATCCGAAGTTGAACAGGGCATTAATGAGAAAATGCCAATTCTATGCCTTGTTTACCTTTGCTCTATGTGTCGCATTCATTATTCACAGTTACACTGTTGACGTTGAGGACCCATCTCCATTGTTAATGATTACATTTATCCCATTCATGATCTCTTTGCTAGTCTTTTATTTCTTGATCATCAGAGCTATGAGCAAGACTACACAGTACTTGAGAGAGCAAAGACAAGTCGTCAAGCTGAACATGTATAGGAATTTACTACTTATTATTTGGGGTTCTTTCATTACTCTTCTTGCGGGTGTGATACTGTCCTCTGTATTGTTCCTGGGTATGAACACTAAGGAGCTAATCGAAAAGGACTGGAGATCAAGATTCCTCTTCACAGATTTCTGGCCTTCTATGGTCTACCTGATCTTCTTCTGTATCATAGCCTTCATTTGGAGACCTACAGACACAAGTTACATGTTGGCTGTCTCTCAACAACTACCTACAGATCCAGATAACGTAGCCGACTTCGACCTAGGAGACCTACAGTCTTTCGAAGACGACAATGAAGATCTGGAAAACCACTTAGCTGATGATATCAGCATAATAACAGAAGAAGAAGTCCCAACGAACTTCAGAGAAGAACCAGAAAATCCAAAGGATCCAAAGGACCCAATACCTTAAAAAAAAACTTTAAAAACTAAACATGTATATTTTTATCTTTATATAATATAAAATCTCAATATCAATAATATATTATTAATTGTTTGTAAGTAATATACCCTGGTTGATTGCTATACGGGTAACACTTTTCCAGCAATCAAGAAAAAAAAAAGTTTAGGTCGGGTCTTATATAAAAGACTACTACATCTTACAAAAAGTGTTTCTTCTAACTCTTTCACATGTCTTTAATCAATCTTTTCGTCATATTGATTTATATCAGACCAATGAAGACTAAACTATCAGATGATAGTATTGAACAGAAGTTTTGTTCTTCTGTTCTCTTACACAAGAAAAAAAAATATTGTTTATGATGATAACGTCATCAACAGATGACAACTTTGCTATAAACCCAGCTCTTCGACTCCTACTTAATCCTTTCTAAAAGGATTGACAGGCATGAGACCAAACCTACTTTTTGCTGATATCAATATTTTTTTTATTTCTTTATTTTTTTTATTTTTTTTTTCGAATGTACTTATATAAAGTTATATAAAGAGCTTCTCTTGTAATATCAACAAAAAAAGAAACGTAGAATAAAAATGTAGCAATGTAGTCTTGAACTAGCAGTGTTCCCTAAGTGCTACGATAGATTCCCGGAGATCCCTATCCTTCAAAGATTTTCTTTTCTTCACTCCTTTCTCGGACCCTGCTGAGACGGTCTTTGAAAGTGAGGTTGGGAGACGTTGGGAAGGGGAAAGGTGTTTTCCTCTAACTCCCTCAAATCATCTTCTTTCGATAATTTTCAATAATTTTTTTTTTTGGCGGGGGGATAACAAAACAAGGGCATCTTATTACTTTAAAAGCTGGGGTTCCTTAGGTACTTACAAAAGGGAAACTCATACTATAACATAAATATTCTTTAAGAACAAATATATAAGAGGTAAGGAGCCTTTTTTTTAAAAAAAGAAAAAGAATACAGGAAGCTCTTAATGTTCGATGCCGCATAATAGTGATAAGAAACGGACTAATGCGTCTAGGGCGTGTGATCAGTGTCGGAGAAAGAAGATTAAGTGTGATAGAAACCTGGAGAGGAATATATGTACTTCGTGCCAGCGTAATGGTGAGAGGTGTACTTTTGAGAGGGTTCCCTTGAAGCGTGGGCCTACGAAAGGTATACACAAAGGTGATGCAGACAGTAACAGGGCGTCGGTAAGTATTGGAGGTGGGAATACGGAGAATAACACACCAAACGCGATGTTTGAGGATGCAGGTATACTGCGGCCGAAGTCCGCTCTTGACGACTCGAATGTTGACCCGTTGTCGAGGCATGGCAGTGGGACTCCGCTTCTAGATACAACTTCTAATCCGGGACAACTGGACAGGAATAACACGGGTCTCGACGACAGGCTACGGAACTCCATTACTCCCGTAACACCAGCTAGATCTGGGTCTATCCTTCTCCCACCGCTTTCGCAGTATCCACAACAGGGCCCCGGAAGTAGCAATAACATACACAACGTTAACGGGAGTACCAGTATCAGCAATAGTAATAACACCTCTAATAATGTTACTAATAATAATAGCCATAATAATAGTGGAGAAAACAGTATACTATTATCCGGTAACCTTAGCCATACTAACCTACAACAACAGCAACCGTTTTGGAAAGTGCCTTATCATGAATTTCAGAATCAAAGGAGAGGCTCTATTGAGTCTTTACAAAGTGACTTATCAGTTAGAACGTTTAATCCCCAAGATCAGCTTGTTTACAATACTTTCCAACAGTCACCCATTGGCATAAAACACCCTTCTGATCCTACAAATGTGAGGCCCCAACTGACCACTACTAGCAATTTGGGTAGCGTTGTGGGGTCTAATGATTTGTTGTCTGGTAATCCAAACTACTGGGGATCAATGAAAGCCGGGTCCTTTTTACCTACTGGTGACGAAAATGATGATCAGATACCTACTAATAACCAGCGCAGATCCAGTTCAATACCATCGATTTTACGTAACTCTTCAACGTCGATACTGTTGAGCCAACCTCAACTACCTCACCCAAACGGTAACAGCAACAATAATAATAATAGTAATAATAATAGTAATAATAATAATAGTAATAATAATAATAGCAGCAATAATAATCTCCTGACGACTAGCAGAGGTGATTCCATTTCTGGTATCAATAATCCAAATTCGAATCCTGTTAATAACCCAAATTCGACTAGTCAGAGAAACTCGCAATCGCAACAATATTCATATTCGCAATTTTCCTTACAACCTAGACAAAGTTTTAACCAACCGTACTCAAGCTTCGGTCAATTTACCACTAATGGATTTCAATCAAGACATGGTTCTATAACAAGTGAGGCAATGTCACCAAATGCAGCGTTAATGTACGGTCAAAATACACAGACAGGCTTGCCTGGTGGTAATTCAGCTAATTTAAGTAATATTTCTTTACTACCAGATAAAACATTGGACACCGGTTTACCGTTTAAACAAGAAGACTTAAAGAATCAAGATTCGTATGCACTACGTGACCACAGTACTGGACAAGATGCTAATGTTTCAGACTTTGAGGCTAATAAAGATTTAAACAACATACAGAAAGAGAAGCGTGGCAAAACAACTAAGAAGAGGAAAGCTAAACAAGTAAATTCGGAATCTAAAAAAGCTAAGCCAAATAATAAAGCCAATTACGAACAGGAATCAATGAATTCTCCTGTCTCTGCCAATTTAACTCCACAGAACTCTGGATTCCAATATGGACAAATATTAGATGTTGAATTGATTGATCTGTACTATGAATTCATTCATGTTGGATTCCCCGTTATACCATTAAACAAGCAGACTTTAAGAAATGATATCTTATTGGTTAATACGCAACCAATTTCAAGCATACATGAAGTCAATTCGTATGTGATTCTTTGGTTTAGAAATTCTTTGGAGCTGTTAGTTCGTGTAGCATTAAAGAGAAAAAATAGTTCACACTCATTTGAAAATTTTACCACACCACTGCGATCAGCCTCCGGAGATGATACCTTCAATGATTCCCCAAGTAAAAATGATCGTCCTTCTTCTCGGAGTGATGCTAGGAACTCAATGGATGATGATGTTGATGGTATGATGGAGTTACAAAGTGCATTTATTACCGCTTTAAACGAATGTTTCCAACGAGTTGTCGATATACATCCCAAATTCAGAGAGAATAAAGACCGGATTTCCCCTAAAATTAAAATTATTTACCTGACAACATTCATTTTATTGAACTATATACTGGCTATTGTTGGATATGATAACTCTTTTGTTTTGGGAATGTCTGTAACAATATTCAATGAATTTAAGCTATACAAACTGCTGTTATATCCAGATAATGAAGACGATAATGAAGGAAATAGCGTATTTTATAATAATGAAGGAGGTTCGCTTGGCATTGATGGAAATGATGAAATGAGTAAAGGAAACGGTAATTTGGTCAATAATGGGTTAGAAAGGTCTGATGATAGAAGGGAATCAAGTGATGAGATTAATGGACCACGAAAAAATAGTGGGACAGATAATCATGGCGCAATTGGAGAAAATAACGGCACAAACTCTGGTAGTGATTCACAAGATAATGATATTTTAAGCAAGGGTAACCGGTATTCCATTTTATTCAAAAGACTATATATATTACTAGTAATGTTTGATTCCCTCCAAAGTTGTGTGTTTGGTGGTCCTAAATTGTTAAATGTTTGTATTACCAATACCACAGAGCGTTTTTTTACAAACTCCAAGAACAGTAAGTGGAACATTGAGGAAAGCTCTATAAGACTGAAGAGTGCACTAATGAGTTTAAAACTAGGAGAACTCCTCAGTGAGGTTGGTAGTAATAGAATCACCATGAACCACTTTGGTATAATCGCGAAGATATCAATGGGTCAGTCTAACGATGACAACGTTGTTTTCAATATGAAAAATCTTTCGTCTATTGGAAGTTATCATCAATTTATAGAAGGAAATGAGGGGTACAATGGTGTCAGTGACCAGCCATTGTGTGTGTCACAGTGTTTCCATAGGCTGTTGGTAACAAAGAGTTCATTCACAGTGTTACTACTCTCTTTGTTAGAGGCAAATACTGGTAAATTCAAGAAGCTAACATTGAGTAAGGCTAAAGAACTTGTTGAAACTCTATGTTCATTAATCTCAGTTATTCTACAGTTATTGACTTTGAACATGAGATTAAATCCTACAAATAGTATTGATCTGAACTACAGACCGTTAGTACCTACCCAGAATATGGAAGATAAAATGTCAAAGGAGATGAGTGATGATAATGTAAATGCCATGGTCAATAGCACGAAGTCTAATTCTGGTAACGAATTCTACCGCCGTCTCCTGGGTCTCGAACACGACAACGAGATCATATATTCAGATGTATCCCGTGGTGTCATATCTCCGTTCTCCATTGCCATTGTCCATGAGAGTCACAATATTCACGAAATGATCAAGATGATACCGACCATCCTAATTAGACTAGTTATGACCATAAGTTCAGAGAGCGCCTCCGCAACTCTACTGAGTAATGATAATGACAATGATAATGATAATGACAATGTGGTAAAACCAGAGAGCGCCATGGACGTCTCACAGGACTTAGTCTACAAACTTTCGAACTCCATGAACGATGTGGTACAAATTGCCAGTCTACTGAACATGATCAAACCCTTAAAAGTATTTGAACACGATTTTAAGACCTTCGAAGATGGTAAAAAGACCAAAAACTCACTACTGAAGAGACTATATTATGAAACTCATGATGTGAAAGAAAGTAAACAAGAAGACCCATTATTGATAAAACTCATCAATACAGGTTGGCAATTGCTAGATGATACAGAATTAGGATACTTGCAACATTAAACAATACAGTTATAAAGACATTTTGTTAGTTCGTTGTTTTTTTTTACTTCACATTACACTACAATCATATCCTTCTAAGATTTAAATAAATAAACTACTTGAAAGAAGAAAAAAAACCCCGCCGTACAGGTTCCCCACTTATCATTCCCCTTAAATACATATGTTAGTATATGGTGTTTGTTTTTTTTTAGGCAAAATAAAGTAAAATTATTTGCAGAATTATATAGCAAATCCGTTTGCACAATATATAAATATTTTACATTATGATTCACCTCCCCCACTTGATATTCATTTTGGGTAATGGTTGCTTTATTTAATCAAACCCCCTTCATATATCCCCCCCTCCCTTCACCATTTTTTTACCCCTCAGTATTTATCAAAGAATATCAACCACATCTTGCAGGTTCACTCCCTTTTTTTCTTAAAAAATTTCATTTTTGCCTTATGAATCGAGTTCCTAAAACCTTTCTTTAGTCTTTCTCCATTGGCATCAGCACTCCACGTTAGTTCAAATCCCTATAGCTGGTATAGGGAAGTCTCTTGTACTACTGTTTACATCTTCTCCTTACGCTCGCTTCTATGTCCCTCTCTTCCCACTGCTGCGCTGAGGGCCTACGAAGCTATTTTTGTAAGGTTCGCGTTTTAAGCTTAAAGGCGCGTTGTTCAATGGACAGTAGGCTAGCATGGCCCAGCAGCCCAGTGGCAGTAGCCCAGCAGTTGGGAGCGTAGGCAGCGGATTGTGTAGGTAAGAACCGAGGCAGGAGAGGAGGGGAGAAGGATTGTAGGCAGAAGGACTAGGCAGAAGGACTAGGCAAGAGTGTAGGCTGGGATTAAAGTCACGAAGGGGACAAATCAATTTAAAAAGGGACAAAGGGACCTAGGGGAAATAAGAAAAGAAACAAGGCAGGGAAATAAACAAGGTAATAACGAAGCAAAACCATCCTTCCCCCCCCCTTCTTATTTCTCTTTCTCTCTCTCTCTTCTCGATCTATATAAGCTTGACCTTTTAAGAATAAAGGAAAACTTGTAAACTAAAACTTATTAAGGATTATTCAATTATTCAGCTTTAAGAGTTAACGTTACTATAACTTGAAAGAAAACAAAAAAAGGGGAGCCCTAATTATAACAAATATAAATGTCTACTAAGAAACATACAAAGACGCATTCTACATATGCATTTGAGAACAACACTAATAGTGTTGCTGCCTCGCAGATGAGAAATGCTTTGAACAAGTTAGCTGATTCAATTGGTCCTGATTACGATGAAAATGTGCGTACCAGGTTTGAAAACGAATTGGACTCGTTTTTCACTTTGTTCAGAAGATACCTGGTTGAGAAGTCCTCCAGCAACACGTTGGAGTGGGACAAGATCCAGTCTCCAACTACTGAGGAGGTTGTCCGCTATGATTCCATTTCTCAACAGGCTGAAAACGTTGCCAGCTTGTCAAAATTGGCTGTGTTGAAGCTAAACGGTGGTCTTGGTACTTCTATGGGTTGTGTTGGTCCAAAGTCCGTCATTGAGGTCAGAGAAGGTAACTCTTTCTTGGACTTATCTGTCAGACAAATTGAACACTTGAACAGACAATACGATAGTGACGTGCCATTGTTGTTGATGAACTCCTTCAACACCGACAAGGACACCGAACACTTGATTAAGAAGTACTCTGCTAACAGAATCAGAATCAGATCTTTCAACCAATCTAGATTCCCACGTGTCTTTAAGGATTCCCTATTACCAGTCCCAGAAAACTACGAGGATGAGAAGGACTCCTGGTACCCACCTGGTCATGGTGACTTGTTCGAGTCTCTACACGCCTCCGGTGAATTGGACGCCTTGATTGCTCAAGGTAGAGAAATCTTGTTCGTTTCCAATGGTGACAACTTGGGTGCTACTGTTGACTTGAAAATCTTGAATCACATGATTGAAACTGGTGCTGAGTACATCATGGAACTAACAGACAAGACCAGAGCCGATGTTAAGGGTGGTACTTTGATCTCTTACGATGGTCAAGTCCGTCTTTTGGAAGTCGCCCAAGTGCCAAAGGAGCACATTGATGAGTTCAAGAACATCAGAAAGTTCACCAACTTCAACACTAACAATTTGTGGATCAACTTGAAGGCTGTCAAGAACTTGGTGGAATCTAGTGCTTTGGAAATGGAAATTATTCCAAACCAAAAGACCATCACCAGAGGTGGCCAAGAAATTAACGTCTTGCAATTAGAAACTGCTTGTGGTGCTGCTATTAGACACTTCAAGGGTGCCCACGGTGTTGTTGTCCCAAGATCCAGATTCTTGCCGGTCAAGACTTGTTCTGATTTGTTGCTGGTAAAATCTGATTTGTTCTACTTGCAACATGGTGCCTTGAAATTGGACCCATCCAGATTTGGTCCAAACCCATTGATCAAATTGGGTTCTCATTACAAAAAGGTTTCTGATTTCCAAGCCAGAATTCCTCATATTCCAAAGTTGGTTGAACTTGACCACTTGACCATTACAGGTAACGTGTTCTTGGGTAAAGGTGTGACATTGAGAGGTACTGTCATCATTGTCTGTTCTGACGGCCAAAAGATTGACATTCCAAATGGCTCCGTCTTAGAAAACGTCGTCATCACTGGTAACCTACAAATTTTGGAGCATTGATTCTGTTTTGTCTTCTCCCTATAATTCACTGTAATATTTACCTTTTTTTTGTTCCTCATTTATCAAGTTTTATTTTGTTTCACTACTAAAATATTTCTAGTGTGTTTTTGACAAAACAATCTATGTGCTCCATTATTTTTATTTTTAATGATCCTGAATTATATGACCCTTTTAACTGTTACAGAAAACCTTAATATGATTATGAAAAACAGGCGGAATAACAAAAAATATAATATGAACAGTACACTATTTTTAACCTCAATGTATTAAACTTTTTTTCCTTCTCCTTGGATTGGTGAGATGACGAAATTTAATTAACAATGAGGACTAAAAAGAGGTACTAGTTTTTTTTGTTGTTTTTTTGTCTATAACCACTGAAATGTATCATTCTTTTAACCTTTTATTTTTTTGTTTCCTAAACCGACTAATTATCCAGTAGCCTATTTTAAACCCTTTGGACATTCTTAAGTTTCCGTTGATTGATATTTTCAATTTTAGGTCTATACTAGATAGACCAAGTTTGAGACTTTAAGGGTAAAAAGTAAGGTTGCATCTTCGTGCATTACCATCCGCTCCCTCTATTTTTATAATTTAAGATATACCTATATATATGTAAGTATAAATCTAGGATACAATAACGAATACAAATATTAAAATTAATATACAAATGTAATTAACATATTTTAAAACTTTATATAATATATAATATACCGATCATATATCTTTGAACGTATTGTGCGCATGACTATTATACGGGTCGCCCCAGCCCTTAAAATGGCCTTAGGTCTCCCCTTGGTGATTAATTATATCAGCATAGACTTAGTGAAGTATTTTATATTGGATATCGAATAAAGAAGAGTACATAGAACCGATAGGATAAGCTAATTCAATCATATAAAACTAATTACTACAAAATTGCTGCATTAGTACCAATTTCATTGGATTTTTACTTTGATAATTGATAGATGATCTGAGAAGTCACCCATACGCATAACAAAATAGATAAAAAGAACTAAATATGGCGGAAATAAATATTAACACATTAGTTCTGATAGTAATTCTACTGTTTATTTTCTCTAATAATAATGCTGGTGACGGAGTAACCTCTCAATATCAGTATAATCAATTGCAGAAAGTGAAAGAGCAATATCAAATAGAATATGAACAATTTAATGAGATGACGATAAATGATAATTTCAAGAATATAACAGGGTTTAAATTAGCATACGAAGATGTGCTTCAGGACCCACCAATAAATGCTACTTACCCCTTGCCAGGTAAAAACTACGAAGAGTGGCATCATAACCAAAATTTTATGATACTCCCGGATGAGGTCACGAACATAATAAAGGAAGAAGTTTGGAATGATACATTCTATGAAGCAAGACATGAATTTTTTCCAGATAATATTACCAGTATCATTAATGGTGAAATAGAACGCTTGTCTACCGTATTTAGTCCGATAAGAATGCCAATTGCAAAGTTTTTCCAATCGATACGGTATGCAGAAAACAATACTGAAGATATGCCTCCTGAAGGAGACCTGTATTTTAAAACTCGAGATGCTATTACGAACATGACATATGATAGCGGTAAAATTAGTATAAGTATATCACCATTAGATTTAGTATCTAATTCCTTCAATGGACCTCCATCTCATCCTTTCAATTCCCAAAGTGATAGATGGAAGATGATCTCTGCTACAGTGCAATTTAATGACGAAAATGAAACACAGAAGGTACTGTTTGGTGGACTTGGTATTTATGATATCTTCAGAGGGCGTATATTATTAATGAGCTCAAGCGCCAAATTTAGCTCATTATTTGCCTTTCCCCACTATATGGAGTACTTTAATAACGCTGGAGATGAGTTAAATAAGGAAGTTTTTGAAGAGGTGAAGAAACTAATCACTGAATATTGGGAGACAAAAAACTACATTGATATACAAACTATGGACCATATTAACATTGCATTTGATAATGCAATCGAAAGGTGTGAATATATGGCTTTCTTACAGTTGGAGCCATGGAAAGGATATAGTAAATCTGATCTAAATATTATTGAGGATGAACTAAAATGGCCTATGGGAAGACCTGCTAATCTCTCGAAACTGCCTCCAGTGCGTATTCGGAATGGTCAGGTATATGCTCCTGACTGTGGCTTTTCTTTTTCTGTAAAGAATGGGTTTGGTACAAGATATGAGCTTCTCGTCAAAACTATCAGAAATCATGTTTTAATTGGTGTGTGTCTCTATATTTGCCAAATACTCTTGCTAATGCGCCAAATGCAACATACCAATACGCCTTCAATAATTAATAAACTATCATATTCAACTTTTTTCACAATAACTTTGATTGACGGCTCCTTGGCTATTCTTTACTTTGTTACTGCTAATGCCTATCCAGAATTGTACTTGCCATTAGTTGCCAGCGCATTTGTGACATATGTTCTCAGTACTATTTTTGAATTGAGATATATTGTATCCATTTTTGCTTCACAGGTGAATGAAGTTGGAATCGGTATCACAACTCTTTTTAGACGTGGGAATAATGGAGATTCTAATGAAGAAACTAGACGTAATGTTATTATACCAGATGAAGCTGCTATCAGTAACGACCATCTGGTAAAGTTTTTGATAGCAATGTTATTTGCAATGTCCTTTATTTTCATTTCATCATCATGGTCAAGACCTCTTAGAAATTGGAGTGAATACATAACCATATTTGTTCTCAATTCTTACTGGATTCCGCAGATTGTAAGAAACTGTGTGAAAGGTCTTCCTTCTAGACGTGAGCGTAGGAGAGTCCTACCAGTTCTAAACAGAAGAAGAGCGGTTAAATGGCCATTACTATGGCAATTTATCTTGGGTACAACATTCATACGTTGTATACCTATAATTTATCTCTTCTCATATTCAGCAAATGTATTTAGACATGAGAAAAATCATAAGATTGTCATTCTATTGATCTTGTGGCTCGTAATTCAGACGGGGATTTTGTACTCTCAAGATATTTTAGGTTCGCGTTGGTTCTTGCCAAAGCATGCCATCCCTGAAGAATACTCATATCATCGTGCCATCTCACAACAACACTTAATGGAGCACGGTGGGTCTGTAGACCATACTGTAGATTGCTCCATTTGTATGACCGAATTCCCTGTATACGTCGAAGAAATTCCTGAAACTCATAAAGTTGACAAGGAGTCCTATATGGTTACTCCTTGTGACCACATGTTTCATACACCCTGTTTGGAGAGTTGGATGAATTACAAACTACAATGTCCCGTATGTAGATCACCTCTACCTCCATTATAACCTATTTTTTAGCATATGTACTTTACAAAAGGACGTTCAATAATTAAATATAAAGCACCAACAAGTGAAGGGTTCTAAGCAAAATTCAAATATTAGTCTTTTAGTATACCATAGGTACATTGTAGATGATCCTCTGCTTAATAAGGCCAAGATCTTATATATATATCTAATAAATGACGTCATTGATCAGATATCGAGAAGCAGTAAATGATAAAAAAAAAAAGCAATAATTTTTGTTGATGAGTAGATTAAATGTGGAGAGAATGGATTTGATATAATCAATTATTGAAACACCAAAGTATATCATTTAATAATATACTAATCAATTAATAATAAGGTCACGACAATAAAAAAAAATGGCCGTTCCGACATCGTATGTTATATTAGCAATAAAATCATGATTTTAGTTTAAAGCTAACATACTAACAAAAGATACATTTGTCAATTAATTCAATTGATAATATGTATTTAATTGATAACAGTGTGAAAGCCTGTCTATTTGATATGGATGGTCTTCTAATCAATACGGAAGACATCTACACATTGACTTTGAATCGAATTTTGAAAGAATATGGGTTAGGGCCTCTAACCTGGGATGTTAAGATTCAGTTACAAGGACTACCGGGCCAAGAAGCAGGTAAGAAGATTATTGAGACCTATAAATTACCTTTAACTCCACCGGAATTGGAGAAAAAGAACATGGAAATTCAAAATGAGTACTGGCCTACTGCAGCCTTCTTACCAGGCGCGTTGGAACTTCTTAAATGGCTAAAAGAGAAGGATATACCGATTGCTCTCTGTACCTCGTCAAACAAAGTCAAGTTCAAGGGGAAGACCAGTCATTTGGGTGAAGGATTTGAGCTTTTCGATGTTGTGGTAACTGGTGATGATGAAAGAATTCCACCAGGAAGAGGCAAACCATACCCAGATGTCTGGAGAGTCGGTTTGAATGGAATTAACGAAAAATATGACCTCGATATCAAACCAGAAGAATGTCTGGTCTTTGAAGATGCAGTTTTGGGAGTTGCATCAGGAAAAGCATTTGGTAGTCACGTCATTTGGGTGCCACATACTGGCTCGCTACCATATGTAGGCACTCCAGAAGAGGTCCTTGGTGATCAAGGTGAAAGATTGAGTTCTCTTGAAGAGTTCAACAAGGAAAAATACGGCCTGGCCTAACCATCTATAACAATTGCGCACTCCTGATTTCTATAACAATTGCGCACTCCTGATTTCTATAACTAGCATGCATATGCTTTATGTTAAATAATTATACAGAATTATTAAATCGACCTTGTTCCTTAAATGAATTTTAAGAATTTCTATAAATATAAATATAGGTAGTATTTTTTTTCAGCCTTAGCCCATCGCCTTCATTTTTTGCTGAAAATATCATAAAATCACATATTAACAAATAATTATATATCGATTTTGCTTTTACCATCACACCGATAAGAATATTTAAAGGTACATAGTGAGCTTAATTTGACATTATACCTTCCAGGAAATTGATGAGTGAAGATAGCAATGCAGTGTTCGCAACGTTGAGAACACCATGTATTAAATTATCGACAATCACATTTCTTCCGGCTGAATCATTTGGTGCTAGTACAATAGAATTACAAGAAGCATTGGTTAATTTAAGAGATGTTTTGAGAGATCTGAGTGAAGAAACTGATCTGTCTAGCAAGCTTGGTGACTACGTATTTGTCCCAATCGCTAATCTATTAAAGCAACCTGATTTAAGTAATCTCACAATAGAATATGTGCTTGAGGTTCTCGAGCAGATATTAAAATTATTTTGGTATAGAAATGACTGTCTTGAAGAGAATGTTGCCAAGCAATTGTTTCAAATTATTACATTTCTGATAGGAGGGGACAAAGATAACAGAGCGCTAACAGAGAAAACGACTGATTTTAAGTTAGTTTCTGTCAAATTATTGAGACAATTTTTTGATTCATTGAGTAATCAGCGTTATTCTACACAGTTCTTTAAAGATGATATACGTAACTTATCAATTATGTCGCACTCAGTAACGATATGTCTAGATATTCTAAAGTCCGAACCTTATATTGTTGAATGTCAATTAGAAGCCTTAGATTCATTAGAAATACTTTACTCTAGGATATTATTAGATGGAGAAACGTTGTCGTATATCCTACCAGGAAATATATCATCTATATCAATAGTATTGAGTAAATCAGGCCTACAAACACATTCCAAAGTGATTGTGAAAGGATTGAGAGTCCTTTCCATTATTCTTACATCGGTTTATAATGATGAGGATCTGAGGACCTCAATTGCTTCATTTGAAAACATATGGAAATTAGTCTCAAAGGAATTGTCAAGTACACCGGATAATCCAATCGAAAGGGAGAATATAGATAATAATTTAATTATTAAAGAGGTTTCTCCGATGAAGGTACATAGGGATATCAGCTGGTTGAGGGGTACATCATCACAGGTTAAGATTGCACTAACGGCATTTTTACCAAAGCTAACTAAAAGAGAAGTTAGCAGTATACGAACGGCGGTGATTGATTTCATAGAAGTGCTATTCAAAAAATCATCTAATTCTCTCTTGAAATGTCATGACATTCTTCTCCAGTCATTGGTGCAAATACAGTCAAATCCCGACAATATTTTAAACAAGCATTCAAATAGGTTAATCTCAAGCACAGAGGAATTGATAGGTAAGATACCGAACATCAAAATTGATGAAATTGATGTTCTTCTGGGGCAGTTAGAATTTTCTCTGCTTGTCCTTAAGTCAACCAATGACTGTGCAGTTCTAGTTAGTGAAAGCATAAGCGCCCTATATTCATATTTGCTAACGGAACTCAGAAATTTTAGTAGCCGAAAGACTTCAACCAAAATAGTGGAGCACAAATCCGATATAATTTTGGCGGAAGAATGGGATAATGGGGATGTTATAAAGAAAAATAGCTTTCCAGAGGTATTTGGCTCTGAAGAAAAGCACATTCGGCATTTTTTAAAAGGTATTAGTCAAATAATAAGTCCGAATGAGGAGTATTTCAATGATATATTAAATGAATTGATATCAACTACAGATAGTGATTCGATAATTGACAAAACAATGGCTTTATGGTTTTGCAATAACTTAATGGTAGGTAGCGCTCACAAGAATTCAAATAATGATCTGTTTCTAACTTTTGAGGAAAGTTCCCCAGGTGGGAAAAATGGAGGTATTATTAGCTATCCTAATTCTGCTTTTGAAATTTTAGAGTATGCCAAATCATTCTACGAGAGCATTGAACTTGGTATCGAATACCGGTCACCAGATAGAATCCAAGAAATGGCTATATGTACCACTTTATCAACTATTGAAACTGTTGCTAACGTGATGAAAACTGATTTTGCTGATGAGCTCATTGATTACTTATATGTCATTATCGATAATTTGGCCTCCCCTTCAGCAGTAATAAGAGAATTCTCTCAAAATTGTGCTATAACAGTTGCAAAGATTTTATATCAAGGTTCAGTAAGTGAAATGATTAAGAATAATGTTGATTACATAATTGATTCTATTTCATTACGACTAAACTCGGGAATGACTCAAAGGGTAAGTATGGTCTTGATGGTTGTTTGTAAGCTGGCTGGTTATGAAAGCATAATAAATTTCAAGGATGTAATTGAAATGCTATTCAAAATGTTAGATTACTATCATGGTTATTCTGAAATTTGTGTGCAATTCTTCCAAGTATTTGAAGTTATTATTATAGAGATGAAAAAGAAATATTTGAGGGATTCCAACAGAAAGGCAATTAAATATCATTTAGATAACAGAAGTACCTTCTCTCCATGGGGAATGGATAGCATTCATGCAGTTGTTGATTTCCTACAACATGAAGTGAAGAGTAGTGAAACATTGCCGTTGGACATGGATGAGGACGCTGCTCTTGAGGAAGTTGATAATTTTAAGGATTACGTCGCCAATAAGATGAATACCCCGGATTCAGATGACGAAGACGAAATTGTTGATGACGTAGAAGCTATTGATGATGAAATTCCTAATGGCGATGATCCGAAGAAGAAAAAAGACTTGGAAGAATGGAACTCTCCTATACCGTTACAGTCTTACAGAATATTACTGCAAATAGCCTCCTATGGCGATAGATTGCTAACACATCCTTCTAAAGACTTACGTATCCAAATTCTTAGGGTATTATCATTAACATGGCCTATGTTGGCAACTCAATATTCCTCTATGTTACCACAGATAGCTCAATCTTGGGACGCGGTAACTAACTGTATATTAGATAATAACTATGTGATCGTGGATGCAGCTTCTATCTGTACTAAGATTATGATTCAATATAGTGGTGATTTTATATCTAAGAGATTTATTGACCTTTGGAAAGTCATCAAAAAATCATCAAGTATTATAAAAGAAGTTAGGATCACGACATTAGATGGGAATTTAGGTATTGATACTAGGATTTTAGTTGAGGGTAGTTATAAATTTCCAACAATTACCAAGAAAGCATTAATATCCTTGAGTGAAATGATAATTGAAGGTATCTTATGCACTGAACTACTTCTAAGCGATACTGACATTTTCGAGATGATTAATTGCTGTATGAAAGTACTTACAAGGGATAAAATAGCTGAAAAATCATTTTACCTAGGCGATGTGGTGTACCAAATCTCTACAGAATTGTGAGCTTGCATAGAATTTCGATTAGTAGTATAGGATTATATTAATACAGTAATATATAAACAATATTTTTTTTAGATTATACAGAATAAAATTTATTTTATTTCATAGTAAGAAATAAAAACCGTATAGAGTTATCTTAAAATTTTCAAATAAAATGATACCTTTGATTTTTTAGAGTTTTGTTAATATTAACTCAACAATGGTATTAATAAAAAGAATTTTTAATAGAAATTAAATCAGATAGTAGAATACAACCTTCCCTCATGAAGTAAAATAAATTAACGGAAGAGATAAAGAGAAAATGGAGATAAAGACTTTCACTGCAAAAAGCATAATTTTTGTTAGTAAATTGTAATTCATTCTATTTTGTAGTTAATGATACAACATTGAAATATAGCAAGTCTGATTTCAATAGTAGAATAGAATGAATATAACCGTGGTACAAAATTGAAAAGAAACGAGACTCTAATTTTCCCAGAAATTTTTGAGAAACTTCAACACAGTGAAGTATTCAAGTTTTAAAAAAAAAAGGAAAGGGTATCCCAATGAATGTAAATTGACGGATTGTTTTTATTTTATTTTTTTATTTTTTTTTTGTATTTTCAGTACAGTAAAGTTTAAATGGAATAGATAAATTGTTAAGTTATAATACCTATTGCATGGTTTCCATCTTAGGTACCATAGATGACAAATCTGCGACACCGACAGAAATGTTACCAGCATTCAACAAATTTGGATCAGTGATGGCAGCAGTATTGTCATGTACTGGAGCTTCAGTCTTTGCCGCCTTCTTACGGCCCTTCTTAACATGAGTAGTTTGTTCAAGAGCAGCAGCTTCTTCTGGGTAACAATCCTCCCATTCCTTGAGTCTCTTCTTGTACATTTCGGTGTATTCATTCTTCTTAACCGGATCCAGATCTCTCCACTTACTACCAATGATCTTTGTGATCTCAATCAAGTTCTTGTCAGGGTTTTCCTTGACAACGATTGGTCTTACTTCTTGAGTAAATTGAATGAATGGGCCAGAAGGTCTCTTTGGAGGCAGAGTCTTTTCGTATTCATCTCTTAGCACTCTGTATTTCTCCCAGTTGGTTCTGAATTCATCGTAGTATGGCTTCTTTTCGTCATCTGATAGCTCTCTCCATCTAGCGGAGGCAAGCTTAGACAATTCAGGAACCTTAGCGTCAGGGAATTGCTGCAGCAGTTCGTTTCTAATAGACATAGAAAACAAAAAGTAAGCAGAAGATGGTCTCTTTGGACCTTGCTTCTTCAATTGCTTTCTCTTCTCAATCCTACTTTGAGTAGAAGACAACTTCTTAGGGTGATTAGCCTGGTTAGCAGCACTGGATTGTGAAGTCTGTGAAGCATTGTTACCGGCTTGGGCTTGATTCTTCTTGTGAGACTTACGAGGTTTACCAGACTTGGTAGTCTCTTGTGGGTTAGCAGTACCGTCACCATTCAATTGAAGTGTTCTCTGTTGGGCTTTCAATTGAGCCTGTTGCATGTTAGGCTGGTTTTGTTGGTTGAATTGCTGTTGGTATTGCTGCATTTGGTCTTGGTTTACCTGGTTGTACTGAGCAACTTGAGGTTGTTGACCTTGTTGGAAGGATTGTGGGTGGTATGGGAATTGACCATTAGAGTTGTTGTACTGCATAGCGGCATTACCAGATGGATGGTATTGCAATTGGTCGTGCATATATTGTGGGGAGTAGTTAGCACTGTTTGAATTGGTGTTTGTGCTGCCACTGTTACCACTACCAGAGCCTTGACCACCTTGTTGTTGCATGGCTTGCAATTGTTGTTGTAGGAACATTTGCTGTTGTTGTTGTTGTTGCAAGTAGGATTGTTGGGTCAATGGGTCGTTAATCATGTTAGCACTTGGGTTAGAGTAATATCTCTGTTGGGGTTGAGAGTTCAAGTACTTTTGTTGTTGAGCCAAAGAAGCAGCAGTACCAGATGTCCCGGCAGTACCAGAAGCAGCAGTAGCAGCAGCGTTAGTAGTACTGCTTGAGCCAGAAGCACCGGAACCAGAAGCAGGTTTGTTCTGGTTCAAATGGTTCAAGAAAGAGTTGTACATCATTTCTTGGAATTGTTGTTGATTTAAGTTGGAGTTGTTAGCGTTAGCACCTCCGGAGCCACTTGTTGAATTACCACCTTGAGGCAAATGGTTCATTGTTTTAACGTAATCTAACTAAAAAGAACGTTTTAATAAAATTGGGAAGCTGAACAATAATTAAAAAAAAAAGTAACAAAGGTTGTTTCTTCTTTTTATTTTCTTTCTTCTTCTTCTTTTTTTTTAAAGATTCTTTAAAGGAATATAATATAGGAAATTCAATTGAGTTTTTGAATTAGTCTATAGTTATATTTTAACTTAATTTATTAGTATTGATTTAATATTCTCTTTAAAGTTTAAAAAGAAGATTAATTGTATTCTTTACAAGAAAGCTTAGACTAATATAAGTTTGAAAAGTAAGACACACGTAAAGAAGGAAGGGAATATGTTAAGAACAAATAAAAATTATTGTTCAAAAATGGGTTGTCCTTTAATATTCACGTAAGTCAAAGGGAAAAAAAACAAATAACAATGTATTTGTTTATTTATGTAAATTTTTTTTTTCACTAGCGTAAACAAAGCGCGAAAATAAAAAAATTTAATTCACACGAAAACTTATTTGACGCGAAAATGTATCGTATAATACGTCTTGTCAGGTGTACTTATCTCTGATATAACGAGGAGTCAGCTGATCACAGAGAAGGAAGGGGGGCACTAGGTATTAGAGTGGCAAATTTTTTAAGTAGGTATATATGCCAGTTCTAGTGAGTTATAACTTCTAATATCTTGAGCAAAGCGGCTAACAATATAGAAGTGTCTTTGGATATTGGTATTATACTGTAGTTATGTCTTCGTAGCAACAATTTAAAAAAAAGAAAATAACTTTGATAACAGTAGCTGACGTAGAAATAAAATTTTATTTCTTAGTATGTTTAATAATAATTAAACTATAGTAGCAAAACCAAGTACGGGGAAACTGTATTAGATAACAGGTTATAACAAAAGAGACCTCTACTAGGTAGTTTATTGAAGAGGTTTATCAGTTAGTAGTTGAAACTTGGGAAAGAAAACTTAGTGTAGGACTATTAGGCGCACAAGTACTAAGTGTATATCGGAAGGTAGTATTATTCTGTAATCTCCTTTTCTGCAGTAGGTATACCTATTAGTAAATCAAAAGAGAGAGAGAAAAGTCTTAGTGTATTCTCAAAAGGAAGTATCAGTAGTTTAGCAAAGAATATTGCAGTAAGATCTTAGTTATTAAGATTAGCTGCAGAAATGAAAGTAATTTGTCTAATTCCAAGTAGAAGACTTTTTCCTAAAAATTTATTATAAAAAAATTTTTTTTTTTTTTTTTAAACCAAAAAAAATTTTCCTAGCTCTTTTCCGTTGTTTTAGTTAGTCCCTAAGAAATTTTAGAGTGAAGAATAAATATGCTCAGAAAGAATAGAATAAAAATAAATATCCTTATTTTATTTTTATTTTTTTTTGAAAATTTGCCCTGCTTTTTTTTACTAAGGAACTATGGTCCTGTTGTGTTATGTGTGGTAGGAATGATAGTATAGAAATAGATGGATCATATCTCTCTCACTCTCACTCTCACACACACCCTCTGGCTCTCTCTCTCTCGCTCTCTCTCTCCCTTGCCTGGGTTCTCTTTGCGTTAGTCAAAACAAACTCCTGTAATTCTCTCTCTCTTAACATACACTCCCTCTCCCCCTAGCAGGAAGGGGGGGAAATAACTCTACACTGTCTTTATCCGGTCTGTCTGTCTGTCTATCTGTCTGTCTGTCTGAGTGTTTCTTTCTCTCACACACACATACACACACACACAGACACACACACACACTCTCTCTCTGTCTGTGTGCGGGCTGAAGCATCAGCTATCCTTTTCTCGCTCTTCCTCCCCATCACTTCTCCTTCTTCTCTTTTCAAAAAATAATTCCCTCCAACTAGAAAGGACGTAGGGGCCACATTTGCCTTTTTTTTCTCTACATCAACTCTCAAACAACTACAGTTGGATAAGAAACGTATATAAAGATATGTAGTCTTTTTTTTTTTTTGTAGGTCAACTGAGCCGTAGCAAGAGAGGCAAGGGAGGCGTAGTTTTTTAAATTTTTTTTTGTTTCCTTCGATTTCATTTCAGTGGTGGTGTGCTAAAAATACTAACTCAAATCATATCTATAAAAAAAAAATAAGGTACTACTTTGATCTCTGTGTTACTCCTTGCTACCTTTTTACCCTTTATTTTCTATCCCTCTCCCACTCCCCTCTGTCAACCATTCTCTTTCATACCCGAAATGGACAAATATTAGGAAAACCTAGGAGTAAAACAGATAGAATGGATAAAACAGAATTGAAGCGAGTGCCCTTAAAGGGCAAAGCGAAAGGGAATAGAGAAATAAGTGGATTACCATATACTCGTTATAGAAAAGGACATTTTGTCCTTTAACTTTTCTCACTACGCTACATTAACACACCGAACTCTCTACGAAAAAGTGAAAATTAATCGGCATTTTCTTTTTGTTCTTCCCTTACCATTACTTTTGCACTGACATACTTACGGAGTGAAAAAATATCCGGATCATGAATTTGTTTCTTCCTTTTTTTTCTTTCTTTTTTCTGCTCGAATAAACAGTATTTTTCATGAGGCAACAAAGAAAAACATATTGTATCATGAGGTTCCAGCTAGGCCTTACACATCCTTATAGCTTCTCAATGGTCCAATAGTCCAGTGGTTTAAGACGTCGCCTTTACACGGCGAAGATCCCGAGTTCAAACCTCGGTTGGATCACAGGATTCTATCTTTAATTTTTTTTGGTTGTATCACACACTATCTCCCTCGTATATAGCTCACACACGTGTAATTTCACTTGTCACATTGAACGTCTCGGATCAAAGGCCTTTTTGCATTGCCAAATAACAAATCGAAGCCCATTCTGCTCGTTGTTTGGCGGTGTGCTGCAGGCTTGCTGGTGTGGTGTTTGTTGTATTGCTGTATTGTGTGGTATTGTGGTATTGTGTAACAGCTCTCTCTCTCTTTCTTTCTTTCACTCTCTCTTACTCTTACTTTGTTGGAATTGACATATTGGTATCAAGAAAGAAAAAAAAAAATTTAGTTGTATTAATATAAAGGACCCGGTTACTTTACTTATTTTTTTACTTATTCTTCCACTCAATTGTTCTTTATAATCGTTTTTTTTTTGTTTGTTTTTATTCATTGCATAGATTAATAAACTGAAAGTAAAATATCTAAAAAAAAACATGGTTTATTCTACTAGACAAATTGGTGCTAAGAACACCCTTGAATACAAGGTCTACATTGAGGAAGACGGTAAGCCAGTCTCTCCATTCCATGACATTCCTCTATATGCCGACAAGGAAAACAACATCTTCAACATGGTTGTTGAGATTCCACGTTGGACTAACGCTAAGTTGGAAATTACTAAGGAAGAAGCCCTAAACCCAATTATCCAGGACACCAAGAAGGGTAAGTTGAGATACGTCAGAAACTGTTTCCCTCACCACGGTTACATTCACAACTATGGTGCCTTCCCACAAACCTGGGAAGACCCAAACCAAACCCACCCAGAAACTAAGGCTGCTGGTGACAACGATCCAGTTGATGTCTTGGAAATCGGTGAGACTATCGGTTACACCGGTCAAGTCAAGCAAGTCAAGGTCTTGGGTATCATGGCTTTGCTAGATGAGGGTGAAACTGACTGGAAGGTCATTGCCATCGACATTAACGACCCATTGGCTCCAAAGTTGAACGACATCGAAGACGTTGAAAAGTACTTCCCAGGTCTTCTAAGAGCCACCAACGAATGGTTCAGAATCTACAAAATCCCAGATGGTAAGCCAGAAAACCAATTTGCCTTCTCTGGTGAAGCTAAGAACAAGAAGTACGCCTTGGACATCATCAAGGAGACTTACGAATCCTGGAAGCAATTGATCGCTGGTAAGTCCGCCGACTCTAAGGGTATCGCTTTGGAAAACTCCACCTTGTCTGACACTCCAACTTACTCCGCTTCTGTTGCCTCTGCTATCCCAGCTGCTGCTCCACAGCAAGACGCTCCAATTGACAAATCCGTCGACAAGTGGTTCTTCATCTCCGGTTCTGCTTAAGATATGACCCCATAAACCATTTTATATACACCTTTCTTAATAAGTTATATAAAAATAAAATAAACCAACGTTAATAATTTTTTACTATCATAAAAGTGAATAAAATATATAAATTTTAACTATGTATGACTTCCATTGATTTTTAAGATACCGAAACCTATTAGATTAGAAAAAAATATTTATGTAGTAGTAACCGTAAAATACTATTATACAACTGTGTAAAAAAAATATTTTGTAATTTGAAGTTAACTATTTCGTTTGCTACTCCCACAGTAGAGTAAAAAACAAATGAAATATCACTTTTTTTTATTTTAATTTGTTCAAAAATTATAGACCTATTCCCTGAATAGAGCCTAAGTAAAGAGGAACAAATTAGCTTATGTGAGAAGAGAAAAAGATGCAAACACGGGGATATCATGCTTAAGATCTTTCACCTCTCAATCTTCTGGCCAACTTGATGTCCTTCTTTTGGATGGTAACACGCTTGGCGTGGATGGCAGCCAAGTTAGTGTCTTCAAACAAGGAGACCAAGTAAGCTTCGACGGATTCTTGTAGAGCACCGATAGCAGAAGATTGGAATCTCAAGTCGGTCTTGAAATCTTGGGCGATTTCTCTGACCAATCTTTGGAAAGGCAACTTTCTGATCAAAAGTTCAGTAGACTTTTGGAATCTTCTGATTTCTCTCAAAGCGACGGTACCTGGCTTATATCTGTGAGGCTTCTTAACACCACCGGTAGATGGGGCGGACTTTCTAGCGGCCTTGGAGGCCAACTGCTTTCTTGGTGCTTTACCACCAGTAGACTTTCTAGCTGTTTGCTTGGTTCTAGCCATTTTGTATTATATATTTGTATTGATATTTTTTTGTTTTAGTAATAAAATAAAATAAGAAATATTTAAGATTTAACAAAAGAGAACTGATTAACAGAGAGAAATGAACCGGGATAAGGTATTGCCTTATATATCAGAGCAAAAACCAGGCGTTTTTTGGAAATCCCTCTTTAAGAACACAACTCTCCTCTCCTCTCCCCCTTTGCCACTCTATCTTGACAGTGAAAATTCTTCAGACCACTAAAATTATTGTGGGAAGGTTTAGTTGAGAAATAATCAGTACGGAACCTAGCAGCCCACTAATTCACCCACATTGTCAGCACATGTCATTCGGCGAAATTTCTGGGTCAGGCTTGTGGCACCTACAAGTGCGAATGTATGGGAACGGGTTTATTATGGTTATCTGCCATGCTTCGCGCGAAAATTTCGGAACGTTCCGTGTCGGGTGAGCTACCGAGAAAAACACAAAAAAAAAAAATTAGATTTTATCATAGAACTAAAGAGCGTTCCCATTTATTCGCGCTATGAGAGTCGAATACCCATAGTTAATCCGTTCCGGTCCATTCGCACCACAACGACAGTTGGTCTGTAACAGAGATGGCCCGTGACAGAAATTATTGTTTAAGCTGGGAACGAGAAGGAAGGGATCATAGGAGAGCAAGAGTAAGTGGGGCGTATTGTTAGTGAGAATGGAAATGAAAGCCTCAGTTTAGTCTGTGTGTGTGTTTCAGTGAGTGAGGGTGAGTGGATCAATAGTAAGCAAATCTTGTATTCAATTTTTATTTCATTTTCTCCCTATTCTCTTTCATATATAAGGGCTAATAAAGATTGGATTGTTTATTTTTTTTCATTAGTTCTTAATATTATTCTTTTCATAATAGTTCTTATCAACACAATACAAAACAAAAATAAACTAATTAATATATATATAAAATGTCCGGTAGAGGTAAAGGTGGTAAAGGTTTGGGTAAAGGTGGTGCTAAGCGTCACAGAAAGATTCTAAGAGATAACATTCAAGGTATTACCAAGCCAGCTATTAGAAGACTTGCCAGAAGAGGTGGTGTTAAGCGTATTTCTGGTCTTATCTACGAAGAAGTCAGAGCTGTGCTAAAGACCTTCTTGGAATCTGTTATCAGAGATGCTGTCACTTACACTGAGCACGCCAAGAGAAAGACTGTTACATCTTTGGATGTTGTCTACGCTTTGAAGAGACAAGGTAGAACCTTGTACGGTTTCGGTGGTTAAAACTACTATTAAAAAAATAATAGAAGGGTACTTTATGTTTTTTTTCCAAAGAAATTTATTATTATTCTCTGTTTTGTTAAATGTGTCTTGATGACAGGTTTCAAATAGAATAAAAAGAGTAATAAAAAAAATTGTATATTATTTTAATTTTTAAATATTTTTTTTAATGAGGGATATAATTAGAAGCAATTTTTTCTAGCTTCGATTGTTTTAATAAAAGTTTTCAATTTTTTTTATTTTTTTTTTTACTTTCCTAATATTTATATTTATGGATCACATTGTTTTATCTGCTGTGTTTATCAATAAATGTAAATTAATGTTTTGTACATATATTGATAATAATCAACGTCCTAAGCTATAACTGTAAATTTTTATCTTTATTGATATTATATATTGATATTATTTATCATATCAATGTACCCTAGTAATATAATCAATACATACTTTACCATTAAATAAAGTTATAATTAAATATCTAATATCTAAACAATATTGGTATCAATATAGTAGTATCACTTATGTTTGATGAGTGAATATAACTATCTACGTTAAAAGTCATGCTGCACTAGTACTCATTCAGACTTAACGAATATTGCAGTTCTAATATTTATTTGTGCGTGTTTTTCTGTGGAGCATAGCTTTCTCCCTGATCTCTCTCTCTCTCTTCTCTCTCTCCCTCATAGTCTGACTACGTGATCTATCTGACATCCCCCCCCGCCTTTCATTAACCCCACGACACTTTCTACGTTTGAATTTGTTTTATCTCTATCCCAAGTCTCCACCGACTGCATTTATTTTTTCCTACCGTCTACGCTAATCTCACAGCAATTAGTCCCTCCACTGTCCCTTGCACGGCGTTTTAATTTCATTTTTTAATTTCAATTTTCTTCGTTTTGCATTCGGTCGCTCTCCGAAAAAAGAAGTAACTTTCACGAAAAGGTAAAAATAGAAGATTTAGAAACAAAGAATGAATAGCACAGAAAACATCGTACCCGTAACTGTATATAATATTAGAAGACCTTTGTTTATTTTTTAAATTGCTTTTTCTTCCTGCCCATCGAGAAAAAGTAAATAACACCAATACGTCATTTACTAATATTTTTTCATTTATTTATTTGATTAATTATTGTATTTTATTATTGTATTTATATTGTATTTATTAGGATTTAACTGAAATTTATATACAAATATTAACAACAAGAAGAAGAAGAACGGAATAAAAAGTTTTCTGAATAATGCCATTTTTGTCTGGGAAACCGTCTCCTCTAGAGAGGATAGGTAATCGAGACCAATACTTTGAAGACGTGCTCTCGATTTCTCAGAAACAGGACTTCCGCCACTCTAATGGGAGTTCTCTGTCGCTAGACTCTATAAAGACAGCCGAGCGGCTGCTAGACAAACTAGAACTCAGTGCTGGTGATGAATTGTTGCTACAGAAGGCTCTACAGGAAGAGGACAAAGTGCGGCTCGAGAACACCAAGAAGGGTCCTGTTGTGTGTCTGCCAGCGAACGCGTTTCCTTCCTTGAGAACGAGCAAAGTTCACCAGAGACAGAACAGTAACGGGTCTTGGAGGGAGAATAACGTGGGGAATCTGACGTCATCAGAAACAGTGCCTATAGAGGTGGTCGGCAGTGCTCAGATTGTAAGAGGTGGTGCGTTAGCTACCTCGGTGGAACGACACATCCCTGAACACTACAGGTACTCTTATATAGTGGAGGAGGACACTGATCTGGAGTCTCTCCTGAGTACTAGCACCCAAAAAGATGAGAATCCCAACGTCTCAAGTCTTCAAGACCCACCAAAACAACATAACTTCAATAAGTTTACAGGTCTGACAAGTGATAGAAGATATCATTACTATAGAAACCACGAACCAAATGGAAGGAAACCAGTCAATAGCTCGATGAGAAATGAGAGAATCCGCGCCGAAGAGAAAGATTTGACTGATTTCGAGAAGTACAGGATAGAAAACTCAACGTTAATAAGGGAATTCCCACATTTGATGAATAATCAACAACAGAGAAAACTTCACTACTATCACGAATTAGTTAAAAATCCAGGTAAGAAAAATGAACCATCTACTTTAGCGAAAGAAATTATAGAAACTGGAAGCAAAACTTGGAACAATGATCCCACTAGTCTATATAAACCAAAAACAACTTCCTCTGGAGAAAGTTCTATTGTTGATAAGAGAGACAAATTTAATACTCCTACCCCTAAGAAATCTTCATCTAATACTACCCTCGATAAAAGCTTCGAATCTGAATTGAGCCAGCCGCCTACTCCATCATTTAGCGACCACAAGAAGAAGTCATCCCTTTCATCTTTCAAGAGTTTTTTCAAATCTCCTAAGAACTATAAGAACAAGAATAGATCAGATGATAAATTAGAAAATCTTGAGTCTCCAAAAACAACGGTTCAAAAAAATACTCCTAAGAAAAACTCAACATCTTCTGAAAATCTTTCGAAGAATATCAAGAAATACATGTTTCCAAATAAAAATAATAATGATCCTATCAAGTTTTCCCAAATTGATAATAGCCATATTCCCAAGGCTAGACCTGTTGTTAGGAAACCGTCTCATATCAGATCACATTCCGATTTTGGTACCATACACCTGGCACAGGAACGTTTAAAGAAAATAGAGAGAACACCTTTATACTCTTCCAATCTTAATGTCCCCAATGCCCCTATTAGAAATGCCTCTCATCGTAGAACTAAATCTGCTGAACTTTTAACTGGTGAAAGAAGTGATTCTACTTCTTCAATTGATAAAATGGATTCAAGTGTTAATATTCATGACAATATACCATTGACAACAGTGTACTCGGTAACTCATACTGGTAATAAAAGTGCTATTTCTCTTTTGATTACTGAATCTCTTACGTTAAAGAATGAAGGAAAACTTAACGACTCATCAAAAAAACTACATGAAGCTTGTATTAAAGGAAGTAAAACAGCATGTCTTCTGTATGGGATTGCTTTAAGGAAAGGTGAAGGTGTCGAAAAAGATTACCGTGAATCCCTAAGGTATCTACATCGTGCTACAGGAATTGCCAATTGCGATGAATTTGTAACTCGGAGTAAAATCGATCCAACAATCCTAGAAATAAGGAAAGATGAGATTCCTGATATTCCGCCACAACCTTTAGCACCCGCTTTCTATGAATGTGGTGTTTCCTATCTCAAAGGGTATGGTATACCGTCTCCCAACAGTACTCTTGGATTAAAATATCTTGAATATGCTGCTTCATTGGGTCATGTAGATGCAATGTGTCTAAGTGGTATACTGCTCTCAAAAAATCAAAACAGATCTGAAGAAGATGTTTTCCGTGCTGCTAGCTGGTTTAGAATAGCCGAGAAAAGAGGTGCCAACCTAATAGGTTCAAACTGGATCCATAAAAAACAATATAAGAAAAATATTATCCTTTAATATATACCAAATATGTTTATACACAACTAATTATGAATTAACTACGATACTTGTTCAGATGTAACGTATTAGAAATTATTGCAGCATGGCCAGAAAATTAACCATTACAGCTTGTCTGGAAGATTACCGATGATCATGCTCTTAACCACAGTGTAATCTTCAATACCATATAGAGAGCCTTCCCTACCAAAACCTGACTCCTTCACGCCTCCAAATGGAACAGCACTATCAGAGAAAAGACCTGTGTTACAAGAGACCATACCAGCTTCAATTGCTTCAGAGACAGTGATTAAAGTATTCACATTCTTAGAGAAGACATATGATGCCAAACCTAATTCGGTATCATTTGCGTAACCAACAACTTCCTCCAAAGTTTCAAAAGAGAATATAGGACATAGAGGCCCAAAAGTTTCTTCCTTGGAAACCATAGCCGATTGGGAAACATTCTTTAAAACCACAGGGGAATAAAAGTTCTTTCCCAATTCTGGCATTGGCCCACCCTTTAGAGCTACTTCGGCACCATTTTTAATGGCATCTTCGGTATGTTGAGTAACTTTATCAGCCTGTTTAGTGCTAGTTAAACATCCATGAGTAATACCATCCTTCAACCCATCTCCGATTTTAAACTCTTTAACCTTTTGAACTAATTTTTCAGTAAAATCGTCAATAACAGATGAATGAACATAGAACCTGTTAGTGCAAACACAGGTTTGACCTAAACCCCTAAATTTGGAGGCAATAGCTTGATCAACAGCCAGGTCTATATCTGCGTCTTCAAAAACAATGAAAGGAGCATTACCACCTAGTTCGAAAGAACATTTCTTTAAGGTAGAAGATGACTGATCCATTAGTATTTTACCTACCCCAGTTGAGCCTGTAAACGTGATTTTCTTCACTTTAGGGTGTTCACATAGCCTTTTACCAAGTTTTGGTGTATTATGATGTGATAAAACTACATTAAACACACCTTTAGGGAATCCTGCTTGCTCTGCAAGAACTGCCATAGCAAGTGCAGACAATGGAGTATGAGAGTCTGGCTTAACAACAACTGTACATCCTGCTGCTAAGGCGGCACCAACCTTTCTGGTGATCATAGCACTTGGAAAATTCCAAGGACAAATGATACCACAAACACCTACTGGTTGTCTGGTAGTGAAAACCCTGTTATTAGGAATTCCAGGTTGAATTGTGGCACCATAGATTCTAGGAGCCTCTTCTGCGTACCATTCAAAATAAGAAGCAGCGTACTTTATTTCTCCTCTTGCATCTACCAAGGACTTACCATTTTCCCAAGTGATAATCTTAGCTAAATCCTCTGCATTTTCCATCATTAGGTTGTACAAATTTCTCAACCAAGTGGCCCTCTGCCTTGGTAACACATTTTTGTATTTTTTAAAAGCATCATAAGCAGCATCAATGGCACTATCCATAACAGCAATATCGTGCTCTGGCAGCTTAGCAATAATTTCACCAGTGGCAGGGTCATCTACTTCGAAGAACTCCTTGGCGTCCTTAACCCAATTACCATTAATGTAACCTTGATCTCTAATCAACTCCTTGTTCTTTAAGTCCGGTCTCATTGCAGTTGTTACTTCAGAATGTCAATGCAGCGTTAAATTGTCTATGCTTCTTCGACTGGTCAATAATATAATGCAGATAAATGTCATAATTGAAAGTAAAAAGAGTGTCAATTAATATCTAATGATTTTGGCACTTCACCCTTATGATAGGTTTTCAAATTAATAAGGGTCTCCCTTAATTTAATATGGTCTGACGTAGAGCAATATGAACTGTCACGTATTCAGTACGTTTTTTATGATCTTCGTCGGAGTATCCTCTATTAGTCTTCCCTAAGATTCAACAGCAATCAACAGGAAATTTAGTCTTATACCATTTGGTTAATACATCTTTGTCCTTGCAAACACAAGAGTATTCTTTTAGTGCAAGTGAAAATAAAATTTTTTTATATTGCTCATCGCAATTGTCAAAAAAAAAACAACAACTCTCGATAGTTCTAATACGTAGTGATAATCATATATTACTAACCAAATACTGTTCTTGCTCAATCAGAGCTATAACTAATTGAACTTCCAGATTACATAACATTTACTTCTAAAGTGGTTTTCTAGTGCTAAAGATGCCGTTTTAATATACTACGCAGATGCCTCCTCTATCTATAAATAATATATCGTAGGTTGGAGTTCAAGTAAAGTGGCTGCCCAATGAAATATTCTTTTAATTACATTACCGATATAAGATGATTACAACCATTTAGGATCATATATAACTCCATTGTTACCCATTTCTTTCTATTCAGAATAGAAACTTACTACTTCGACAAGCTAGGGAAAACATCAATGTTCGATTCTAGTGCATAAAAAAATATAAGAAAGCAAATATGTTAGCACGTTAAATCTCCATTATTTAGAACTTGCCTTACTTATATACTATCTCTCAACTTTGTTTTACAAATTAGCCCTTATTTCATCAATTTTCAATAACAATTTCGGGCCTGGACCAGGAGGAAATAAGAAAATGCGATGAGCTGATTTAAGTACAAAAATATTAAGCTTTAATTTTTTTTTCTTTTCTCAAGATATCGATTTCATAACATTGAATCTCATAGCACTTCAGTTGATTAGATAATTCTATGATTACAATTTACAAGGTACTTAGAAATTTTTTGGCGGTGCGAAGCTTCCAATATTTGCTAATATTTCTAGCACCCAATGCGCAATTTGACAATTCTACAGAACTACTACTGAGGAAATATTGCACAACTGATGAAATTAATAAATTTTGGCATAGGAATTTACTAAATAAACTGCTCTCCTGGGATAGCGTATTCTTTTTAAAGACTGCATTAGAAGGCAAGCCTGAGTTTGAGCACGAATATGCCTTTTCAATAGTATGGGCTAAAATTATAAGATTCTTTTCTAACGATTCTAAAGATCTTTATCATTTGTTGACGATAGCCTTAGTTCTGGAGAATATACTCTTTGTTCTTTCCCTCATATTACTCTTCATGTTAACAAGAATTACGTTCAGCAAGCAAAATAGGGCAAAGACGGCTTATGGTGACGATATTGCCTACAAAACAGCTACATTATTCATTATCAATAGTGGTTCGGGATTCCTGACTAGTATTTATTCAGAACCACTTTCTTTTTTCTTTGCATTTTTGGGCATATTGGCCAGAGAATTTGCTATTAAAGTAACTATCCCTTACGATATTGAGTTTCCACTATCGTCTCTTCCTTTGTATGTGTTAGGGACTGCAATTAGTTTTTCAATAGCCACATTGAATAGATCAAATTGCATATTGCTCGGAATTTTCTACCTCTACGACTTATATTATATTTTAAGAAAGAGAAATATCAAGAAAGCCCTTCTGTTCCCAGTTTTATCGGGCTGCATAATGCTCATTATCTTCATTATACAGCAATACTATGTACCCTATCATCAGTTTTGTCCTGGACGTGGTGAATGGTGTAATACAACAGTCTCTAAATTTTGTGGGTTAAGTTTCCTAACGAAGAAAAGCTTCTATTCATTTATACAATCCAAATATTGGAATCTAGGGTTTATGAAATACTGGACTTTGAACAATATTCCTAATTTCCTTTTTGGTCTACCTACTTACATCGTATTGTTTTACTCAACTGTATACTTCACCAAAATGTATCCAAATCCAAAGCTTTTCCCGCTAGTTTTAGTTACACGGTCGTTTCTTGTCATTATGCTACTTTTTGCTCATGTACAGATTGTTAATCGTGTTTCAACCTTCATCCCTTTGCATCTCTGGTATATCTCTGATAGAATGAACAAGATTACGAACTCTAGAAAAAAAGAAGACGATGATCTAATTATAAAATTCTATCTATATTGGCTCATTCTATGGTTCCCAATCCAGACGCTATTATTTGCATTCTTTCTCCCACCTGCATAACCCAAATAACAACTTCTAAGTAACGGACAGACTTTGTTCATCATAACGGATAAATATTGTATAAATTGATCTCATTATTCATTAATAAATACTATTTTAATATATACATGTATATTACTGTCCGTGTTAAATAAAGACTAAATAATGAATGATCGGTACCTTTTAGTCATGCATGATCTCCTCTATTATCTGTTAGCTTAAGTGGAGATCGTCCCAGATATATAAACAATTTAACTCTAAATGCAAATTCTTCAAAGTTCCTTCAAATTCTCATTTCTTTCTCGTAACAATGCTATTGGTTAAAAACTCAAGCGCCGAACGGCAGTCCGATTCAGGTAGTACCTCATGTAGATTCTTTAAAGCTTTATTTCTATATTCCTTCGCAAATTCCATTGTCTTCTTAACACCGTCATGCTTTTGGACTGCTTTGAAAGTGGTCTCTACATCGCCTTCATGAGAGAAATTTCTTTGAATAAGAGCACCTAATGATGGATCCTCCTTCCAAGCGAAAAGAACGGGGGCAGTAGCAATTCCAAGCTTAAGATCAGCACCTGCAGGCTTTCCTAGCTCCTTTGCAGAAACAGAGAAATCTAATAGATCATCAACCAACTGAAAACAGATACCTATATTTCTACCGAAATCATAACATTGTTCAATAACCGGTTCACGTGCTCCAGAGAGAATAGCGGCTGATCTACATGATTTGGAAATTAATGATGCAGTTTTGAGATAAGTTTTATGCAGGTAGTATTCAAAAGCAAGATTAATCAATTCTTCATGGGGCATACCTTCTTTGAAATCCTTTGAAGGTACCCTATAGTCATGTTCTTTAATATCGAGCTTCTTACTCGATGCTGGTAATTGTTTTTTACCGTTTTCTGTAACATATGGTTGCTCATCAACAGCCATATTCTTCAATTGCATGAATTCACCTTCAACAAGGTTAGCAATACTATTTGACATCAGTTCAACCACTTCCGGATTTTGTAACCTGGAGATAGCTACAGTGGCCCTTCCCAATAGGAAATCACCAGCAAGCACTGCCATCTTATTAGAGAACGCGACGTTGCCGCTGGGTCTACCCCTTCTGGTATCAGAATAATCAATAACATCATCATGTAAAAGTGAGGCTGTGTGTATCATCTCTACTACTTCTGCTAGTCTTCTTTGTTTTGGTAGAATTCCTCTTTCCCTATCAAACCCTGGTTGCGTTTGAGGTTCTGGGCCCTTAGTAAGAGGATTCAATGGCTTAATACCGTGAAGGATATGTAATGGCGATATGTTATTTACAGGTGTATCGAACATTGTGGTATTAGCGGACAGTTTTGAGTATATAGGATCCTCTGGAACATCACTAGCATCAATACCTATTCTATCTCTCTCACTTAGTGGAATTTCAGACAAAGCACGAGACAACAACAATACCAGCAACGGTCTCACTTTCTTCCCCTCAGTTTCAAAATAGTAACTGCTAACTCTGTTCAAGGTAGGATGCCCTGATCCTATTAATGCCATGATATTCTTTGCTAGTGTATTCATTTCGTTTGAAACTAACGATATCGGATTATTCCATAACAACCTAGGTGATACCAATTTACTGGCAGCATCTAATGCAACCGCAAAGGATGATTTATAACGCACCTGAGTACGTACACCAGCCAACCGACCGCAAACTCTCAACATCTATAATTGCTTTTTCAGGGTCTTCTATCCAACCTATAGATGAGCTTTCACCTTTCTAAAACCCTACGAATAGTATTTAAAGGCACTCCAAACAGTCGCTAATTCCTAGATCAAATGGAAGACATGAACAATAATTACATTAAAGCAAGGGTCCATAATTTTATATTCATATATCCCATTGTTCTACAGGGCAATTTTTCATGGGCTCAAGATTTTCATCTGGGTGAGTGAAAAAAAAAAAAAAAAAAAAATTGATGAAAAAAATATTGCCAGCACATTGATATATTGATTTATTGTACATATCCATATTGAAAGCGGTAGATCAACAAGTATCCTTCTTGAATAGTCTGGTACTTATTTGTGGAAAGGATTTGTTGTTATAAAAAAGTGATAGAAAACTAATAATACAATCTAAAAGGAAAGGAAATAGTTATAGAATATGGATGAGAATAACGGTTATAACTATCTGGCGACATGTGTAAAGAATCTATTTTCAAGGACACTGAGTGTTTCTAACTGTGTACCCCAGCACATAGGTTTTATTATGGATGGTAACAGAAGATTCGCGAAGAAACACTCTATGGAGACAAAAGAGGGCCATGAAGCAGGATTTCGGAGTATGAGCAAAATATTGGAACTATGTTATGAAGCTGGTGTTGATACAGCAACAGTATTTGCGTTCTCTATTGAAAATTTTAAGAGGAGTGCTTATGAGGTTGATGCATTAATGAACCTCGCTAAGGAGAGGATACGACGCATAAGTGAGCACGGTGAATTGGCTCAGAAATACGGTGTCAGAGTAAGGGTTATTGGTGATATCTCCCTGCTTGACAAAGAGCTGCTAAATGAAATTAGACACACTATGGAAATTACAAAGAATAATACCAGAGCTACACTTAATATCTGCATGCCTTATACTGGTAGGGAAGAGATATTTCACTCGATGAAGACACTACTTGTTAGCGATGACTATCATAGCAGGAATATTACTGAAGAAACTATTGATTCTCACTTATACACAGCCAATTTACCTCCCTTAGACTTGTTGATCAGAACTAGTGGTGTGACTAGACTCAGCGATTTTCTTCTTTGGCAAACCTGTCATAAAGACGTTGTAATAGAGTTTATTGATTGTTTGTGGCCTGAGTTTGGGCCATTAAGAATGGCTTGGATTTTACTTAAATTCGCATTCCTGAAAAACTTTTCTAGTGGAAGAAAACCGTTTGAGGATGACGAATTTGAGAACTCTGTCAACAAGAAGACTAATTAATGTAGCTATTTACTTAATAGTATCATTTTTTTAAGCTTTATATTTAAATTATAGATCTATTTATATATAAATAAAAAAACCTCACGACCAGCAGTATGAAATTAGCCAATATTTTTAAATATTTACTCGTTTATATATGGTAAAGTTGTTTATATTCCTTTTTTTCTTTTTTCTTTTCTTATATTATAGTATTAGCTTATCTAGTTAAGATTTATATAATTTATATAAATGATATCCTATACCACTTTTGTTTTCAAAAAAGAACTAAATGCCGTCAGAACGCCAATGTTTAGTGGATAGGAAACATGGAGCTTCATTTAAAGTTTTTTAGTGTTATCCACCGCTATATATAATTGATTAGAAACATCAGTATTGGTGGAAAATATAAAACTTTTTTGGGCGTGGGTGTATTATTATATTTTTTCCTATAGTGTAGAAAAAATAAGAATTAGAGTGAATTAATGTAGATGATCAGGGGTAAAAGCCTCTCTCAGTTTATTTATTTCTTGTTTAATTCTTGAGCTTTTTCGAATTGTTCCTTGAACTTGTCAGCATT
Source organism: Nakaseomyces bracarensis (assembly GCF_045282275.1). Taxonomy (NCBI): domain Eukaryota; kingdom Fungi; phylum Ascomycota; class Saccharomycetes; order Saccharomycetales; family Saccharomycetaceae; genus Nakaseomyces; species Nakaseomyces bracarensis. The sequence goes on from NW_027263965.1 coordinate 203,468, forward strand.
TTCCTTGTTACCAAATCTAATAGCAAAAGTGTGAGCTTCTGGTTCACCTTCAGAAACATCGGCAGTACAAGCGTAAACCCAAGATCTATCAGAACCAACATTTGGCTTCAAGACATATTCTGGAGCGACAAGGTGGTTAGCGCAAACCTTCAAAGTCTTGTCTCTTCTCATCAGCAATCTAACCTTCATAGTTTCCTTGTTTTGTAGAAATTTACAGTCACCAGTACCTCTTTCTTTCCATTCCTTGGCTTCAGAGTCAAATCTGAATAACTTAGCTCTAACCTTGAACAAGACATCTTCGTTTTCCTCATTAGTCTTAACATCAACCTTTTCCAAATGCACAATTGGTTCGAAATGAACATCTGGGGACTCAACCTCCTCCTCTTCCTTCTTCTCTTCCTTCTTTTCATCCTTCTCCTCTTCCTTCTTCTCTACCTTCTCTTCATCCTTCTTTGGTTCTTCTGGCTTCTTACCACCAAACATTGAGAAAACAGAAGAAGTTGGAGGCTTTGGTTCAGTGCTTTGTTCAGACATTGTATATTTTTTTTATTCTTCTTTTATTATGTATTGGTGTCTAAGCTAAATCTTTCACCTTATACTAAGAGTCTTAAAATAGAGAAGAATAATTACGTTTTCAATGTACTGGATCGTTTCATATGCATAAAGTCCAAAATTGCAAAAACTCGATGTTTTGGCATCGTCTCGCCATTTGGGTCTGCCAAAGTCGCCTCGCAAAAAAAAAAAAAATTCTAAAAAAAATTTTGATAGAATTACGTGCCATGTCGTTATATGTGATTATTTTATATATCGTACATTATGACACTAAATGATTATATTTATTCTACATTTTGATATAATGTTAACATATCTGGTAGTATTTAGATTTGTTTTCTGTTGTGAGGAAAAGAAAGGAAATTCTTTAAGTTCTGAGAAAATATTTTATACAAAAGATTACTCTGTCCTTGTTTGATCTGGTGTTATTGCATAAATGAACCCAATTCTTATTGGTTTTGTAGAGATTGGTAGTAGATTACTAGCATCGTCTTTACTTTTTTTATTTTTTTCTTTGCTACACTGGCAACTTGTATAACACCGTGTATTCTCGTGATGATAATTCTTTTGCGACCTACTTGATGATGATTTGTTCATTTATTTTGTTGATTGTGCGTAGTTGCACTAGTATACTCATAAACATTATCAGTTTGTAGCCCCATTTTTAATATGGGGATTTGCTTTCGATATTGACAAATCTTACTTAATAGACAGGATCATGTAAATCTCTGTTTGTTATTTCTATTTTGTTATTTCTTTTAGCATGTGATAAATCGGAAAATTATACCCTATCTTTGTTTGGAACAATCTAAAGATCGATACACTCTCCGTTTCCACGGAGCAAAAGTCCAATGAATGAACATTTGTTGCCTACGTGTTGTCTCTCTGGCAAATCCATCTTTTAGTTATTTGCCCCGGTTGCTAATTAACCCGTCACTTTTAAATTTATATTTTTTTTTTGTTCTATACTTTAGTAAACTTCAAGGAAGCTTCCCCGCACTTTGACATATTTCTTTTTTTTTTTTCCTATTTCTGCTTTATTGTTTACTATTTTCCTGCAGGGCTGCAACATTCTCCGAAGCATAGAAGCTATAAAAAAAAATTAGGAGAAGAAAATGCTTCCATTTTTCCGAAGACCCCGGGAAAAGGGTACCCTTAAAAAGATTTTATCTTTTTTTGCTGGCATTTGTACAGAACTCTCTTAGCATCGCATTTATTCCTTCAAACACCAAACCTTTTTATTAGCCAAACAACTCCCAGCATAATATACTCGGAGATATCCAGTTAAGTTGTCAGAAGGCTTAAGGCTGTTGTTTAACTTCCTGCCATTTCTATCCGATCCGTACATTTTCTTCACTTATACAGGTGGAGGAGTAAATATCTTTTAGGGAAATTAAACTTCTTTCAAACCTCAGAGAAAAAAAAGCAATAACAGCGGGTACAATAAATGTGCCCCACGCATAATGACGCATTTCTCCTGCTATTGTTTATTAACTACTATTATTAGTTATCGCCCTCTTTTTGACGTATTTCTATTATTGCTTTTTTTCTGTTTTTATAGATTTTTCTTAATAGTAAGTTCATTAATTTTAGCTGGTTTATAGTAATGAACAACTAATGGAAATGATTTTCCATTAGAGTAGTATTGCGTAATATTATACTTTTTATTATTATAGTTATTTTTTTCCCGCATATTTATGTTTAAATTTTGCTTGTGTGGAATTGTTGATATAAAAGCAACTTACAATTATTCAAGGTCTCTTTTTATTTATCCATGTGGATCGAGGAGATAACGCATTTTTAATTTTATTTATTATATAAACCAATAACAAATAAAAAATATTCATACTATAATAATAATAATAATAATAATAACAATAAATATATATTTTTGTTTTTAAAAATGCCAGCTTCGACGCTTTCACTACAAGAGGGTGGTGTAAAGAGTAACTTTATGCCTATAGATGACCCGTTTAAACGTAATTTCAAAATGCATAGCACTGATGATGTCTTAGATAAGACCAAGAGGAAGAAGGATAAAGATAAAAAATTGAATAGAACAAGAACTATGAGTGTTTTCACTAATGTTTCTGACTTAAAGAATGATGCTGAGATACGGAAATATAGGTTGAAAAGAAGAGCATCGGAAGACGATACTTATATTAGTAGTAAAGGGATAAGAAGGTTTTTCATTAAAGATGTCGACAGAACTTTGGCTGAACTTCTGAAAAACGAGGACACAGATGAAAACTTCCAAATAACTGTGGAGGATAACGGACCTAAAGTTATCACACTGGGTACTGCTAATTCAGGAGGTTATAACCACATTAATATAAGAGGAACGTATATGCTTTCGAACTTGTTACAGGAATTAACCATAGCAAAGAACTTGGGCTACAGACAATTGTATCTACCAGAATCAAGACTTAATGAAAATCCCGTAATTCGACTCAAGAGAACCATCGAGACTTTTTTCTGGGACTCTCTCACAAGAAAGATCGATCTGCACACTATAGGTCAAATTGCCGCAGATAGTAAAATAAATACACCGGAGGCCATGAACCCCAGAGTTTACGTACCTTACAATTGTCCAGAACAATATGAGTACTTCATCCAAGCTTCCCAAATGAACCCATCTGTTAAATTGGAAGTTGAATATCTACCAAAGGATATAACTCCAGAGTTTGTACAAACTCTGAACAATATACCAGGTTTGCTAGCACTGGCAATGGAGGAACATGTCAATCCGGCAAGTGGTGAAGTAACTTTAAGTAGTTTCCCATACGTTGTTCCAGGCGGCAGGTTTAATGAACTTTACGGATGGGATTCCTATTTGATTACCTTAGGTGTTCTATTAAGTAATAGACTGGACCTGGCAAGAGGCATGCTAGAACATTTCATCTTTGAGATAGAGCACTATGGAAAAATATTAAATGCAAACAGAACTTATTACTTATGCAGGTCGCAACCGCCATTCTTAACTGATATGGCTAACGTCGTGTTTAAACACATGGGTGCAACAGAGAACCCAACAGCGGTTGATTTACTTCATAGAGCTTTTGCAGCTGCAATAAAAGAATATAAGACTGTTTGGATGGCAGCACCTCGTCTGGATGAGAAAACAGGACTATCGTGTTATCACCCAGACGGTGTAGGTATTCCACCTGAGACTGAACCAGAACATTTTGATACGAAGTTAAGACCTTATGCCAAGAAATATTGCGTCACAATACCAGAATTCAGAAGAATGTATAATGCAAAGGAGGTCTACGAACCTGAATTGGACGAATATTTCTTAAATGACCGTGGCGTGAGAGAATCGGGACATGATACCTCGTACAGACTAGAAGGTGTGTGTGCACATTTGGCAACAATAGACCTAAACGCATTGTTGTATAAATATGAGGTAGACATTGGTACTTACATTAAAGAGTATTGTGATGATCATTATGTGGACCCATATGATAAAACTACCACAAGTTCAAAGTACTGGTTTGACCTTGCTGATAAAAGAAAAGAAACTATAACGAAATGCATGTGGGATGAAGAGGCAGGTTTCTTCTTTGATTATAATGTTCAGTTGGAAAAAAGAACATCATATGAATCAGCTACTACCTTCTGGTCTCTGTGGGCAGGTCTTGCAACTGATAAGCAAGCAGATATAATGGTACAGAAAGCTATCCCAAAATTAGAAGTTTTAGGAGGCCTTGTAGCATGTACAGAAAAATCTAGGGGACCAATTACATTAGATCGGCCATACAGACAATGGGATTACCCATTTGGATGGGCACCTCATCAAATTTTAGCTTGGAAAGGTCTCTCCAACTATGGATACCAGAATGTAGCAGCTAGAATAGCTTATAGGTGGCTGTACATGATGACCAAAGCTTTTGTTGATTACAATGGTATTGTCGTGGAGAAATATGACGTTACCAAATGCGCTGATCCTCATCGTGTCGATGCTGAATATGGTAATCAGGGAGCCAACTTTAAAGGATTTGCAAGAGAAGGGTTTGGATGGGTAAATTCCTCATACTTGTTGGGATTAGAATATCTGGATGTACATGCGAAAAAGGCATTGGGTGCCTGTATTCCACCTATGCCTTTTTTCAAAAGTTTGAAGAAGAGTGAGAAGGAAAAGTATGGTTTATCTTGATTTATCGTATTTGTTTATGTTTTGAATTCAATCTATTTTTTTTTCTTTTTACAGCATCTCAATTATTTTACCAATTCTATTTATTATGAAAGGTATTATTTTAATGAATTGCATTTTAGGGATAGTAAATTACACGATTGATCGTTACAACCCACATAATGATTTTTACTACCCGTGATAACCGACACATTTTATTTGTAAACATATATATTATATTCATAGATATTCAAGAAAAAATAGTCATAAAATTGCATTATATTAACAAGTAAAAGGTATGAATGAAGTATCGCTAATCATGTAAGTGAACATAAATTCCACTAAACTAGCGATATAATCCCGGGTAATCACTACAGTTAGAGTAACTACCTTAATAATTAAAAGGTATCAAATAGTATTACAGACAACATTGAAACAAAGACTATATATCTAAAAGTATATATCTACTCAATAGACAAGTTTTACTTTACCATTTACTAATTTCTTCTGTAGGTATCCCAGTATAATCTGTTCCTGTGTTTTGAATAGGGATATATCACTTTCCACGTATCAATAACATAAGATGAGAGAATCTAGTTTGCCAAGCTAGAAAAAGTGTTCGGAAAGAAAACACAGATTTATTTTAATTATATACTTTAAATATAGTTTTCATAATAGAGTATTTTAAATATTCATTTAAACTTGAAAGTTTATCATGTGACTTTAAATGCATATAAAAATATATATGTGATATTTTCATTTGATATTTTCAGGTGTAATTAAAATTATTCACGATACTTCCTGTTGATGATTAAAGTTGTTCATTATTTATGTTTGTCAAAAAGAAGGATATTTAAAATAGTGACTTATGGCCATGAACAATGGAAGGTGGAGATATAAATTCTAATAGTTGTCCGAATTACTGCGTAAATACAATAATGATTAATTGAGGAAATGAAGAATATCTTACCAATTCCTAAAGTAATATCTGATCTTGCACTTCATTAAGTATAATATTTCGAATAATTTTTTGTTTCAGTCTCTGTAAAAATAGATGTAATCTGTTTAGTATGATTTTGTATACCAACAGTATTTAATATTTTTAAGTAAAAAAATAGTTTAAATTATATTAAAATGATAAATATTGTCAGAACCAGTGGGTGAATTCTCTCTATTCATAAAGTTACCACTCATATAAGTTTCACTTGTACTTTTCTCATTGTTGGCGGTATTGCTATTGTTTTTCGTATCATTATCTTCATCATTTTTCTCTTCTTCACCAGGAGTTTTCCACCTTGATGCCATCTATAAGAATACTGAATTTATCTCTATTCGTATTCCCTCCTTGCTTAGGGTCGATTGATCTAACTTTGTTAAGATGATATATCATCATATTTTTTCTACATTATACATTCTTCTTTGCTTCTCAATTCTGTTATAATGTGTCATTTTCCATTCTAGATAGTTAACATCGATATCCTGAGATTATGGTAGAAATCCAGCGTTTTCTTTAATAGGATCTAACAAAAGTGTAAAGTTCACATCTTTCCATGCTTATATAGCATTTTTTTGACAGAGTTTTCCATTTAGCAACATCACAGACCACTTCTCACATTTTACATTGTTCTGTTCCTGATAAAGGTAGCATCGACACTTAAATTTTTATTTCTACTTTTTAGTTAATGACAGACTATTTAGACACAACTTTATTATTTTTAGGTAATAATTTATTGTTTTTGATACATAAGTTTCAGCAACAATAACGTTGCCTCATAAGAACCAAGGGATCTTACCGTCATCTTATAGAAGATTTCACTTAAAAAGACCGTTTGAAAGCGGGGCTAAGTTAAGACCAGTTTCACTAAAGAATAGTTATGAATTTAAAAGTTCTTATTGAGTTATTATGCTAATGTAAACTAAACTATGCATACTCACTACCAAAACTTAGCTTTTAGAATTCAGTTATTTAAAGAAGTGCATGGCTATATATTCTGAGAGCTTTTGAACAGTTTAGCCCTTATACGTATGTACTATAAAGAAGTTGTGTGATGAATAAGATTTTTAAATCTACCAAACAACGGTAGGAGATATTTTTGGTTGTTCCAAAACTTAATAACTAGGTAAACGAACAAATTATCACAGCAAAAGTAAACACAATGAAAAAAATTATGAGAGTTGAATAGTATTGTTTATAGCTGTTTATTGTTTAATGGTGGTAATTTTTCTTAGTTGTCAAATACTTACAAAACATTAAAATATATATAATACAGATAGCGTTATTTTTATTCCCATAGTATTGATAGGTCGTATATATAACGATGAATAATAGCACTACATTAATATATTCTATTGATTAAGTATAATATTAATATAATATGATAATATATAGATCATTTCATAGATTAATCATTACAACTTTACAGAATTGATGAAGCAAGAAACCGGAGAACTTTCAAAGGGGAGAAAAAAAAATCAGTTGCCTATAAGAAAAATGGAATTTCAAGAAATAAGTAGGGGTTAACAATAAATCGATTTAATAGTTTTTAAGATTCTCATTAACATAACACACACAAACTCAAGCGATAAAACAATAAATAATGCCAAAAGTATTCTGTCTAGCTGATATTTGTATGGTACCAATTGGTACCGGATCTGCCAGTATCTCTGATTTTGTAGCTGCTATTGAGAAGAAGATTCAAGACAGTCACTTGAAGTCTACATTGCACAGTGCCGGTACCACAATTGAGGGTCCTTGGGATGAAGTTATGGGTTTAATTGGTGAGGTTCATGAATACGCTCATGAGCTTGGTTACGTTCGTTTACAAACCACTATGAGAGTTGGTACCAGAACTGATAAGCACCAAACAGCTCAAGATAAAGTTGATGTTGTATTGAAAAAAATGGGTGAATAATAATACTTAATATTAAATAAGAAACGTTATTAATAAACTTTTTAAATATTTTTTATTTTTATTATTATTATTATTTTTTTAACTTTTATTTTATTTCATTTAAATATGATGCCCTAATGTTACACACAAAAAAAAAAGATTAGATTATATAAAATAAAATATAATACCCGAGAATGATATAATTTGGAAAAGAAACATGATTATAGTTTTTTTTTCTCCAACTTCCAATATTTTTTTTTGGATTTTAAAAATTGAAACACCTGGTTCCATTTTTGTTTTATTATCTTAATAAATTTAGAAATTGAAGAAGTTTTTGAAAAGAAATCTTAAGACTTTTATTTCTTTTCGATTTGGATTGTTTGTTGTTGAGAATATGATAAAAAAAAAGATATCTTTTTCTTATGGTTTTTGTCTAAGCTTGAGTGGAAGAAGAGTACTTGGTGACAGCTCTAGTACCTTCAGAGACGGCGTGCTTAGCCAATTCACCTGGCAAGATCAATCTAACAGCAGTTTGGATTTCTCTAGCGGAGATGGTAGACTTCTTGTTGTAAGCAGCCAACTTAGAGGCTTCAGAAGCAATTCTCTCAAAGATATCGTTAACAAAAGAGTTTAGAATAGACATAGACTTTTGAGAGATACCGGTGTCTGGGTGGGTTTGCTTCAAAACCTTGTAGATATAAGAGGAGTAAGTCTCCTTTCTAGCCTTAGTTCTCTTCTTACCATCGGCAGCTGGAGCAGTCTTCTTAGCAGCTGGCTTCTTCTCAGCTGGGGCTTTGGAGGCAGGTTTCTTTTCAGCAGACATTGTTATTTATTTTGTTAATTTATTTATTTGATTTTATTATCTTCCTATGTTAGAAAAAATAATGAGAAGAGTAATAATTTTTTTCAATAAAAAAAAAAAACTATTGTATTTATATAAGACCAGTTCCTTACACGATGGATATAGTAAACGCCATAATACTTATTTATGTATTTTTTTTTTCGCGTCTTTCCCCTTCCGCAATCGAGTGATGGCAATCGCGTACCTTTTTTTTTTATTTTTTCCACTTCCACACCCCATCACTGTACACGCCAGCACGGATCTTTTTTAGAATTAGCCATTACCTCGCTATTTCTTTTCACGGTGGTAAGTGAAAACGCGCAGTGCGATGTGTTTTGGTGGGGGAAGCGAAATTTTCAGAACAAGAGGTGAAGCGCTGGGAACGTTGCTGTGTGATAGTGTTGTTCTGTAGCGCAGGCTTACGACTCTACGGAAAATTTGGCGGTATTTGTGTGTATAGTATTATGTGAAATTCCTGGAACGTCTGACCATACAAAATATTGGAATAGCGTGTCGTTGGCGTTCTTTTGGGTTAAAGGAGTATAGGTGTTGGCAAGTGAAATTTGTGGTACAGCAAAGCTTTTGTACGAGTTTTTACCAATTATAGATTTTTACTAGCAACCCAAAAGAAAGAAATAAGATTTACTAAGGAGCAGTAGGAGAAGAAAGGGTGACGCGTAAGTCGTTATATCACAATATTATATTTTCGTGAATTATCTTTTATTTGTAATAAAATATTTTGATATATATTCAATATATAAATAAAAAGAGTATAGATTTTATTTGATTATTCTTCCTTTCTACTTCTTAAAGTGTTATTTTTTACTTTCATTTTGATCTTGTAATTGATACAACTAAAAACAAATTTAAATTCAAAAACACACAATATATAAAAAATGTCCGGTGGTAAAGGTGGTAAAGCTGGTTCAGCTGCTAAGGCTTCTCAAACTAGATCTGCTAAGGCTGGTCTAACATTCCCAGTCGGTAGAGTTCACAGACTTTTGAGACGTGGTAACTACGCTCAAAGAATTGGTTCTGGTGCTCCAGTCTACTTGACTGCTGTTCTAGAGTACTTGGCTGCCGAAATTTTGGAATTGGCGGGTAACGCTGCTAGAGACAACAAGAAGAGCAGAATTATCCCAAGACATTTGCAATTGGCTATCAGAAACGATGACGAATTGAACAAGTTGTTGGGTAATGTCACTATCGCTCAAGGTGGTGTCTTGCCAAACATTCACCAAAACTTGTTGCCAAAGAAGTCTGCTAAGCCTTCTGCTTCTCAAGAATTGTAAGAAAAAACAATTTTTTGAAAAATATAACACAACAAACACAACAATTTTAAAATAAGATGTTCCTAAAAGAAATCTTAAATCTATCTAAACTATTACTTTTTTTTTTCTATTAGTTATTGCATTGTATATTCATACAATTCTGGGAATTGGGAAATTTAAAATCTAAAACACAAAATAATAAAAAAAACAATCTGACAAAATATCATTAAAAAAAGGTTATTTTTTTGTACTATTATTTTGAATATGTAAAACCGTTTAAATACGCTTGTAATTTTAATAATATAAATTTCATAAAGTTTTAAAACAAAAAAATAACACAAATATGTATATAATATATATTTCAGTAATTTATACTCGAGAATTATAAGGTATATTCTTAAAACTTTGTTAGCAAGAATAGAAAATCTTATTTGGAAAAATAAATATTAAATAGTCCCTATATATATTTATTTTTATTGTCTTTAAACTATGCGGTTATATATTCTTGGTACAGATTTGGTTTCGATGTTACATTAATTGTACCAAATGTCTCTTCTTGTTCAAGTTCAACGCAATCGGTTGATGCTAATGTCAACATACTAAAGAACACTGAGCAAGCATCCTTTTTCGTAATGGGTTCGTTTTTATTCTCTTCATCTTGTAGGTGGAAATTCTCTAATAAACTTGAGAATGATGTAGTGTCATCAGTGTCCTTATTGATAGACTCTCTCAGCACCCGCGCAACACCAGTAGTAAATTTGGAGGCTATTTCTTGCTTTCTATTTTCCTCCATAGATGTATCAAACTCGCTGTCTTGCGTTGGAAATATATCTAAAGTGCCTTCAGCAGCTCCGTCTTCATTAGTAGCCTCTCCATGGGCTTCATCCACTATATAAATTTCTCCTATGTCCATGTGAGGGGGTTCTGATTCATTGTTATCATTATCACTAACTATATCATCGTTCAATCCAAGGGAAATATCCATCTCTGGCTCAAATTCAGAGCTCTCATCTTGGTAAGATAGCCTTTGTCGTTTAGAAGGTTGGAACTTCATTATGTTCTCAACAATTGGAGTAGGAAGATATGACAAGGATTGAGCCATTTCACTCCATATTCTCTTAGTCGTCAGTTTATCTACTGCTCTACTTGACGTTAGCTCAACATTACTGGATAGATTTCTCCCAGAATTGGATTTAACATATTCATCAGACAATTCGGTAGTAGTGTCGGTTTCTAATGGGTGGGCATTGGTTAGAGTTGGGTTTTTCGTTCTTCTTCTAGAAGCGGTATCTTGTTCTTGTATATTAAGTTCCTCTTCCGCAACTTCCTCTTCTTCTTCTTCATTTTCTTCGTTCAGCTCCTTACCTATGTCTAAATCAAACCCAAAATCTGTTGGTCTTTCGCTCATCATATCGTCAATATCAGCACGTCTACCTACTTCAATGGACTGGTCGGTACCATTGTCATCATTAAATCCTAGATCAAGCTCCAATTCTTGATTTTCTCCTTCTGCAAGGAATTCGTCATCTTCTATATTCAGATTATTAGATTGTGTAGTGGAAAACTCGCTACTCTGTCTTGTACCTTCATCCCAGCTTTTAGAAGAAGAAAGAGGGCCTCTGTTAATATCCTTGCCATCCAGGTCAAAGTCAAGATTTAGAGTAGAGTCCTGTTCTTCGTGTAGTTCAGATTCATCGCCGCCAAATCTTCTCCCCACCTCAATGGGCATATCCCAGCTCTTGGCACCAGTCATCCTTCTATCCATAGAGTCATTTATTAGTGCGGCAGACCTGGCGCCGTCTGTCTCAGTTAGGAAATCCAAGCTTGGCACAGACAACACATCTCTCTCCGTGACCGTGTCCTGCAAGACCAGGAGTTCTACCCTAGCAATCGTACTCAGCTTGGAAATAGTAGTTCCGAGCCTCTGGTTAGTCCTGAATAGAGACGTGATACGCGTCAAAGTGTCCTTAATATCAGTAAGCAAGAAGGTGGCCTTCTTAGAGTACACCCTAACAATCCCGTGAAGTAGTTCACCAGAAGTCCTCAAGGTAATATGCTCCACTGGATACTCACCGTTATCTTCACTTACCCCGGTAACTTTAGCAATTTCATCTGCAGAGTCCACAATACTGGTCTGCAACACCGAGTTCCTCGTAAGGTTACTCATATTTGACGCCAGCCATATCTGTGCTAATGGTCCTGTCTTCGTAGTTAACTTCAGCACCGTGCTGAATGTAGGTCTTTGATCCGTCATCTCCAATTGGTGTAGTGTTCAGCAATAATTATCTTGATTTCTTATAGTTTAGCTATGGTCTTTCAAAAGTAGATACGAATTAGCATAAATCAAATTGTTGACTTTAAATACTATATCAAAAAGAAATCAAGGAAAAACGCCAAAAAAAAAATCTAAATATTGAATTTCAGGACGTGTTGCCCTAAACAAAGGAATCACACAGTAAAACACCCGTACAAACCGCGAAACAACCAAAACACCTTCCCAAAAATAGGCAAAAACAGTCATAATAGAATACGAAACTGTACGTGACTGACGTAATAAAGTATATCAATTTTTCATAAGGAATTGTACATAATTCACTATGATAGTGAAGAATATTAGTGTCTATTGTGAGTGTGTGTGTAATATTCTTGAATACTTTGATTTAATAGTGAATATATGTAAGAATGTATATATATAATATATTTGTTATTTTTATTTTTCGCTTCTCCAATAAATTATCTTTTCAATATGGGGAATTAAAATAAAAAAATATTGATAGTGATTGGGTTTTTGTTTTTCAATGGCTAAATACAGATAAATTCGGAATAAAGAAAAGAAGCAAAAATCCTTATTTCAATACAGCTTGTAGTTTTTCTAGGACATCGAGTTGAACTGAAGCGATACCAGCAGTTCTTGCATCTGTAGACTTGCTATTCTTCTCTGCCTCTGCCAACAGGGATCTCACTGATTCTGGGGAGAATGACTCCAATGGGAAGGCTTCCACGGCGGTAACACACAATGTAGAATCCGGCTGCACAGCAGCAAAACCACCAGAGACAAAGTACTTCTTAGTATCGTTGGCACCGACGATCTCGACAACACCAGGGGTTAATTGTTCTACTGTAGGGACATGGTCAGCCAACACACCGATGGTACCAGACTTAGCTGGTAGATTAACCTGTGTAACTTCCTCCCCATTGAACAAAGTCTCATGTGGCAATGAGAACCTCAACTTCAAACCTGCCTTGGCTGCATCAGCATACCCACGTCTAGCAACAACCGATCTAGTCACCAACCTGAACATCTTTCCTCTTAGTTTTCTTTTATTTTATCGTTTATATATGCTTACTGCTTAAGTCTTCCCGAGTCCTCTCTATATATAAGAGGTATAGCAAATCAAATACCCTTCCATAATATAACGAGATATTTAGAGAAGGGAGAAGAGCTTGTTCATGGGCCCAGGTCCTTCGTAACTAAGAATATGAATACAACAGAAAGGGAAAATTAGTCAAAAACGGGTATCCATACGCCTTCCTCCACGTACTTTTCTAGGCAGTCTATTCCCATTTAGGTCAATTTTACGGTTATTTTTCTATTTATTTATTAGTGTACCAGAGATCAGGGTAACCCCACCTACATCTATTTTTTTTATATGTGTGATGACGTATATCATGATCAGGATTCTCTGATCTCATTGGCCAGTTATGATATACCCATTAATTCTTTTATATGAGTTAGTTAATAGTACTAGGCACAGAACAAAGATGTGATACAATGGGAGTACTATGAGTATTTTTACTATCGAATGCTAGCCTGTTCGTATACCATAATACAGGCAAACAAAAAAAGAGGTCTAAGAGAAAAAAAGAAAATTGGTCTCTAGCGGGATCGAACCGCTGATCCCCGCGTTATTAGCACGGTGCCTTAACCAACTGGGCCAAGAGACCATATCAGATCATGAACTCCGCAAAATTGACCTGTATACACATGTACCCCTCAAAACAGCAGCACATCTACAGCAACAACTAACAACAGATAATATAATCATGTACGATAAGTTGGCCCTCATGGATATTACGTATATAGAGATAACTGGCCGTATCTAATTACAGGGAAATATTAGACTGAGCGAGAGTTGTGGAAGGGGAACGTAAAAAAAAAAAAGAAATTAGTGCTTTTAAAGCTTCTTTGGGCAATAAGAACGTGTATGTTGTTGTTTAATTATTATTTACTTCGACTTCAGAGTAAGGACAACAGCGGACTAGACAGTTTGTGAAAGAAGCAAGGAGATTATAAAAGATGGGGGAGACTTATAAGAACAAGTTGACCAGTTGTTTTGATGATATTCTCAAGATATCATCTGAGATGATGATGCAGCAGCAGTTGAAGAATGTGCAACTAGATCCGTACATGGTGAATGGATTTTCTGCACAGCACCAAGGAGCGTTAAAGGAGAAGATACATTTGTTCCATGGGATGTTAGATGACTTGGAGAACGCTTTGAGTAAGAGTAATTACTATGTGGAGTCCGTGGCCAGCATGGGGAAAGAGAATAAGCGTGCTGAGATGGAGAGGTTGAAGAAGCTCGAGGAAGAGAAGAAGAGGTTACGTGAAGAAGAGGAAGCTAGGAAGAAAGAAGAAGAAGAAGCTAGGCGGAAGGAGGAAGAGGAGGCTAAGGCTGCAGCCGCAGCTAAGGCTGAGGCAGAGGCTCGTGCTGCCAAGGCTGCCGCCGACGAAGAAGAGAAGAGAAAAAGACAGGAGGAAGAGGAGAAGCAAAAACAGCAACAACAACAACAGGCTTCTGCGTCTGCCTCCATGTTCGATGGGCTGGATTTCACGACAGACTTATCCAGCAACAACAATAACACAACGATAAAGTCTCCAATGGGAATGGCTCAGGCATCAATGGGAGACGATGGAGAAAAGAAGGACTCTTCAAGAGGTTTCGGTGGAGATACACAGAAAGGTCTGTATGGCGATCTAAACACGATGGATCTATCTATGTTTTCAGACTTGGACGCTGGCTCATTCGATACTGCAGGCTTTGATAACAATACTGGTAACAACAATAACAATAATAACAATAACAATACAAGTGCCAGCAATGATTTGAGCAATAATAACAAATCGAATAATAATGACAATAACAACACCACGAACAACAGTAATAGTAATAATGGTGGAAGTAATAATAACGATAATAGCAATTCCGCTTTCAATATACCAGGAAACAACGATTCAGGGCTAGGACAAGAACAATTAGACTTTGACCAATCTAACCCATCTGCCATGTTAGGAAACGATATAAATATGGGCGATAATGGTGAAGATTATTTGACTTTGAATGACTTCAACGATCTAAATATAGATTGGTCTACAACTGGAGAGGGTGGTGACCTTGATCTTAACGGTTTTAACATATAGCATGAATTCACTAACGTTTTCGTTTTCTTTTTCTCATTGTTTCACACCTATAAATGCCCTCATTATTCCTTTTTGTTTCAAATTTTCAATTCTTATTAGGGTGTTGCATTAATGTTTGATTATTCCTATATTCTATCTGTTTTATTAGTTTTTATTTTTCTTTTTTTCTTTTTTTTTTCTTTTGGGAATGCTGTATAATACTAATTCAAAGCACAGCTGCCTTTTTCCAAATTGTTATATAAGTTTTGCAAGCATGAATTATAATGAATATATAATCCAATGAACATTATTTCTTCTGAGGTTACGAACATTCAATGATGTTTACAAATATAGGGTCAATTTGCCTCAATAAAAAAGTAAGATTAAGGTGGTTTTTGTTATAACTTAAGACATGATGCTAAAATAACAAGAACTGTTGTATAAAAATATATATCATATGTGACAATTCGTATTCAATACGATTTGCAATGCAAAAGTAAAATAAAAAGGTTTTCAAAGATAAGAGGTCATTGACTTACCCTTTAGTGATAAAACGAACAAAAAGAGGAAAAATGAAATAAATCATTCTGTTAAAAAAAGTTCCAGAAACTCTGTATGATCTGACCAGAACGTTTTCATAGGTAAGTTAGTAAATGCTAAATGTTATATTTTTTCTTTACTTTTTAGTATTTTTTATCTCTTCTTCAGAGCGTGACAATCATAACAGTAACATTATCAGTAGTTCCTCTTTCAAGTGCGTTTCTGACAAGAGTCCTAGCTGCTTCATTTGGATCCTTTATACCTTTAATCATCTCACAGGCTTCCTGGTCATCTATTACGTCCCAGACACCGTCGCATGCAATGATTAAAAACTCATCCTCTGAGGTTATCTCCACACTGGTGGTAAATGGATTGCCAACCACCAGCGAGTCAAAAAATTTATCACCCAGAGACCTTGTTACAGCCAGCATACCATTGACTCTGCTCTTCATTATTAAACCACCAGCTTTCTCCACCCGCTGCATTTCCAAGGGATCGGAAGCCTTGTGATCGTACGTCAGCCTTATACTCTGCCCCCCTCTAAACAGGACTATCCGAGAATCACCGACATTTGCAGTATATAGCTTCCTCTTATGCCGTGTAAGATCCATTTCATCCTCTTCTTCACTCGAGAAATTGTCCGGGAGCTCCCACCTCAACACGCACACCGCGGCCGTACATCCACTGTTGCCCTCCAGATCAGTGTTTATCTGCTTATCCACCGCCAGAAAGGACTCATTCAAAACATCTCGTACGTCTTTCGTCTCATCCTCCATCAGCTTCTTCTCTATAATCGTATGCAAATGCGATCCACACCACTTCGACGCCTGTATACCAGCATGCCCATCAAAAACAGCAAAATATCCCCAGTCTAACCGCGACCCAAAATTCTTCACATATGTATGCACATCCTCCATCGTCCTCCTGAACTTAGCATTCTTATTCTCCGCCACCCCAACTCTATAACTCAATGTATATGGCTCCTGCGAACTCATTTTCTTTTATATTCTCTTCCTTAAATTCTTATATATCGTTTAGATGCCCTATCCAGCTATAAGCCAGAAAAACTCAATTCTTATGTATAACTTTGTCCAATGAACAACAAACCTAAATACTATATTGGAAATGGGTATATTGCTTCACATCCAAGTTCTGGCTATTGAAGACGCTCTCAAAACAAGGCTCTTCTATTTATATATAGCACCGATTTTTTTTTCTTGGTCCCCCAGGAATTTTTCTGCGAGAGACGTGCTGAACGATGTCGGCGCAGCACAGACACGGGAAACACCGAAGTTACCAAGCTAGGCAGCTGGATTGCCACGTATATCTTACAAAAGAGATGAATAGTGCCATGACGCTTTGTAACAACTCTGTGTGGAATAAACAACAAAAAAAAATAAAAAAAATAATATGAAGATTGGAAAAAAAAGTTAACGACAACTGCAGGATTCGAACCTGCGCGGGCAGAGCCCAAAAGATTTCTAATCTTTCGCCTTAACCACTCGGCCAAGTTGCCATTATAATCTTGATGTATGTTCGAAGAGGCCTACGGTAGCAGTGTTCAGATAACAAAGTAGTTACTTTTCAATGTATATATATATTAGTATTCTATTTCTAGCTATCAATATAAAGTAATGTCGTCTTGTACTGTTAGTTATGACGTTCTTGGAGATATAGGGAATAGAAGTTCTCTAGTTGTAGGTCGGCAAGTATTGATTTCATTTCTTCTTCTGATTGGCATATTTTCATGAACCATTTGTCGACATTAGTCTCAGTTAGAAACCCACTCCATATCTCTTTTGCGAAATTCTTTGACATATCTATCCTGGTTTCCTCTTCTTTGTTCTTCAACATAAAGTCCTCTTTCCATTTTATACGTGAGAGGACAAGCTTCTGGTAGAACTTCGTTGATTTCTCAGTTCCTACTACAACTATAATACCGGGCCCATCGTCATGCACCCGGAGACATACTCCTTTGAGACCCAATTGCTTACTGTTCATGTTTAGCTTATACCTAATCTTCGGGTGTACCAAGCTACCAAAAAAGAACGCTTTACAATGGACGCCAGTGCCGGGACTCGAAGACGGAGTCACTACTGCTTTCTTCTTCTTTGCTTCGACAGCATTTAGGTGTCGTTGTTTATTCATTTCCAGATGTTTCTTTCTCCTCTCCTCTACTTGTTCACGTACAGTTTTCTCCCAGGAAGTAGGGTCGGTTATGTTCTGATTATTATCTAGGACATTCATCATGTTTTTCAATTTCACTTTGGTCTCCGGTTTCGGTTCAAGGCCTAGTTTGATCCTGGCCTGTTGTTCTTCCCTGGCATGCCTACGATTTTTCCTTCGTATCTTCTTTTGTTCATCCTTGGTTAGATATACTCGTGAAGTAGTTGGAGCCTCTTCGATCCGAACTAGAACGGGGTGCTGAACATACCGCAGTGAGGGTGGACTTTCGTCCTCATCCTCATTTTTCATCCACTTCTCTGATCCATTATGGTCATCGGAATCATATTCTGAATCAGGTGTAACTGGATACTCGGCCTTGTATTTCGGTAGAATCTCTCCCTTATCATTAAGGTACTCTTCATCCCACCACTCATATAAGGTAGATTCGTACCGCAGAAAATAATTGTCCTCTCCCAATGAGCTATCCGGCAGCTCACCTTTTTTTATCCGTTCCTGTATTAATTCCTCTTCTCTTCTCCTCTCTTCTTCCCTTTCATCTCTTTCCTTGTCAGCTCTCTCCTTCTCTGCTATTAATTGAGCCCTTTCTTCTTCAGCTTTAGCACTAATCTCACCTTTGTTAAAGAATTTCAACCCTCTTCTATACCTTCTATGAACTTTATCAACAGGCAGACTAATTTCTTGTGTTGCTAAATATGGATTAATTTCTTTCTGCTGTGCTTTAATAACATTTGCATTGCTAGAGTTCAGAGCAGGATGCAGCTCCACATTTAAACCTTTACCCTCGCTAACTTTCTTCTTCTTAGCTGGAGGCATCATTAATTAACAGCAAATACGAGCTCCTATGCGTATCTAGCAGCTCAGTCAGTATGGTATGTATATCGGTAACGCTAACTATCGTTTATAGATTGATTTATGTATCAAAACTGAACTATCTTCCCTCTTTTTTTTTTTTTGTAAAATATTAAAATTTACTGTGCGAGATGAGGGAAAGCAATTTTAAAATAATATTATTGACTATATAATATGAGTTAAACGAATTGTATTAAACCGGTCTATCTAACTGTGGAATGTTTTATGATTTAAGGAATTTAAAAAGCAAGAGAATCATTCTCTTTATTAAAATGAATAATTAAATTTGGTAATAAATAATTGTTACTAAAAAAATAAATAAATTAAAATGTAATAAAAATTATGATAACAATCTAATAGAGGACACAACATTAGAAACAGCTTTGATGTTTTTTTTGTCTATTTTTATTTTCAATCTAATGTTTTTAATTTTCTTTTAGTTTTGAATATAGTTGGTTAATATTATTAACAAGAATTAGTAGAATTTATAATGAATTGTTTTGATCACAGATGCTTTCTCAATGTAATTAATTATTGATGATTTTAGTTGGTGAAACCAAAATTAATGAGGTTAGTACTTACCAAAAAAAAAACCAGGAATATGAATCAATAAACTTATTATCACCAGAACTTCAAACTTGATTTCTTTTTATGACTACCGGAAGGTGATGAAGCACCATCTTTTGAACGACTCTTGAACAAGCCCATAAAGCCACCGCTACTACTTGAATTAGAAGGTGATTTTCTTAAAACTTGCGAGGAGTCATTTGATTTCACTCTTCTCAAAGAGGAATTACTTTTAACTGGTTTTAACGAGCCCCTAGCCGGATTATGTGACCTCACTGGTGTTAGTTTAGGAGATGGTGTATCTGATGTGGAATGTACCTGGATTACTGGTTTGGAATGGGTGTTACCTAACGCATTATAGCCATCGCCGTGTTTGACACCTGAAGCAAATTTGATTTGGGACGAAGCCGCACTTCTATCACTAGAAATTGCATTACTTAATTTTTTAATTGGTCTCTTCTTTTTCTGGGTAGAAGGATTATCTAGTACGCTTAACATAGATTTGGCATGCCTATTTGCGGGATTAACCACTGTACCGCCTGTGATAACTCTCTTCAGTTTACTTAGGCCAGGGGCATCACTTTCATCTTCACCCTCATCATCAGTACTTAATTCCTCGATTTCGATAGAAAACTTTATAGTCTGCTTAATGATTGCTTCAACCTTTTTAATCTGAGCTTCTGAATGTGTAATTTCCTTGTTGTCGTCAAGGTCTTGAAGCATTCTCGAAGTTTCTGTTCTGAAACTCCTGGCTTTCATATGCAGTTTCTCTTTTACACTGTAACCATCAAGGTCATCGTCAGATCTTACTGAAGATAAATCGCTATTAGCATCGCTGTCCGCTTCAGAGTCATTTTCAAAGACATCTTCAGTAATAGGTGTGCTTACAGATCTACTTAAGCTGGGTCTTTTCATATTGAAGCCAGCAGTAAACGAATCGGCTCCGACTAACCTTCTTTCTGGAGGCCCCAAAGCACCCATTTTTCTTTCATTGATACCATTTTTTACTGGTATTTTTACATTGTCAGCTGACTCTTTCTGTTTTGAATCTTGTCTCTGTTGAAATTCCTCTTGAAGTGAGTTTTCAAATAAATGCATTCTCCTTGCGGGAACAACAAATAAGGGAACTGGAAACGTCGTCGCTAGTTTATCGATTAGAAGATTCGATTTCCAAAGAATCAAATTATCCGTACGCTCCCATCTTAATGTACTCGCAACCATTAGATCAGGTTGGTAAGCGTTCACTGCATCTACCAAGGTTGTTAGTGTGTGTCCTACAACAATTTCAATTGTAACTTTTATTGACCTTCCTTCTGGTAATATCACTGATATATACTCAAAAATATTAGACAGTGAGTTTTCAATATCATCTTTAGGGTATCCTGAAGACCATTCCATGAATTGGTCATGCATCATTGAGTTTTCTTGTTCGTTTTGTCCTAGAGAGAAGGCACTGGCCTCCATGTTTTCCTTATCTCTAGCCTTTCTTGGATATACATCACGGGTTCTCGACCTCGATCTAGATAAAGATCTCGACCTTGACCTTGACATAGAATATCCATTGTCATTTCTCCCATTTCTAATTCTTGGAACGTTGGCCAGAACGATCAGATGATCGGTATCGCCGTTCAGTTTACGTATAGCCCAATCCAGGGCAACCCAAGTGTGACGTCTACCGTTTATGTGACACAGCACGACACGAGGCACATTTGTGGACTCCAATTTCTTATGGATAATCTTCTCTTTCTTTCTCTGTTCTTTTGTTAGCGGTTTATAGTCTGTCCCCATCATGGGTACCGCTTGTTTTTGAGCGCTCTCTGGAAACAAGAGCAGTGGGTAGCGGAAAGTCTCGTCGGGCTTCTCCCTCCTGGCATCAATGGTATCTCTCCTCTCGATCCATTTCTTGTGCCAGTTATTCAGGTCCCTGTTAATGATAAACGCATCGTTCACCAGCGTGGGTCTACTTGGATAATCCTCACGTACGATTTTACCGTTTCTAGCAATTTTAAACATCTTAGTTATATTAGCCTGCTGTTTTGAGGACAGGTTCTTACTCTTATTCGGGGAAGGATACTCTCTATCCAGTGGTGGTGGTGAGGAGCTCCTGGTAGCAGCGTTACGGTTCAGCCTATCAACTAGTTCGGGAGTGATATAGCCATTGTGCAGCATGTAGTTCTGGTTGTCGTCCGTAGCATAACCACTCTCGTTATCGTAGTATTCCTCCATGGTGTACTCCTGCGGGAACAACTGCACACCAGGAAAATCCTGGTCGTACTCATCCATTATTGTGTGTTTGACAGGCAAAGGCACGGTATTGAATGAGACACATGGCTTCACCACGGCCCTTGACGTTTCCTCATCAGACAACCTACTATCAATCGTTGAAGCTGAGTCCTGTAGCTTAATCCTTCTGTATAACGTCCTTAAACTCTCGTCTTGATCCATATCTTTTTTTTTTTTTGTCCTATTCTGTTATTATCCTCTTCTTATATAGTATTTGCTTCCCTTTTAATCTTATATTATTTATTATTTTTTTCTGTCTCAGTTACAAGTGAATATATTGCAGTTTGCTTATATAGAAGATCGAAATAGATGAGGCAATTATGTACATTTCTAAATATCAAACATTTTAATGATAGCAAAATTATATTGAGAGAATTACTGTTGTAAGGGAAGAAAGACAAAAAAAAGGAAAAAGTCCATATTTGCTTATTTGCCGAATAGAAAAGCATAAAAACTTTAACAAAAAACTAATGCTTTTAAACAATGACGTGGGATAGTAAAAACTATATTTATATATATAAATACCAGGATTTGCTGCTATTACATATAAGTCTATTCTAGTTTCAGTTCTTTCATTCTACGTATAGGGCCATAGCCTTCGAGGATACCGTAGAACAGGAACTCTGTGAGAAGGTCAGGTGACTCAGTAATTCTGTAGTGGTATAGTAATGGCCACAGTACGAATACGACTTCTGCGATGTGGATGGCGAATTCCAGGATGATTACAGCTAGTAGGATCTTGTCGTTGTCTAGAAAGTTACCTAGTCTTCCGATGAGTGGTAACCACGATGGGAACAAGACGTGTAGGAAAGGTCTGTAGGCGTAGGAGAAAATCGGTAGCAAGACGAGGGCTATGACTGCGAAATCGGCTACGGTACATGGGTATAACACGCGGTCCAGCTTGTCGTACGTTTTCCCTTGTTTCTTCGAGGCAGCATGCGCTAGTCTGACCAATGCTTCTTCATCAGTTTCCTTTTCGATTCTGTCGAGGTTAACGTACTTGGTCAAGGTGACATCGTTACTCTCGTCCATTTTGAATGCAAACTCAAGAGCATCACCTTCAACACCTACTAGCCTAATAGAGTATGGACGCTCCTTAACTTTACCATTGACACATAAGATATCTTTCAAATTATGGGACCGTTCAGTATTCCAATGAGCAATGATAACAGGCTCCATTTTTTCAATTGTTTTGTTTGTTTGTTATTTCGGTTTAGTTACTATTAATTGTATAATATATATATAAAATTTTAAATTCCCTCTTATTCAAATCGAACTCGTATAGTTCCTACTACACCAACTTGCAGATAATAGGGTTACTACACCATATCATACACACACACACACACACAAACCACCTTACAACGTATATACCTCTATACGTGTAAATCACATGGTTCGTACCCCTGTATACCCAGTAACGTGGTCTACGTATATGCTGATAAAACATGTGATATACGTATATATGTATATACTTATCAACGAACACAACGTGATTTCATTTTTTCTCCATCGGTCCGAAAGAGAGAGAGAGAGAGAGGGGGGACGGCTATGTATCTGGTGGTCCGGGTAAACTCAGAAAGGAGCGGAAGGGAAGGATTTTTTTTATTTTTTTATTTTATATGAAGGAAGCAACGAGAGAGAGGGGGTTCTTATTTTATAATGCTTAAATAAGAATCTACTTTGTTCACTTGTAACTAGAGTAAGGAGCTAGAAGAGCAAGTTCTAGCAGTTCTTAGCAGTTAGCAATTAGCAATGGATAATAAGGAACATCATCATCACCACCACCATCATCACCATCACCATCATTCTGGGAATGGTAGTACTGGTGGTACATTTGTGAATAAAGTGTCTTCACTAGCGGATGGCTCTCGTGTAGGTAACTATCAAATAGTGAAGACGTTGGGAGAAGGTTCTTTTGGTAAAGTTAAGCTGGCTTACCATGTTACTACGGGGCAGAAAGTAGCTCTTAAAATTATCAACAAGAAGGTTCTGGCGAAGTCTGATATGCAAGGGAGGATCGAGCGTGAGATCTCTTACTTGAGGCTGTTGAGACATCCGCACATTATCAAGTTGTATGATGTTATTAAGTCTAAGGATGAGATCATTATGGTTATTGAGTATGCTGGGAATGAGTTGTTTGACTACATTGTCCAAAGGAATAAGATGAGTGAGCAGGAGGCCCGTAGGTTTTTCCAACAGATCATCAGCGCTGTGGAGTACTGTCACAGGCATAAGATTGTGCACAGAGACTTGAAGCCTGAAAACCTGCTGCTGGATGAACACCTGAACGTGAAGATTGCGGATTTCGGTTTGTCTAATATCATGACGGATGGTAATTTCTTGAAGACCTCGTGTGGGTCTCCAAATTACGCAGCACCAGAAGTTATCAGCGGTAAGCTTTACGCCGGTCCCGAGGTCGATGTGTGGTCCTGTGGTGTGATCCTGTATGTTATGCTGTGTCGTCGTCTTCCATTTGATGACGAAAGTATTCCTGTATTATTCAAAAATATCAGTAACGGTGTCTATACTCTACCAAAGTTCCTATCACCAGGGGCTTCCAACCTAATCAAGAGAATGTTGATTGTTAACCCATTGAACAGAATTAGCATTCACGAGATTATGCAGGACGAATGGTTCAAGGTCGAGTTGGCAGAATACTTGGTACCACAAGACTTGAAGCAGGCTGACAATAACAAGGACAATGTAGAGGAAATTGATGACGAAATGGTTAACACTTTGTCCAAGACTATGGGCTATGAAAAGGATGAGATATACGAGGCTTTAGAGTCCTCGGAGGACACCCCAGCTTATAATGAAATTAGAAATGCATACATTCTAATCAAGGATAACAAATCCTTGGTCAAGGATATGAAACAAGACAACAAAGTCACCCAGGAACTAGACACTTTCTTGTCTCAATCTCCACCAAGCTTCCAAAGCAGTGCTGATGATTCCCAAGCTGGAAGCAACAAAAGGAATAGTAGTGGTAGAAGGATGGCTTCATCGGTAACTCAACAAAGAACTTTCCATCAACCACCTTTCATGGATCAATCCAAGGAGGAGGACTCTACGATTTCGATTTTGCCAACTTCATTGCCACAAATCCACCGTGCTAACATGTTGGCACAGGGATTACCTGCTGCGGCCAAAATTTCACCATTGGTAACAAAGAAATCTAAGACTAGATGGCATTTTGGTATACGATCTCGTTCTTATCCATTGGATGTCATGGGTGAGATCTATATTGCTCTGAAGAACTTAGGTGCAGAGTGGGCAAAACCTTCTGAAGAAGACTTGTGGACCATTAGAGTGAGATGGAAATACGATTCTGACGAATCTAGACTGATTGAGGACGGTGTGAAGAAAATTCCAAATTTGATGAAGATTGTCATTCAACTGTTCCAAATTGAGACGAATAACTATTTAGTTGACTTTAAATTTGACGGTTGGGAAAGTTCTTACGGCGACTCAACTATTTCCTCTAATATGTCTGAAGATGAGATGAGTACCTTCTCGGCATATCCATTCTTGCATTTGACAACAAAGTTGATCATGGAATTAGCCGTTAATAGCCAAGGCAACTAATATGTTTACAATTTTTATTGTTCAGAATACTTTCCTGGATGGAAGGTTTTTCGCAACCCCATTAATGACATTATATTCTATTACGGATTCTTTTCACAGACATGCTATGATTTTATTATCGATGGAGCTACTTTAAGTCAGTCTACTTAATTTCCTTTCAAGTCAATGACTTTTTTCATTATTTTTGTATCTAAAGCATTTTACGAAAGGAAAAGGTTATTACTTATTGCTGCATTCCTTTTTTTTTCTAACCTTTGAATATTACGTAAATAAATAAATACACGAGACTTTATGCTAGCACTAATTTCTTGATATCTATTTTTGAACTAATTGCTTACATCTTTAAACAAGCTATATATGCAAGACTGACAGCCACACATTTTTTTTTTATTGTTGGAAATGCTATAAAATGCTTTAGTAAAGGTTTAGCATATATGCTAAGACTGAATATGGTTCTTGTTATTAATGTGTTTAGCACAATTAAGCTTCATATAACGGTTTCTTTGAAAAAACGAAAAAGCTGAAAAAATAATATATCGAAATTGAAAAAAAATGATTAGGACGCAAAAAATGCGATGAGGTAGTATATTAACAAAGTCCAATACCAGTTTACATATAAATTTACGACGATTGTAACTATAAGAAGCTTTTCTTCAGTTTTCTATTCTAACCAATCTTGAAAAATGAATAGGGATCAAAAGATCAAATTTAGAGACAGACAAATAAAACAAAAGTATGAGCTTGTACACATGCTCCCGAGTTTAGGAGTTAAAGAACTATCTGGCTTATATTTAAAGAATTTTTTTAACTGTACGAAGCGTTACCATTATAAATTATCAGATTACGTAAAGGAACCTGACCAGAAATTCTGTGGTGAATGCGGATATATTCAGGTACCAACTCATAGTGTTAAAATTGAAACGATACAAGTTGAACAGGACAGGCAAACTGTAATAAAATTTACTTGTTTAATGTGTAAGCACACCTATAATGAAACTATAGAAGTCAAGACTAAAAAAAGCACACCTAAACCCACATTGGATCCTGAAGCCAAATCGCACCAAATAAATAAGAATACTAATAGTGCTAAGAAGCGTGCAAAACTCAGGAAGCAAAATTCACTAACTTCGATGCTGAGCAGGAAGGATCAAGAAAAAAAAAATGTGAAGAAATCATCATCCATGCTGTCTCTTGAATCTTTTATGAAAAAATGATATGGTAATGTAATAAATAATCTTTATGACTGTTAAAACTATAAAATGCTAATTAAAGAACAAAACCGATATTCTCAAATAGGACCAAAAAACTAAATTTCCCTAGAATTGATTATCCTATCAAGGCTTCTGAATGACCCCAACCATTGGTGTCATTTCTCTGCTGCTTTTCCAATTTCATATGTTCTTGATATTCAATGGACTTTTCCTCTTCGAATAGATATGCATTAGAGTCACCTCCCGACTCCTTTGCCTGTACAATGAAATCTCGTAGTTTCTGTTTAAACTTCTCTTTACAATCTAGGTTTGACATAAGAGTTAATGCGAATGTGTTCAGGATACCTTCTTGAACATCTGGGTACATTGATGATAACTCGGTTACTATGAAATCGTGAAGGATAGTGATATTTGCTTTATTACGGTCGCCAAGTAAATCTGATAATAGAACCACGTTATCATTAGCTATTGAGAGTAGTCTATACAATAAACTCACTTGATCTCCGAAAACGCTTTGGTATGACGAATCTGTAACTGTACTAAAACATATTCTAAGTAGCCTAAAATAACAGATCTTTAAGAATTCTAGTTTTAATGAATAATCTTGTATTTCATCAATTTTCATTACTAGTGAATTGGTAGTACTCCATGCTATTTTTTTAAGTGAATCGACATCATTGGAGGTATTGTTTATAATAAATGATAATATTGTACCAATATGCTGAGGGTTTAGTGTTAACACGATATCAAAATTCCTACCAAATATAATCTGCACTGCTTCAAAAAGGGTGGTAAATTTATGCGGGTTCTCTTTTGAATCGAAGGTCAGTGCAATATCCAGTACACATTGAATTAGGAACTTTAATAATCCTTCAAGCCTTTTCCCAAATTGCTCGATCAATAATTTTATACATTCAATCTCTTCAAAATCCCTGATCTGCTCTGGCACTTCATGAAATTCGTCAAGCAGTAGTTGTCCAAATCCAATTGCCTGTTTTATTTCAACTGCATTCTTCTCAACAACAGCCAATGAAAAGTAATCCTTAAATAATGCCAAAGTTTCATGGCGTATTTTAACGATGACTGTATTTTGCCCAAAATTCTTTGCAGACTGACCATGCTGATTCCATTGGTCAGTAATGAGGTTGGTAGTGAATTTTATTAACGAACATAAGTCACCAAATATCTCGCCAAAGATAACTGAAAAACAATCTTTGACTTTGGAGCAAACAGTCTGATAAACAGATAAGAGAAAGTGGAGACTCGATTTCACTGCTGGCGAAATAATGGACGAATTATTAGCAGCAATTGTTTGTATAGTACTAGCCCACTGACTATTGTAGTTTTTTAATAGATTATATAAAAGGGTAGACTTCATTTCCGTTCTCTCGTCAAGATAAATTAGACCTGCAATGGCTTCAATAATTTTTAATGTTTGTTTTTCATTTAGTGTCCCTATAATTTCATCTTTCTGATTTAATATTATGTCAATATAACGAAGTTGTTCGCCTTCCTGTATGTAGACAAAAGATGCGGCACATTCCGTTAAGAGAATATTGAAAGAGTGTGCTGCTTGCTCTCTAAGTTCATCTGAACCACCTTTCATAATGAAGACTAATCTTTGAATAATGGCCTTTAATGATACCCAATGATCCCGCAAGAAACGGGTGTACTTTGTCATTATATACATGATATTCGATTGTATGCTTGATTTCTCGGATGTTGTTACAGCCCTTTCATCAAGGACCATTAAAATTTTAGTTATTTGAATGATAAAATTCTCTTCGTCTTTTCTTTGCAGTTGACCTGCTATAGTACCAATAGCCCAGCAAACAGAATTCATATGTCTGACATCTGTATTTGGAAGATTCAACCACTGCAGCATTTCATTATGCAGCATTGATGTGGTTTTCTCACTATCTAAGTTGGTCAAATATGCTAAAGTTTCCTTTTGGAGGATATAGAGATGAGACTGTTCAGATTCATCCTCCAGGTTGTCTTCCGAAGCAAAATAATACAATAAATCATCAGGTTTCATCATATTCCATATCAGATATTCTCTCAGGCGTTCGAAAAACGCTTCATTATCCCTATCAATAGAGTTTCTTCTAGGCCCCATTGGAGAGTTAGCGTGAGAATTTTTAGGTATAAAAAAATTTGAATCCATATCTTGCTTTCTATTCATTGCCTTTAGGGCCAACTGGTGCCAATATTCGTAAGTTTCTTCTTGGATTTCGATGTTTGGGACCCCAGTTAATTTTAAGATGCATCTATGCGCAAGGTTAATAGTGCCTCCCATGTTCGGAGTTGATTCGAATGCAGACCTTAGGTTGCGCAACACTTTTGTGAGAAAACGGCACAATACCAATAAGTAGTTTCGATCATTTCCTAACATATCATCGTATTTAGTGTACCATTGACCTTTGGCGTTCGCTATTTCATCTGTAATCGAAGTTAAAATATGATTAAAGCAGCTAGTGATCTTTAGTACTAGTGGAGTGGAAATATTTTCTATTCTTGTTACGTCGAAGTCAAAGGTAAGCACTTGAAGTATACAACGGTAGATATAGTACCGAGTCTCAGGATTGTCATTGAATGCGAGTTTGATAGCGTCTATAGTATCTGAATTTCCCAAGAAATCCTTTGAGACCCAAGTAATATAATGCTGTAAGGTACTTAATGCCATATTAGTTAGCTCAGCTGAGTGGTTTATCTTAATTAGTTCTGTGCAGAAATTAGCAATTTTTCGAGATTCTTTACCCAGGGAGTATTTCAGGTGTAATAGTTTTGTATTAGTTAGTGTCATCTTAGAGGGGTCAAAGATCTCTTCTGCCTGAAGTCTTAGTATCAGCAAGTTATTCAGACATACTTCTACTGAGCTCTGTGAGCTTCCGATCAGCTCATCGATGAACTGAGGCCATCTATCAGGCCAATCCTTTTTCAAGATATGTACAAGAACAAGGTTAGCCTTGTTTAATAAGGTCCTCTCCCTTTGGAACAGTACGGGGTCCTGGCACATAGATATAATCATCCCAACCACGAAGTTCCTCACACCGACCCTTTGTTCATCGGGAAGCACATTCCATATAGTAGCTATCATGTCCTCGAGGATGGACAAACTAATGAATTTACCATTAGGGTTTGTACCAAACTGTAGTATTTTATCCACATATCGCCATGCATTGGGATCACTTTGAAAAGCAGTTAATACAACCTGTGCCTTCACTCTCTCTTCAGCTTTGCCTTCATAGAAGGCTTGAACAATGGCATCGTAACGTTGAATATTGATAGTTTCATCAGCATCTAGTAAACATTCCATTATATTATTTATCTTTATTACAACCTCAGAACAAATAAAAATAAAGTATTTTTTTACTTTAAATGAAGATTGTTATAGGTGGTAAAGTTATATCTAAATCAAGATGGGAAGAATGAACGAGACATATCCTTTTTTCTACTGTATTTGAAATACTGTCAAGAGTAATTTTAATAGATATTAAGAAAACTGATGTGGTGAATGTTTTCCCCCTAAGTCCAATTAATAAAAGCCTGTCTTTTCATTATTTAATAATTAGTAAACCCCTATTGAAGTTGAAAAATATAAAATAAATGCGTTGTTAGAGTTATTTGAAGAGAAATTAAGTGATGAAAAAAAGAAACTGGGCCACCAGGCACCAAGAAAATTGTTGTTAAAATTAACAGAATAAGAAAATATTGATGCTCTACTTATTAATTAACGTAGGCACTAACTAAACTGTTAATTTTGATGAGGAAGATCCAAGAAAAAATAATATGAAGATTGGGAAAAATTAACGACAACTGCAGGATTCGAACCTGCGCGGGCAGAGCCCAAAAGATTTCTAATCTTTCGCCTTAACCACTCGGCCAAGTTGCCACTGTAATTGGATGATGAGGTAGCTAGAGAAGTATGGCTATGTTAATACAAAATTGAAAAAGATCATATCATTAGTTTTAAAATGCTAAGCTCTCCCCGGTGTATGTGGTTAAAAAACGAATCCCTTATACATATGTTCAGATCCTGATAATTGCAAAACTAGGCTGTTTAGGAACTAACTCACATCAACAAATTTAATAAGCGCAAGTGGTTTAGTGGTAAAATCCAACGTTGCCATCGTTGGGCCCCCGGTTCGATTCCGGGCTTGCGCAATTTTTTTTCCTTTTTTTTGACACCCATTTAATATTATGTACCCTGATACGGTTTCTATGTTTGTTTAATTACCTTTTTTCTTACTATTTTATTGTTTTGTAGATGAATCACCATCTTCAAGGAGTATTAAAATATTATAAATTTGAATGGGTTATTTATTGTTTTTAATAATGAGATCATTTAATACTACTTATAACTGCACCCATATATTTGAACAGCTAGTAGGAACGACAATCCTCCAAGTAGACGTTATGAGCCTAGCAAAAATTAAATAAATAGGAAGAAAATTCTAAATAGACTATATAGATGAGAACCATGAAATCCTTAGATACGTAGGCAGGGCTGGTGAATTTGACGAAGTATAAAAACCGGATCAAGGATTAGTAATTAATTTTGCGATGAGCCTAAAAAAAAAAGAACCTGAAAGTCATTTATAATAAAAAGAGAGAGAGAAAAAAAAAGGGTGTAGTTAATCAAATGATTAATATTATGTTCATGGCGAGAGAGAAAGAGAGTATCTTTAATTTTCATTTTATAATGACAATGAAACAATAAACCTGTTTTTAGATTCTTTTTTTTGATTTAATTTCTCACAACAAAAACAACCCTATAAAACTAAAGTTAGGATGGATGACAGTGTTACTTTGGCTGAGAAGAGTCCGGAGAAAATAGCTCAATCACTGATAGCTGCCAAGTATGCAAATCTATGCTTCACTGCTGCCACCATTATATTATGTGTCATCATACCGCTTTACAACCGAGTGCAACTGTCGCAACGGTATTTCAAAATCATGCATTACTTCAGGCACCATTTTGTGTTTAAACACATGTGGATACATAGGATGAAGTTGTATCATAACAAGTCGCTGCAGCTGTGTCTGTTCTGGTGCACGTTTATCTCTATTTTCACTCTATATGGGTCACAACAGAACTTCTATATCATTATCAAAAAGCTAGGAAGAATAGCGGTGGCATTACTACCTCCCCTGCTATTCTTAACTCTGCGACCATCACCGCTACCGAATACGCTTTACCTTGCTTTATTACCGTTCCATAAATGGATTGCCAGGACGGTAGTCCTGGCGTCCTTTCTGCATTCTATCTTTTACGCCTACATCATGTACTCAAATCATGTTTTCATTGAGAAGATGAAAAAACCTGCCAACCTGTATGGATTGGCAGCTATGTGCCTGTTCATCCTTATAGCCTTCTCCTCAGTTAGCATGGTGAGACGTAGTACTTATAAAGTCTTTTACTACATTCACTACGTGAGTACATGGCTAGTTGTCATACTTTTGCATTTCCATGCCAGACCTGGCATCCCATATTATACCGCGATGAATATGAGCATACTTGTGGCCCAGATCATTTACCGTTTACACGTTACGCGAGTCTCCCGAGCCACGATAGTAAGGATATCGCCCAGTTTAACGCTGGTGGAGTTCCCCATTGAGGATGTAGCACATAAACCGAAGTACCCAGCGGCACACGTACGGCTGAGCCTATGTCACGAGCGCAGTTTTCTAGTCAATTTTTTCAAGCGGTTCATGGTTCCTCTCCAGCACCCTTTCACTATTGCAAACTTGCCACAGGACGACAAGATCCAACTGATAATCAAGAGCAATAACTTTCCGCTCATCAACAACGGCAAGTACTACGTTACGGGTGCCTTTGAACCCGTGATCAATTTCCTTACCAAGCCGCGGAATTTACAGGACTCGCTGTCGAAATACCGGGAGAACCCATTCCGCTTCAAGAGCCAAGCGCTGCTGAAGTCCCCGCTGAACTACATAGTTGACTCGCAGCGTGTGCTGATCATCGTCGGAGGCACGGGTATCTCGTTCGGGTTACCGTTACTGCGCATCCTCAACTTCAACGGGTGTCTAGTGCGCCTCAAGTGGGTTATCCGTGACTTCCGTGACCTCAAGATCCTGAATCACATAAAGAACAACTTCGAAGGGATGGAGGTGTTCATCAGCGCCGAGGACACCAAGGAGGAGGACATAGTGATCGACTACCGCGACAACTTGCTCAGCGATAGCGATGCCCGTGAGTCAACACCGTTACTGGCACACCACCGCGTGGACCACGACCTGTTCAAGGAGAACAGACCCCAAGGCCAACGCTACATGACCTCAGCCATGCAACAGTACGGCCTCCAAAACGTGGCCCGTAACAACACCGAAGACGAGATAGACTTCACAGATTTCGCCAAGAAGAAAAAACCAGTACTACAAGGGATATTCCGTGAACCGTCCATCATCCGGGAACCCTCCCAGGAGGAGAGCGCGAGTGCCACTGCGAGTGCCACAGAGAGCGCGAGCGATGAACAGAGACGCATCGAGATCCCCAGCGGTGTAAAAGTCTACTTTGGCCGGCCACGACTCGCCCAGGATGACTATGACTGGTGCGTGAACGAACGGGAATGCGGTGTCAACGACATCGCCAACGACAAAAGACGCGTCTGGGTAATGGCCGCAGGACCGCCAGCACTCATCGACTCCGCTTCCCGCTGGGCCACAGACAGCGGCCTGCGCTTCCACGGTGAATCCTTCGCTGTATAAAAAAACAAAGCTAACATATTTAATTTTTTTTTTATAGATATAATTACATTATCTAACACCCTCCGGGTCATCCCATTCAACTTTCTTTCTTTTTTTACCTTCTTTCTGTTCTTTTTTTGTTCTTTTACACCCGTACACCCGGGGAATCCAGCTTCTCCTTCTGGTGGCTCCCAAATAAGATCTCCATCGTGGTGAGGTTGTCGGGTGAGATTACCATGAGCAAAAAAAAAGAAACTAAGTAAATAAATAATGCAAATATCTTCCTACGACATATTCTAACGGGCCACCGCCCCCATCTAGAAATCCCACCCTTTGTGAGACAACGGCATATTCTAAGATCCCAGAAGAGAAGCACCGTGTCGTTTTCGCAAGATCGAAGAATTACGCCATCGCGGCTGTAAAAGCCCAAGTGAAAAAAAAAATGAATAATTTATTAAATTAAAATTCCTCTACAGCATATTCTGTGCATCAAGCCAGAACAATGTAATCTCTACCCACTCTCTCTCTGCGTCTCTAGGCCCATTTCAAATTTTCTATTTCTTTTTGATTCGAATATTTACGCAACCTGCACCAAGTGACAAAAAATTTCTGAAGTTAGGCCAACTTTCCACTCTGAATAAAGCAATCCCAAAGCCCATACTCAAAAATACTCAAAAATACTCAAATATATTCAAAAATACCCAAAAAAACAGAGAAAGAGAGCCCTTGTGATAGATATCAAGGGAAAAAAAGCAATAAGATTACTTTTTTTTTATCTTCAATCAATGGGCGTAAGTTGTTTCTTTTTTTAGGGACATCATTGAAGAAATTGAAGAAATGAAGAAAAAAAATTTTTCTTCAATTAGACTTCAATGGTATCAACACCATTTAAGTAAATAATAATAAAAAAAAAATAAAAGTATATAAAGGGTTGAAAACTTGTTTTGTAGAACAGAATTAAATTTAGTCATCTCTTATATATCAGAATAAAAAGACCATCCACACATACATATATAACAATAATAATGTCTGAGATTACTTTGGGTAGATACTTGTTCGAACGTTTGAACCAAGTCGATGTTAAGACCATCTTCGGTTTGCCAGGTGACTTCAACTTGTCCCTATTGGACAAGATCTACGAAGTTGAAGGTATGAGATGGGCTGGTAACGCTAACGAATTGAACGCTGCTTACGCTGCTGACGGTTACGCTAGAATCAAGGGTATGTCCTGTTTGATCACCACCTTCGGTGTCGGTGAATTGTCCGCTTTGAACGGTATTGCCGGTTCTTACGCTGAACACGTCGGTGTCCTACACGTTGTCGGTGTCCCATCCATCTCTTCTCAAGCTAAGCAATTGTTGTTGCACCACACCTTGGGTAACGGTGACTTCACTGTCTTCCACAGAATGTCCGCTAACATCTCTGAGACCACCGCTATGGTCACTGACATCTCCACTGCTCCAGCTGAGATTGACAGATGTATCAGAACCACCTACATCACCCAAAGACCAGTCTACTTGGGTTTGCCAGCTAACTTGGTCGACCTAAAGGTCCCAGCCAAGCTTTTGGAAACCCCAATTGACTTGTCCTTGAAGCCAAACGACCCAGAAGCTGAATCTGAAGTTGTTGAAACTATCTTGAACTTGATCAGAGAAGCTAAGAACCCAGTTATCTTGGCTGATGCTTGTGCTTCCAGACACGACGTCAAGGCTGAAACCAAGAAGTTGATTGACGCCACTCAATTCCCATCTTTCGTCACCCCAATGGGTAAGGGTTCCATCGACGAACAACACCCAAGATTCGGTGGTGTCTACGTCGGTACCTTGTCCAGACCAGAAGTTAAGGAAGCCGTTGAAGGTGCTGACTTGATCTTGTCTGTCGGTGCTTTGTTGTCCGATTTCAACACTGGTTCTTTCTCTTACTCTTACAAGACCAAGAACATTGTCGAATTCCACTCTGACTACATCAAGATCAGAAACGCTACCTTCCCAGGTGTCCAAATGAAGTTCGCTTTGCAAAAGTTGTTGGGTGCTGTCGGTGCTGTCTGCAAGGACTACAAGCCAGTCCCAGTCCCAGCCCGTGTCCCAGAAAACAAGGCCTGCGATGCTGCTACTCCATTGAAGCAAGAATGGATGTGGAACCAAATCTCCAAGTTCTTGCAAGAAGGTGATGTTGTTATCACTGAAACCGGTACTTCCGCTTTCGGTATCAACCAAACCCCATTCCCAAACAACGCTTACGGTATTTCCCAAGTTCTATGGGGTTCCATTGGTTTCACCACTGGTGCCTGTTTGGGTGCTGCTTTCGCCGCTGAAGAAGTTGACCCAAAGAAGAGAGTTATCTTGTTCATTGGTGACGGTTCTTTGCAATTGACCGTCCAAGAAATCTCCACCATGATCAGATGGGGTTTGAAGCCATACTTGTTCGTCTTGAACAACGATGGTTACACCATTGAAAGATTGATCCACGGTGAGAAGGCCGGTTACAACGACATCCAAAACTGGGACCACTTGTCCTTGTTGCCAACCTTCGGTGCTAAGGACTACGAAAACCACAGAGTTGCTACCACCGGTGAATGGGACAAGTTGACTCAAGACAAGGAATTCAACAAGAACTCTAAGATCAGAATGATCGAAGTTATGTTGCCAGTTATGGACGCTCCAACCTCCTTGATTGAACAAGCTAAGTTGACTGCTTCCATCAACGCTAAGCAAGAATAAATCGATTAATAGACTTTCACAAAAAAGGTTTATTTTTCTATTAATTCAAGGTTTCTAATTTAAGTATTTTATAAAGTTTATACACATGAAATAATTGACGATTTATTATGCATTATTTTTACGACTTCTTCCTATATGTAATCTATTTAACAGACGAACTTAGTAGTGCAACCATGTTTCTTTGTGCCTTCAAGCCAGTAACTTAATCCTTGACGATCTACTAAATTAAAGAATTAAAAGGGAAAAAAGTTTCAAAAGACTGTGCATATATTATGATTTATCCTACCAAATACAAGATTACACAAAGCTAGTACACAAATTTAGTTACCTAATTCTCTATTTCTAGCTTTCATTGTCTCTATTCTTTCTTTTAGCTTCCTAGTAACTTCCGCAGCACGTTTCCATGACTCCTCGTCATCTTTACCTGATTGATGCTTAGAAAATAGTGGTTGCTGGTCAGCAGAATTTAAAGTAGATGATCTAGAATTGATTCTCAGGGAGTTAACTCTTTTAGGTAACTCTTCATCGCTGGACTCAGTAAATCTCCTGGATTCCGGCATTGCAAACTCCGTATTAAAGGAAAAGGACCTTCCAGAAGTTGCTGGAGTTTCTAGCTTTTCATGTAGCTCCTTAATCTTTCTTTCAAGAAGATTAATTTTCTCGACTAGCTTCTCATTCTCACGATCTCTAGTAGTTAAAATTAGGTCAAATTGTTCTTTTTCCTTATTATATGCCTCCAATTTTTCCGTTAACTCATTGTTTTTTGTGGTTAAGTCACTATTGCTATTTTCCAGCAAACGGATTTTTTGTAGAAGTTCTGAGCGATCTTTATCCCATCTTTCTTTCTCATGAATAGATGAACCATTAGCAATAGGTAAATTGGATCCATGAGCATTATTATCCATATCCATATTCTTATTTATTCTTTTATTAGGTGTATTGCTACTCGTTAATGTTGTATTGTTATTTTGAGATGCTGTTGAACCTGAACCAAAATTTGGCTTAGTTAAGGCTCTTGATGTAAGCAGGACTCTTGATTTAGGTGAATTTGATGTAGAAGGCTTTTTCAGTGGTGATGTAGGAGGACGTTTTGTCGGTAAAAGAGTGGATGATCTGTCATGGTCAGATCTAACATCGGCAGATCCAGGTCTAGACTTCACAGCTATCATATCTTCAATTTTCTTCCTTTTCTGTGAGTCTAACTTATCTAAACTATCCACGAAAGGCCTCTTGCCGATTAATGCCACTAAATTTGCAAAACATTCAAAACCAACATTTCTAATTGTTGGGTTAGTATCATTAACAACTTTTAACACAATTGGAATGATGTCATTAATATTGGATGCTAGGTAAGAAGACTTCAGATTTAAACCCGGTGTATCAAGTGTTAAAACGTAGTTGAATAATGAAGTACATTCCATCTTTATCTGTGGAATTCTGTGTTCCATGTATTGTAGAAGGCTAACCAGCAAGTCTTCATTGTGAGATACTAATGGGTTATTATTCATCATGATAGTTTTCAAAGTGACTCGAATAGCCTCAATAACAGTAGGCTTCTTCTCCTTTGTGCGATCCAGTAAAGGATTATAGACCAATAGAATTAAATGTTTATTGAGTTTCTTTTTCGGCAGGGCTTTTAGAATTTTATCTACTGATTCAGCAGCCAAAGTGACAGCCTGAACATTAACGTCTTTGGCTATTATTTGACCGAAATTACTAAACAAATCTGAATAATTTTCATTGCTATCAGAATCTATCTTCTTAAGTTTACTTAGAACTTGCCCGTAATACTCTTCCATTGCTTCAACTCTATCTTTCCATTTCTGGGAGTTTATTCTGACATGGAAATCTTCAGGTAATTTATCAAGAATAGTTTCACCTGGGATCAAAGAATCCAATGCATTAGATTTGCCTTCCAATTGGGCATTAGATTCAATTCCCTTACCACTAGTACTATTTTCCATCATAATGGTATCTCCATCGTGGTCCACTGCAAAATTTTCAGTCTTCTTATTTTCTATTTGTTCCCAAACATATAAACCTTGTGTGGTTGTCTGGTCTTTCTGCTTTTCTATCAGTTTATCCATGTCTTTAATTTGGATAGGCTTTAACGAACCCAACAGAAGTTCATCTAGTAAAGGCCTATTCTGAAACCCATCAACAGCAAAAAAGATCGTCACTATTAGATTCATTGTCTCTGATCTTACGTTTCTGTCAGCATGGCTACACAGTTTTCCAAGCGGTTCTAGCAACTGTTTTAGTAAGTCCGGAGATCCGAGCAGGTTTGCACGGAATCCCTTCAACAATTGATCGAGTATATTAATAATGGCCGCAGTAGGTTTTGGCTGTCGTATCACACCAGGAAGTTTCTCTAAAATGAGTATTATAATGATATCTAAGGATTCCATCAAAGACGCCAATTTCAAAATACATTCGGCAGCATTCTTCTTTGTCACAGCTCTGGTAGAGCTCAATGGCTTAATTATCAGTACTGGAACCCAAGTATCTATTTGCACTTTAGCAAAACTACGAGAATTGTCATTTTCTGCCAATATCTTGGATATCTTTCTGTCTAAAAATACATTCAACGCTACAACTGCACTCTCCAGGGCAACAACATTAGAATCCTGTATATACCTCCCAAACTCATCAGCATTCCGCCACAGCTTTTCTTCTAAAGAGGGATCAATTATATCCCCTTCTAACTGCTTCTGCAAGTCCTGATAACCACGTAAACGCGCCTTCCATAACTTATGATCCAACTTCTCTTCCAAGGAGAGTTTCTCGATATCAACTTCTTCCTCAGACATTTCTTTTATTTTTCCTTCAACACTACCGGTCCCAACCTCAATATTTATATTTTCAGCGTATCTCCTTATCACTATTGTAACGTATAACACAAGGCAACAGCTAGTCTCTTGATTAGAACCCTTTTGTTTACCAGGCGACGCAAAAACAGAAATTTCATTGTTTTTTTGCTATTAGTTTTTCTTTCTTTCGACAATACATTGTTTACCCATTGATCCCACAGAAAAATCCGTAGTGCAAGCAAATCCATCAAATATTTGAAAAAAAAAAAAATAAAAATAATTTGCAAATCGATGAACTTTGCTTATATGAATGACGTCAGTTGAATTGTTGTAACCGTATGTATCAATACAAGTCCAAATTAAACAACGCTAGACTCTGCATATAGTACAGCATTCGAAACACAAACAATTCCTTTCCACTAACCACCTCCATCAGATAAAAAAATAAAAATAAAAAAAATAAAAAATAAAAAATGGAGTCTAATAAAGCTGCTGAGATGATCTGCTCATTGTGCAAACAATTCTATCACTTGAACTGGTGTACTGGTACAGGTGGTGGTATTTCAATCAGAGATAGAGAAGAGGATATTGCATACATTGCCCCTTCCGGGGTACAGAAGGAACTAATGAGACCTGAAGACCTGTTCGTTATGAATCTGAAAACCGATGACTATATTCGTATCCCGGAGGGTCTGAAACCAAGTGCGTGCACCCCACTGTTTCTATCCTGCTATAAAAAGAGAAACAGCGGTGCTGTCATCCATACTCACTCGCAAAATGCGGTGATGTGCTCTTTGCTCTTTGATAAAGAGTTCAAGATCTCTAATATCGAACAGATCAAGGCCATGCCAAACCACGGTTACCATGACACACTCACAATTCCTATCATAGAAAACATGCCCCACGAAGACGAGCTAATAGACCAGTTGAACGAAGTTCTCGATACCTACAACCAGGACACAGTCGCAGTTATAGTAAGGAGGCACGGCATATTCGTATGGGGACCAACCATAGAAAAGTGTAAGATCTACAATGAGGCGATTGACTACCTGCTAGAACTCGCTTTGAAAATGCACCAATACAACATCCCTCTACCATAGAGTAAAAACAAACAATACCTACAATTATAATCTATATAAAAATAAAAGAGATTCTTCAGAAACTACTTCTCCACCCTCTTAATTCAATTTTGTATTAATATTATTATTATCATTATTATTATTATTATTATTACTTTTAAATTATTTTTTTCCATGGTCATAACAATGCTTTTTTTTATGATTTATCTTTTTTTACTGTTTTTACATAATCGTTTCTTGGTCATTTCATTATTTCAGCTTCCTCTTCTTATGACGGGATTGCCTCTGTTCCCATACTCTTGCCCACACCAGATGCTCATCTTCCACTTTATTCTTAGTGTCCTTATACCGCACATTTGACGTATCTATATCTTCATTCAACAGCCCGCACAACACTACCTCACTCCCTCGAAGAAGCCTTACTTTGCCCCCATCTATCACCACTAGATTCGTATATTTATCATACCCTTCCAACAATACCTCCAGTACCTCCCCTTCAGTTGTCACCAGCACAACTCTCTGATTCAGATACTCCTTCAATAACGGCGACATCTCCCCCTTCTAAAAATTTCTACGTTATCACCAATATAGACAATGTCTTAGCAACAACTAAACCGGTAAGTTACAAAGAAAAGACTAACCCATGGCTCATCTCCCAAATGCTCAATGCCCTTTTTATATAAAATCAAAAAATTTTGGGAAAACCCAAAAAATTTCAACCCTAGCGTATCACGTGATAATATACTATAAAATAGGCGCCAGTACAAGCCCTGTCTCATATAGATTAAGTATACAACCAGTTATAAGGCTAAAGACGATAGCGAAGATGGATGAGCTGGGTAGTACTGATGTGTCGTCCTCTATTGATCCTGACGACTTGATGGCGTCATCTATGGGAGAAGCAGATCGGCAGATTATGGAGTGGGCTGGGAAGTTGGAGCTGGAGAGTATAGATCTTAGAGAGAAGTCCGAGGCTCTTATGAAATCGTTGAAGGAGAATTCTATGGAGTTGACTAAAATAACTTCGACATTGCATAGAGAGCTAGAAAATAACGAAATGACCAGGACAGGTATGTTTTTATATCTTTTATACAATTATTGAATTAACTATAAAGAAGATTTTTCTTACTAACACTTACTATAGAAGTTACAAATAAGTTAACAAAGTTTGAATCCTTATTACAGCAGAAACGAGAATTGAGTAATCAGCAGGTAAATGACATTTTGAATAGGGTGAAACTTGTAAATGACAGCTGTGTCAAGAATATTGAGAATCAGCAACAGACATTACGATCCATTGAGTATCTACATGCAATTGTCTTCAACCTAAACCGTGAATTAGAGTGTACAACCAAATCCTTAAATATATTACTACTTGAGAAAACTGATGAGTGGGAGGCTAGACTTGAAAAACGTATTGAGTCAACCATAAACAAAATAGTGCAAGAAAGTATAAAAAAAGAGATCAGTAGTACAGTCGAGAGTTCTATATGCAGGGTTATTAGCACAAGTCTACAGCAGGCCATCAATAAAGCCCTATCTGATGGTATGGAGCAGTTAGCAACCAAGTATTTCGCAAAAGTTCCTATTCAAAATGAGATACAAAATAAGAGTGACTTACAGCTGGAGCTAGAAGGAACTACATGGACTTGTTCTTCACAAGAGAAATTACAAGTTCGTAAGAAAAGGATAACCAAAAATAAAATATCAAAGAATCGTAATTTAGAAACCTCGAGAACCATTATACCATGGAATGAGATATCTTCACCACCTCAAACAAATTTTACGTCTGAGATATAGATGTAATTTAAGAAAGGATCTCTTTATTAGCAACATCGATTTTCAAGCATTTCAACATAGAGACAAATACTAAATAAAGAAACACAGTTAATGTATTTGTAGAGGTGTGCCTCATGAAAAAAGAAACAGATCAACAAGTTTTTTTTATATCGGATGCACTATATTGAACACCCCCACTACCCCGCAATATCTCGAGATATACATTATTTTTTGTTGGTTGTTTTGATCCACAACTTTCAGCCGTATTTATCTCCAATATTTGTCAAATCGAGATTCAACGATAATGTACAACTACGGATCCGTTGAACTTTTCCGACATGTTTAAAAGTTTTTATTTTAAAATATTACCTAAATTTACCCTTTTTTCTTATTTTTTCAGAACTCAATATGATAATAGTGACCCGACTCCGAGGACATCCCATCGAACCGAAAACTAATTAAAGCCGAAACATAGTCATTTCCTCCTCCTTATCCTAAATCATTAAACCAACCTTGCGAGACTTTTGAAAAATTGTTTATTATATGTCATCAACTAGTTGCATGTGGAGCTCACGAAATGATATAAGTAGCACAACAGATTTAGAAAATTTTTGTCTTATTGTTCTTTTTGTGGATTAAGGAGTTGTAATTTCAGAAAATGATGGCTCACAGACTAACAGCAGCTATGTCGTCGGTAAAGCAAAATTTGGAGAAGATATTAGAACTAGTTCCTGTTACATCTAATAGGTTTATAACACGTTATTTACCAAGTGCTCCTGTCGGAGCTCGTGGTACTTTTGGGGGTACACTAGTAGCTCAGTCTTTACTAGCATCTCTTCACACTGTCCCTATCAATTTTCACCCGACCTCGTTACATTGCTATTTCATAAATGGTGGTGATCCTCGTTCGATGATCACTTATGAAGTTAAAGATTTGAGAACCGGTAAGAACTTTATCCATAAACAAGTAAGAGCATATCAGCATGAAAAACTCGTATTTGCTACTATGATTTTATTTTCTGTCAAGAGGTCCCAACAACATGATTCATTACACCACCTTAAGCGATTAAAGGAAATTCCAGAAGTGGAACAGTATAAAGATGCAGCTGAATTATTCAAGAGTGAGGTCATTGGAAAATTTGTCAAATATCAAAATATGTCTCCAGAAAAGTTCAAGAATGTGAAATTTATGGATAAATATGTCGAATCATTTGAAGAAGGTCCTATGGAGTACAGATTTCCTTCCGATTTCTTCCACAGCACAAAAGAAACCGACCATCTAGACTACTGCGTTCGTATTCGTACTCCAGTTGTTCCAGAAGCCAGTGAGGAGCAATTGGAACAGCATGCGTCTAGTCACCATTTCCATGGACATGGAAAAATACCTGACAAGATCACCCCAGCTAATGATCCAAGATACAACTACGTTGCTTTCGCATATCTATCTGATTCGTACATTCTTTTAACAATCCCATACTTCCATAAATTACCCTTGTACTGCCACCAATTTAGTGTTTCTTTAGACCACGTGATACATTTTCATCAACAACCTCGAGTCAATGAATGGATTCACCAAGATATCACGAACCCTAGATCCAATTTCGACAAGCATTTAGTCCAAGGAGAATATTACGATTCTACTGGTGAGATTATAGCTAGTGTATCCCAAGAAGGTTTTGTAGTATACGATTCCGAGGCTTCATTAAGAGCTCGGTTATGAAATCAGATCTTCATTCCCCATATCATATAATAATATATATATATATACCAGTAATATATTCTTGTCATAAGAAAATAAAACATCTTTTCAGATGTAAAGCAAAAAGCCCTCAACCACACTATTTTATATAGAAGATTGTTGATATAGATCCAACTTCAAGGAGTTACATAAATATTTTGTATTCGTGA
The DNA here is from genome assembly GCF_045282275.1 of Nakaseomyces bracarensis. Lineage (NCBI taxonomy): Eukaryota > Fungi > Ascomycota > Saccharomycetes > Saccharomycetales > Saccharomycetaceae > Nakaseomyces > Nakaseomyces bracarensis. The sequence continues at coordinate 246,788 of NW_027263965.1, forward strand.
ATACCTTATATTTATTATATTTATAAGTACTGTACATCATTGTTAATTTTTTCCTTTCTTTTTTTTTCTCTCTCATTTTTAGGTTTACTGCTAAGATAGCCCTTCCACACCGAAGGGGGCATTAACGATTTTGAACAACACCTAAACCATTTTTATTTATATACTTGTGTTAGTTGTGGTTAGATTAAAGATATTTATAGAAGAATAACCGAACACAATATTGGACAAATAATATACAATGACTGGGGAAAACACGGGGTTGCCTGAACCATGGACAGTTAGATACAGTAAGTCTAAGAAAAGGGAGTACTTCTTTGAGCCTGAGTCTAAAAAATCACAATGGGAGGAACCAGAGGGGACCAACCATGATCAATTAGTCTCATATCTACAAGAGCATCCTTTACGTGTGCGTTGTCTCCACATACTGATCAAGCATAGAGACTCTAGGAGACCTGCCTCACACCGTCAGGAAAAGATCACAATAACGAAGGAAGAGGCCATTGATGAGCTGAAAGAGATCCAGAAAAAGCTGGAAGAGGACCTAGAACAAAAGAAAAAACACAGCTTTGAGGCTTTAGCCAAGGAAAGGTCTGATTGTTCTTCTTTTAAGCGTGGTGGCGACCTCGGATGGTTTGGCAAGGGTGAGATGCAGCCTAGCTTTGAAAAGGCCGCATTTGCTCTTAAAGTCAATGAGATAAGTGACGTTGTAGAGTCTGATAGTGGTGTACACTTGATCAAACGTGTAGGTTAAATAGACAAAACAAACACAAGTGTGATATTATTTTTTTTTTTCTTTTATAAATTTTTTTCTTTCTTCTTCTCTGATGCTAGTACAAGCACTAGCATTATTTTATGTTTTCCTTTCTTATTTACAATTACCATTATAATTATTTTGCATACATTGAAAACATATATTGGTTTCCTTTTTACCACAATACATTAACTTATATAATAAAATGAAAGTTTGGGGATACAGAAAAGAGCCCACGTAGATAACACTTGCAGTAAATATGAACTATCAATCACTAGAATATATGCTTACCTGAATTGAAAAAAACAGCATACACATAAATGTATTTGGTCTATGATAATATAAAATCAGTATACTACTGCATATAATTGTATGCCGTAAAACGAACAATCATTATGTGATAAATGTGACTAACACGTACAAAACAACCGAACACGTGATCTCGTGAAGACGGCACAAAAAAAAATTCCCTTTAAAGGGCTTTTTTTTTTTTTTTTTGAGAAGAGGCCGTTTTGGTGGTAAGTAAATAAATGAAGTAAGAAGAAGCCTTTCAATTTCATTAAATTATTCTTATAGTCATATTAATGGGAATTTATCTCTTATTTGTAGCTTTTGGGTTATATCTGCCTTTATTTTTTTTCCTTTACTTTATTAATTATGTAATTGTAATGTTTCCTTATATCTATCTTCTTATCTGTAATATGTAAAAAAAGCTTTCTACTCTTATTTTTAAGGTATCAAAATATTCGATCACAAGATAGAGTGCGACCATGGCTAAGATATCTAGGACTACTCAATTGAAGAAACGTTTGTCCAATTCTTCATTATCTAAATTGTTTAAGGGTAAGAGGAGAAGAGAGGATGATGAGAGTGATAGCAGCGTTGGTAATAACAACAATAGTGATACGGTAGATGAGAAGGAGAACCGGGAGATTGCTATGCCTTCACCAAAGCGTCGTCGTGCAGTTAGTAAAGAACAAATTGAGTTTGAGAAGAGAGAGGCTGAACTTGATGCTGAGTTGCCCGAGGAGTTGCGTAAGTACCGTCCAAAGGGATTCCATTTCAATATACCACCGAAGGATAGACCTATTCGTGTCTATGCCGATGGTATTTTTGATCTGTTCCATTTGGGACACATGAAGCAGCTAGAACAATGTAAGAAAGCTTTTCCTAACGTGGAGCTTGTCTGTGGTGTCCCCAGTGATGAAGTTACTCACAGACTGAAAGGTTTAACAGTGCTCACGGATAAACAACGTTGTGAGACATTGAAACATTGTAAATGGGTGGATGAGGTTATCCCAGATGCTCCTTGGTGTGTAACACCTGAGTTCCTGGCTGAGCACAAGATCGATTATGTGGCTCACGATGATATCCCATATGTAAGTACCGACAGTGATGATATTTACAAGCCAATAAAGGAACTTGGTAAATTCTTGACTACACAACGGACAGGAGGTATCTCAACTAGTGATATTATCACCAAGATCATTAGAGACTATGACAAGTATTTGATGAGAAACTTTGCCCGTGGTGCCACTAGACAAGAACTAAATGTCTCCTGGTTGAAGAAGAATGAGTTGGAATTTAAAAAACATATCAATGATTTCAGATCATATTTCAAGAAGAATCAAGGTAACCTGAATAGTACATCCAGGGATCTGTATTTCGAAGTCCGTGAAATTCTGCTAAGAAAGACCCTGGGAAAGAAACTGTACTCCAAGCTGCTGGGAGACAAGAACATCCCAAGAAGTCTAGCATTGGGATCATTGTCTGCAACCTCAGATGAAGACGAGCAAAGTGATGAACCAACTTCTACCACAAAGGCTAAAAAACTACTCATCAGAGAACCTTCACCAGCCACTGAGTTTGCAAACAAGTATACAGGCAGCAAAGTGCAACAGAGTGAATCAGAGTCCTCATCTGAAGATGAGGAGTAAGCGTATCTTCGTTTTTTTCTCTCTCAAATAAACAGATATACATAAATTTTCTAAAAACCCAGTATATAACAATATGAAATGCATTTTTTTAGACAATAGAACTCAAGACACTTAAAAATATTTACTTCAGTCATCAATTGATCCACCCTTTCCGTTGTTATAGTCGAGCTTAATGTGTCACCGGTATCAATTTCAATGGCCATCGGCCTGTACCGGGCACTTTTTTTTCATTTTTTTTTGGCAAAGACAAATTGTGTACTGACTCAGCGAATTTTTGAAAAATTTGGAAATAGCAGCCGATTGGGAAGACATCTTACCTTCTCTTGAAGTGTATTTAACAAAAGCTAATAGTCATTAGTTAATTAAAACCTTCATTCATTGAAGTCTTGATTCTATTCTATTCTATCCTATTCTTTGTTACCTAAGAAAAGTAAGCTAATAAGAACAAACAAAAAAACATCAATCATAGAGCGATGTCTTCTAAGTTACTATCAAGGAAGTTTTCCACTTCCCGTCTCAATGCTGCTAAGAAATTGAATAAATATTCTTATATCATTACCGAACCAAAGGACCAGGGTGCTTCCCAGGCGATGCTGTATGCCACTGGTTTCAACAAGGATGACTTCAACAAGGCCCAAGTTGGTGTTGGCTCCTGTTGGTGGTCCGGTAACCCATGTAACATGCACTTGTTGGATCTAAACAACAGATGTTCTCAATCTGTCGAGAAAGCTGGTCTAAAGGCCATGCAATTCAACACAATTGGTGTCTCTGATGGTATTTCTATGGGTACCAAAGGTATGAGATACTCTCTGCAAAGTAGAGAGATCATTGCTGATTCTTTTGAGACTATCATGATGGCACAACATTATGATGCTAACATTGCCATTCCATCTTGTGATAAGAACATGCCAGGTGTTTTGATGGCCATGGGTAGACATAACAGACCATCCATCATGGTCTACGGTGGTACTATCATGCCTGGTCACCCAACATGTGGTTCAAGTAAAATTCCAGAAAACATTGATGTCGTTTCTGCATTCCAATCCTACGGTCAATATATCTCCAAGCAATTTAACGAGGAGGAAAGAAACGATGTTGTCCAACACTCTTGTCCAGGTCCAGGTTCCTGTGGTGGTATGTACACTGCCAACACAATGGCTTCTGCTGCTGAAGTGCTAGGTATTACCGTTCCAAACTCGTCTGCCTTCCCAGCTATCTCCAGTGAAAAGATGACCGAATGTGACAATATTGGTGAAACCATTAAAAAAACTATGGAACTAGGTATTACACCACACCAAATCTTCACTAAAGAGGCCTTTGAAAATGCTATCACATATGTTATTGCAACTGGTGGTTCAACCAATGCTGTTCTTCATTTGGTTGCGATTGCACACTCCGCCGGTGTAAAGATCTCCCCAGATGATTTCCAAAGAATCAGTGATACTACTCCATTGCTAGGTGACTTCAAGCCATCTGGTAAGTATGTCATGGCTGATTTGATCAAGGTTGGTGGTACTCAAAGTGTCATTAAGTTCTTGTACGATAACGGTTTCCTACATGGTGAAGCTCTGACTGTCACTGGTGAAACTCTAGCCGAACGTGCTAAGAAGGCTCCAGCTCTTCCAGAAGGTCAGGATATCATTAGACCAATATCCCAACCTATCAAGTCAAGTGGTCATTTGCAAATCTTGTACGGTTCTTTGGCTCCAGGTGGTGCTGTTGGTAAAATTACTGGTAAGGAAGGTACTTACTTTAAGGGTACTGCCCGTGTCTTTGAAGAAGAAGATGCTTTCATTACTGCTTTAGAAAATGGTGAAATCAAGAATGGTGAAAAGACAGTTGTCATTATTAGATACGAAGGTCCAAAGGGTGGTCCAGGTATGCCTGAAATGTTAAAGCCATCATCTGCTTTGATGGGTTACGGTCTAGGTAAGGATGTTGCTCTATTGACTGATGGTAGATTCTCTGGTGGTTCCCACGGTTTCTTGATTGGTCATATCGTTCCTGAAGCCGCTGAAGGTGGTCCAATTGGTTTGGTTAAGAATGGAGATGAGATTATTATCGATGCTGACAACAACAAAATCGATTTATTGGTCTCAGAGTCTGAACTTGCACAACGTAAAGCAGCTTGGACTCCACCAGCTCCTCGTTACACTAGAGGTGCTCTATCTAAGTACGCCAAGCTTGTCTCTAACGCATCTCTAGGTTGTGTTACTGATGCTAACTAAGCGTATTTATGATATGATTCGATTTTGTTCCCTGTTTTTTCAGATACTCATTTTACCAATTATATTTACTTTCAATTCACATCTCAGATTAAAGATTCATTCCCGAGAGCACTAACTTTTTTACTGTTAGATAAGAAAGAAAGAAAACAGGTTTTTCTAATATTAGTGACTTCAATGATCTTGAGATCGTAATTTTTGTTTTATTTTTGTTTTTCTCATTATTTTCTACAATATATTATTTATTAGTGTGAACCGGAAAACACACATAGTTATTGCCATTAGTGGCTCTCTTCCTTTCAGCATATTTATTTTCTTTAAAAAAAGAATCAGCTAAGTAAGTCTATACAAGATATAAAAGTCCATTGGAATGGACAATAATACATAAATTATTTTTTTCTTTCTAATATGTTTCTCTTATCGTTACTCTCAATTAACCAAATCAGGCTACGGAAGAACGGATCCGTCAGAGTTCCGCCAGATCAGGAATTCCTGGAAAAAAAAAAGTAACTCAGGTTGCTAAGGGCTGAAATCATATGCGTCCTGCAGTGTACTCTAAGCTATAAAGTTTATCCGTACCGAAAAAATTTTTTTTTTGTCCGTCCTCGAGAAAAGTTAAAAGGTGTCTTGCCTGATCCGCTTTATAGCGTCTAGGATTAAAGGTCTATGTAATCAATTCTGTTTCTATGTATCTTATATTACAACTCGAGGTTACTAATAGGCGTGGGGCAGAGAGGGGGAGGAATAAACGGAGTTAATATAACTAAAAAGAAAGGTCAAAAACTCTATTGCATATGTACGATCATATTCTGTTATTTCTATTATAAGAACTAAGTTAAAAAAAAGAAACTTTAAAGGAGACAATATATTTCGTTTGTGTTTAAGTAAATAAAAAATACAACTTACTGCTTAAGAGTAATCCTTTTTCGCAACTAAATATTATTTAATCCTTCTCCCTTTCTATTGCTCATCGTAAGTAATTCACAAGCAGTTCAATAAATAAAAAAGAAATTATGCGGTAAATTTAATATTCATTCTTATAAATATTCATATATATACAACAACAAATCGATCCAAATATTCTTAAGGTTTTAAATTTTGTTTTTTCCTGAGAGTATTTTTATAATCAGTTTCAGTAGATTTTAAGTATTGAAACGATATAAATATGTCTGCTGAACTAAGTAATTCAGAGTATGCCAAAAATGTGCGGGACTTAACGCGGCTAAATAGTGGTGTATATGAAGGTGCTGTTCCTGGCTTGAGTGAAAGCGATAGAAAGGCAATTAATGACCATAATTTGGATTTGGATTCATCCTTTTCTGACGAAATAATAACTGCCAATTCAATGCCAGGAGACCTTGAAAGCTTTACGGGTGAAATAAATTCCACTTCAAAAAGTGCTAATGAAGTTGAGGTAACTGAAGGAAAAGACGCTACACAGCCTCCTCAAGCGCCAAGTGCATTACAGCGCACAAAGACCCGTTATCTTTCTCCGAAAATTAAAGATCAAAGGAAGGCTGTGGTTGTGCGGTGGTTATGGACAATGCTGCTGTTAGCTTGCTTTTGTTTCACAGTTCTTGTTCTGTTCTGGGGTGTTCTATACAAGACGCCAAAGTATGTTAAAAAAGTTAAAGTACTAGCAGTTATACAGGAAGATCCTATTTACAGAGTCAATGATACATTTGAAGTTCCATCTGTCTCAACACCACTAAAACCAATTCTCAAAGGTGTAGGCTTTCATTGGACATTCTTAAATGCAACCGAATTTGAAGAAAAGTATAACGTCTCAGGACCTGAAGAAGTCCAGAAAAGACTAGTTGATTTGATTTATGATGAAAAGTATTGGGCTATCGTAAACGTCAAAAGAAATGCGACACAACAATTGGTAGAATCACTAATGGATCCCTTATCTAACACAACCTTTAACTCTACCTCACAATTCCAATTTTTGTATGAAACCGGAAGAGACATCAGTAATATGCCAATTGTCATAGAACCAGCTCTTCGAGGCATCCAAGAGTACTTTAGTAAAGTTTATTCTACGATGTATTTACCAGCATTATTGCAAAATATCTCGACTCCTCAAAACTTTAATCCTATTAAAATAGCGGACGCCGGTATTATGAATTTCGAATTCTATGATCACAGACCAGTTACTGATAGACAGTATTTGATTATATCCCAAATTGGTAACGTTTATTGTGTTGTGTTAACGTTATTTGTGTTTTTAATGATGGGTCCTGTGCATACAGAAATTGCCAAATTAGTCCACGCAAGGCAGATGTGGATATATCGCCTAATAATATTATGGTCGACATTATTCTTTGGATCATTATTCTATTGCGCCGTTTCAGCTATATTCAAGGTCGATTTCACTAAGGCATTTGGTCGAGGCGGATTTGTAATCTACTGGATGACTACATACATGATGATGCTGGCTGTTGGTGGTGCAAATGAAAATATGGTCATGCTTGTAATATTATTAAGGCCAGCATATATATCGTTATGGGTGGTGTCATTCATCATTATTAACATGGCTCCAACATTCTTTACCATTGGTTTTGCAAACATATTCTACCGTTACGGTTACTCCATGCCATTGTATAATGCAGTCGCTGTAAATAAAGTGATTTTCTTTGACGTGTCCAAACAACATCTAGGAAGAAACTTTGGTATCATGGCAGCATGGATTGTAATTAATACCGTAACGATGCCATTTATTTCAAACTATGTCTTTAGAAAATTAGGCGAACGTGCCATGAAGGCAGCCAAACAATAATGGATAGAATATTTTACAAAGGCTACACCTCCCTAATTTTCATTCTTCTTTTCCCTACCCGTGCTTATACTTACTGCTCCACCCTTTTTATTTCTTTATTATACATGCATCATATTTCATCAATTAAAATATAATTATTCTAAAAATACCTATTTATATACATCTACTTATCGGCAATTTTTTTATGTTTTCTTTCTATACATCTAAATATATTTCATTATTTTCCCTATTTAACAGCTTTCAAAAAATATTATCTTACTCACGAGAAATAGCTAGATGTAACATCACAGGAAACCTTCAGAGTTTAATTATATATTCTGAATAGTCATCAGTAAAATAATTATATTTTTATTATTTTGTATACTCATGTACGAAACAAAAACAATAATCATATGATGTATATTTTCTATATTAAGATTTTATGCCGTTAGACTCGAAGACAACCCCGTAGAAGAAAAATTTAATCACATTTTTACCTATGTAGATCACAACAAACCCTGATATCCTAATGCGATGGGTTTTCATTAAACCAAGCAATATATTGATAACACAGAGTTTATTTTTTTCAGATTTTCAGATATTCTACTTATTTCTGCCTAATTTGATTTTACATTCATTTCCTTATTAGAACTAGCCAACACTCAACTTTAACTATTTCCTGCTTTGTTTACATTTTTTATTCTTTCTGCATAATAATATTCATCAGGTAACAGTTAGCAAATAAGAAATATGAATGGTAATAGTGCTGAGGAGCGCAATGCTATCAAGTTAGGTATCCACAATGTGAATTCCAGAATCAATGGCAGTATTTATAATGGTGCTTTACCAGGGATGGAAGAAGGTGTGAAACAGGAGTTAAATAATCAGAACTATGAAGTTGCTTCTATACCATTGGAGTACGAAGGTAGTATTAGAACATCTGATGATGAAGGTGATAGCAATAGTAGAGCGGAGTCTCCAAATAACTACGTCCCTAAAGGTTATATGGCAGAGAAAGAACGTAACAATGGGAATAACAGCTCTGATTCAGAAAATGGACCCAATCAACAACCACCTCCACCTGTACATACAGGACCACTAGCGACCATCACTAAGACAAAGACAAGATATTTCTCACCACGTATTAAAGACCAGCGTAAAATTGTGGCAAAGAGATGGTTGATGACTGTTTTCTTTTTAGGAGTTTTCTGTTTCACCATCCTTGTCTTATTTTGGGGTGCGCTATATAGAAACCCCGACTATGCGAAGAGAGCAAAATTGCTAGCTGTGATACAAGAGGGCACTAGTTATCAATACAACGAAACCTTGATCGTTCCTGCAGTATCAGCCCCACTCCCGCTCCTCATCAGAAGGATCCCATTTACATGGACAATAATGAATTCTACTGAATTTCAAGTTGTATATAATGTCACAACGCCCGAAGAAATTACAAACCGTATTAACAAACTTGTTTATGACGAGGACTTTTGGGCTGCAATTAACGTACAAGGCAATGCTACCGAGACTCTTGTAAGGTCACTCATAGAGAGTGACTCGTCAATTACATTCAACTCGACGAGCTTATTTGAAATAGTCTATGAAACAGCAAGGGACTTATCTAATATTCCATCTGTTATTATTCCGCCATTGCAATATATTGAAGCCGCATTTAAAACGATCTACACACAACAGTATCTTCCACAACTATTAAGCAATGTCAGCACTCCAGAAAACTTTAACCCACAGAAGATGGCAGATGCCGGTAGAATGGATTTCCTCTTCCATGATTTGAGACCTGTCACCAACAGACAGTACCTGATCATCTCACAGGTCGGTGCCGTCTACTGTGTCTTATTGACCTTATTCCAGTTTTTACTAATGGGTCCCGTGCACCAGCAAGTTGCCAAACTTGTGAAGTTCAGACACTTATGGATCTACCGTATCATCATGCTGTGGTCTATTTTGTTCTTTGCCTCACTATTTTACTGTACTGTATCTGCTATTTTCCACGCAAATTTCTGGAAAACTTTCGGTCGCGGTGGGTTTATGGTCTACTGGATGACTATCTACCTACTGATGTTATCTGTCGGTGGGTTGAACGAGAACATAGTCATGCTAATCATTCTAGTGAGTCCAGCATATATCGGTTTCTGGGTCTTATCATTTGTCATCCTGAACTTGGCTCCTACGATTTTCGCTATAGGATTCTCATCCCCATTCTACCGTTACGGCTATGCAATGCCTCTATATAACGCCGTTAATATACTAAGAGTTATATTCTTTGACATCTCAAAGAGATCACTCGGCAGAAACTACGGTATTCTATGCGCTTGGATAGGTCTAAACACCATCTCGATGCCTTTCGTAAGCAAATTCGTCATGAAAACTCTACATAAACGTGCCAAGGCAGCTGCAGCACCTGCAACCTGAACTTTTACTATAAAACTCTTATTTTCTTAATATGTAATATCGTTTTTTTTTTTTTTAATTCTATAATCATATATAAACAATAGTTAATACCCAATACTAATAAGCACTGAAAAACAGCGCACCCCGCACCTCAGGCTTTCTTGTCCATAGAGTTTCCTAATAAAGTAATTTTTAGGACAAGCACGATCTATGTACCCTTCCCTCACCTTCTGCCCCTCTTTCTGTCGTCCCACTGCCCAATATCCGAGAACCAGGAAGGGTCTACGCTTCTTTCTTCATTTAGTTTGTGGGTGGTCTTATTACGGATCAGTATTTCTATTAGGACAAAATAAACATAAACAAATTCCAAATTTAGTAGCGTCCCCCGAATTTTTTTTTCCCTCTTAGAAAGTTCCTTCTAGAAGTAAATCCAGGCAAAGAGAAGCATTATTTGAGACACAGAAAGTGGGGTAGCCACACCGAGAGGGGACGTTTAATTTTTCCGAGAACTGAGAGTGACATAAGAGAGAGAGAGAGAGTTGTATGATGTACGTTGTACGTTGTATTCTCTGGTGTAAATGGGTTATTGCTACGGTGTTTATATTAATGTTAATTGTTTATTATAATACTCTGCTTAGAAATGGCCGTGAGTACATAACGGAAGAAGCTTCTTTTGATTTTTTATTGATTTGTTGAAAATAAGATGAAGGAGAAGGACAAAAGCAATACAAGAACTGAAAATCAGGACATTTAACAGGGTTTTGTAGATACCGGAGTAGTGCGTATTTCTCTAGGGGGTGCCGTAAACGCAACGCAAATACTTGGACAAATTTGGAATATATTGACATTATACAACAATCAGAAAAGAGAATTACGCCATGGACTCACCCCTTTAGGGCATATCAGCTCGAGACATAAATAATTTAGATCAGGACAAATAGTAATTTAAAAAAAACATAAAAATTTTCTTTCCTGTAAACAAGCCTATATATATAATAACTATGACATCAAAAGATTAATTAGGAGTAAGATTTCCTGGGAAAAGGGTAAACATACCATAAAAGCGATAATAGTGTAACGATGTTTGAGAAGAAGCTTTCTAAGAAGCATAGGAAGTTTAATAAGAAGATTCTGCAGGATCCTGCTGATACGCTGGCGACATCTATTGAGAGTGGGTTGCGTTCGATGAACAAGAATGAGGAGAAGGAGAAGAGGTTGAGACGGAAAGACCTTGAGCACTTGGGGGATGGTACTGTTTCTAGCAATACGACGACGGTTTCGTCGTCTTTTTCCACCATTTCATCTAGTGATGGGCGTTCTGATTCGAATGAGAAGCCTCAGGAGCTCACTGAAGGTGATGAGCGAGATCAATCCGGGACGCCTACTCAGATGTATAGTAGTAACAGGAAAAACACAAGATATGGCGATCACGAGCCCCTGAGCGACGAGGATAGTGACTCTGATGAGTCAATTAATTCCGATGAGGAAGATTCCGACACTGACTCCGTCTTCGATAGCCGCACACCAGCAGTGATGGCTGAAGACAACGATGATATCATATCTAAGGTGTCCTCTGAGGCGTCTTTGTGGAAAAAGAAGACCTCACTGTTGTCCAGGAGAATGCGTGATCACAGAAGACGAATCCTAGCCAAATTCCTGTCAACGCATTTCTTGTTGGCTATCTTTGTGATAGGTGCCTTATCCTTATATTGGGGTGCTGTGTACAATTACGACCACTATTTATACAGAGTACACGCACTTGCTGTCATACAAGACGAGCCATATACGACAGATGATGGTACAGTGATTCCGTCTATAGCTAATAATGTTACCAACATTATATATGGGTTACCATGTACATGGACTATTTTGAACCGTACTGAATTCCAAATTATTTACAACTTAACATCTCCTGATGAGATAGATGATAGAGTGGTTAAGTTGATATATGATGAGAAATTCTGGATGGCACTTAATATCCGTCCGGGAGCTACAGAGTCATTCTATAATTCAGTAATGAAGAATGATACTCCTGTTTTCAATACTTCCAACTACTTTCAAGGTGTTTATGAAACAGGTAGAGATCCTACAAATTTCAAATCCTCCATTTTCCCTGTAATGCAAAGACTAGAAGCGATCTACAGAAAACAATACTTGACTAAAATTGTCCCTGATTTTGTTAATAACATAACAGTTCCAGATATTGCTAGTACTGTGAATATACAAAATATGTATGGTTTAGGAAATTTTGCGATGAATTATATTGACTTGAGACCCTACACTAATCGTGCATTACTGGGCCCGTTGAGTATGGGTGTTAATTATATTATTATGTTCGCGGTGTTCTCTATTTCCATTTTTGGTCCTCTAAACAAAGAAATGGCTAAGTACTTAAAACCAAGATCTCTTTTTTTTATGCGTATCATTATTTCATGGAGTACTTTCTTCTTCCTTTCATTATTTACTTGCACAGTATCTGCGATTTACCAAATCGACTTTACACCAGCTTTCGGCAAGGCAGGATTTGTGGTATATTGGATGACATCCTGGCTGGTAATGGGTGCTGTCGGTATGGCAAATGAAAATATTTTATCCTTGATTTTGACGTTCTGTCCATCTTATATGTCTTATTGGCTAGTTTTCTGGACTATTTTGAATATTGCACCATCATTGTACCCATTGGCTCTTATTAACGAGTTTTATAGATTTGGGTACGCCATGCCAATTCACAATGGTGTCCAGCTATTTAGAGTTATCTTTTTAGATATTTCTAAGCAACAAATGGGTAGAAACTACGGTATCCTTGTAGCATGGGTTACTGTCAATACAGCTCTTAACCCATTTGTAATGAAGTTTATTGCACACCATGTTAAGAAGAGAGAGGCTAAGAAGGAATTGAAAAGAGAAAACGAAATTGAGAAGGAGAAAGAACGTCGTCGTGAAGTCCGCCGTGAGCGCAAGGAACAAAAACGATTATTAAAGAACGAACAAAGACATCATACTCATCATCACCACCACCAACAAAACCAGCATAACCAGTCTGAAGTATAATCTTCTTTTACTTCACTGTACAGGATTTATTATAAATACAGCTAGCATCTAATTTAATGGGCACCAAAAATAAAGGGCAATTATTTGTATTCTTATACTAAGATGACTACCTCTATTTTATTCCTTAACTTCTTATTAAAAATGCTACCGCACAATTTTATCATAAAACTTAACGTCCAATTCAGCACAAACTATTGATTTATCAATAGAGAATTATCAAAGTACATTTGAATATACCAGATCCTATATAGGATATGGTATACATCTCTTCAAATATTTTTTCTCAGTTTATCATTTTTTCAGATACGTTAAACCTTTGCATATGGCAACAGAAAGATACCAAAAAACAATCACAGCAAATCATTTAAATTCGTCAGTGCTTTCGTAAATTAAGGCACTATTATTAATATTACTTGACATTTTATTTTTCTACTTTATTTAATATAGATCTTTTTTGTTTGTCTTTTACCCATCTCATTAATACAACAATAATATTTAACTTTTAATTTATAAAACTAGAATAACAAAAATTACTCCCAATAGCGGAGCCTATGATTGCAATTTGTCACAAACTTTAATTTTAAAAAGTATATTTTATCATTTATGTAGTAGACTAGAAAATGATTAAGACTTTGAGGATATTTATTTGACAGCGGGTGTTTCTGGCTTCTTCTTCTTCTTAGTATCGATGGTTTCGACCTTAACATCCTTCAATCCCTTTTCTTCCAATAGACTATGGATGTATGCTACAACTTCATCGAGAACATCACCTTGAATGACGATTTCCTCCTTCTTCTCTGCGTTCTTAGAAACAGAACAACCCGTAGCGAATTTAGATGCAAAAGTCTTAGCTAGTTTCTTCATATCAATCTCAAAGACCTCCAAACCAGAAATGGCGACGATGAACTTTCTCTTTGTTCTAGCCTCTCTCTTAACTATAACCTTAGAAGACAACTTCTTAGCCAATTCTCTCTGTTCTTTATTCTCTTGCTTGGTTTGCAACTTTTTCAGATCCTTTTCTAACTTTTCTTCCCTTTCCTCACCAATGCTAGATTCACCTAGTTTACTACTAACAGCAGCTACTTCATCATCGTCACCATACATCTTAGCATATAATTCGGCATGATTTTCCTGCAACCACACTTTGCACCTCTTCAACTTACCTGAAAATTCACAGTAATCAACTGGGTATGTACATACACCACAATACACAACTTCGTGAAGCATCTTTTTTTTAATATGATCTCGATTATATTTCTTTTATATTTCTTGAAGTGATTGATAAGTAAGAATACGTATATAAAGGTCGATATAGTTCATAATATATTTAAAAATTAATGAATTTAGCAATTTTTTTTAAATATGGCGATGAGGTTGAAAAATCACATGTATTTTTCGTTTAATGTAATATCCAGTTAAAGCTATACTATTCAATAACTTTTATATTGGATAGAACAAGTTATTTAGCTTAGTTCTTGTCATTATGTAGTATTTATTCCGAGATAGTTACAGCTTCCTCTGTGGAAGGCAACCTCTCGTTCTCTTCAATGACTATTGAATCTTCCTCTAATGGTGCAACTAATGGTATGGTCTGTTTTAATGTATCTTCGATGAACTGGCCAAGTATCCATACATTTGCAATGAAGAAACCCAAACTAGCACAGAACAGCCCAGGAAAGAAAACGTTCTCACCCTTGAACTCGAGTAGGTATCCTTGGCTCAACCAAGCAGCCTGAGACAGAACCCATACAGCAATCATAATTAGACCGGTTTTTATAGTAACAGTAGTATTTCTCAAAATGAACGGCAGGAAATTTAGATACCATATAAAGTACTGGGATGTACACACTTTGTTGAATGTAACAAAGGCGAAAGTCTCTAAAAATAGCACGTTCAATAGGTGCTTAAATGAGCTACCATTCTTTAGTTGTAGTAACGATATCAGGAATATAACTATCAATTGAGGAGCAAATACATATTTGGAAAGCTGGGATATTTCAATAGAGGCAGAGTTGAAATATAGCAGCATATTCCAAACTGAAAAGTTGTGCCTGTGGTCAATTCTAATGAGATGATATAAATACGTTGGAAATATTCCTTCAGGGAAAACTATAAGCATGGCTTGTGTACAACCTAGTAAAACCACAATGGTAGCTATCCCTAATACAGCTAACTTTAAAAATGTACACAAGTATCTCAGAGAATTTCTGTAGTTGTAAGCTTGGTATCGATTAGCAATAACATATATGGTCACTGGAAGGGCATATATTATAGGGTATATCTTAAAATGAATGGAAAGCCCATAAACCAGCCCTGCCAATAAGTACTGGTTTTTCATCAAAAGATAAAGGAATAAGGAAATCAAGAAACTCATCACACTTTCAGCGTTACCTCTGGTACTAATCGTGATAACCATGGGATTTAATAGCCATACCGATGCCATAGCAAGATCCCGACATCTATTCTTCTTTTGACCATTGGTTAGACCACGTAGTAAAGCCAATATCAACACACCTGTAAGTAAATCAAATAGTACAAATAGGGCCTTCCCGAAATGAAACCAATTGTAAATGTGGTTGGGCAGCAACATCATACAGAGCAGCGGCGTATACCGATACGTCAACCTCTCATATGGTTTACCTACATAATATAAGAATTTAGCAGCATCATTGAACACATAATAGTCGATATCGGTATACTTCACCTCGAAGTTCGCGTCCTGGTATACCCCAAACAAGAAGAAACCAACTCTCAGAAGCAGAGCCACAGCAATCAATGTACCCGAATTGATGATTGCCATTTCTTATTCTTATCTCAACCTTCCTTATTATTACGTTTTGTGCTTTTAACTTATTTAATTACCGATGAGGCCTTAGTCGTTGGCCTCTTTTTTATATAAGGACCCGGTTTTTATTCATAAGCCGGTAATGGGGACAGCTCTAGTGGACTTTTAAGTCCTTTCGCATGTTCAAAAGAGAAACTTCTTGTAGAAATTATCTTACAACAGTCTCAAACTTCAATTACCAAAGACAAGAAAAGAGTAGAGGAATATGGCGCTGAGTTATGAGGAAGTGCTTGATCATATTGTTAACAATAAGCCTGTACCAATGGAAGATGTGCCGGATATCACATTAGAGGAACCTAAGGACAGTGAGCAAATGGAGATGAAGTTGAAACCTTGGCAAGTTAAGAGTGAAACTGTGGATGTAACTACAGAAGATGCTAGTTTACAAATGAAAAATGATATGGAACAAGAATTATCAAAGGCAATGAAAGAGGGGTTACATGATGTTGAATAAATAAATAACAGAGCTACATGAAAGTGATTTGATAAATAAGAAAATAATGCTTATTAATATTTGCTTTGGTTGGGATTCCGTCCCTATATGTGCCTATATGCTATATTTTATAATTAAAACAAAAAAAAATGGTTAATCATGATAAATCAGAATATTGAGATAAATCATATTGATAATGAGAGAATAAAAAAAAAATAACACTTCAGAATGGTACTTTCACAATATTGTACAATTTCGTTGGTAAATTCCCTCCAGGAGAATATATAATGTTTGAATAGCTCAAATGAGAAAATAAGAAACCCAAATAATCATGATGGTTTAGCTCCACTCGTACGCAGAACAAATTCAAATGCCGCAAGAGCAGCGGCATTGGCTGGAAATGATCTTAGGAAACTTGGCATGAAACCCTTGAAGAAACCGCGGACTCCACGTTGAGTGTAGATGTCGTGGACTGCTTGTCTCCAGGACTTGAAAGTACCGTCGTACTTGTCGTTACACAGAACCACTTGTTTTACAACGTCACTTGGGTAAGCTGAGGTCCAGAAACCAAACGAGGCACTGAGACCACCAGCCCAAAAGTTTATCGCAGGTGCACTCATGTTAGTATTCTTCTGGAACCATTGCGTGATTAGCTCATATGACCCCCACCAGAAAACGAAGTTAGACCTAAAGATAAGAGTACTGATCAAACCTTTGTAAAGACTGCGCACACCACCGAACAGGTTACCTTTGTTGGCTACACCTTCACGGAAGACTTTCTGAATAACATCAATGGGACCAGTGTATCTAGCAGTTTTAGCATTGTATTGAACTTGTAACTTAGCCTTAGCAAGCTCAACTGGGGCTGCAATGAAACTAACAGTCCAACCAGCCATAACACCACTAATGACACAACCAGACAATGGTAATTTCTCATACGCTGGGTATAAATACTTATGCAGCAGCATTCTATAGTTGTGAAGTGAACCGAGCAGAGCACTGTCCATAAGGATCCACCCGACAAGAGGTGGTGTAAACCCCAAATAGAGACCTCTGATACCC
The DNA here is from genome assembly GCF_045282275.1 of Nakaseomyces bracarensis. NCBI lineage: Eukaryota > Fungi > Ascomycota > Saccharomycetes > Saccharomycetales > Saccharomycetaceae > Nakaseomyces > Nakaseomyces bracarensis. Next base: position 264,259 of record NW_027263965.1, read on the forward strand.
TGGGTTTTCAGAGTCTTGTATACACAGTCCAATGGCCCTTTAAACTGCACTTCACCACCGACTTGCGAAGTTTGTAGCCTCACTTTTACTGTATCGAAAGGGTGCCCCACGGTGTTCTTCGCAACACCGGAGAACATCCCTGCTACAAAACCCATAACGCGGGAGTACGTCTCCTCAGATACCATTTCTGCGTCCCTGAGTTTACGTTTAATCTATATAATTGACTTTTCCCTCAATTGGAATATTTATTAATATCAATAACAATTGAATCATATAAAGGTAAATTACTCATTTTTGATTGATTTTTCGGTATTTTTATATTTTTTTTCACTTTTAGCATAGATTTTTTTTCATACAGAGCGATGAGCTATAACAATAGTCAAGATTCAATGGTAATGGGTATGTGATTTATATCCTCGAACACATCCAAAAGACTGTTATCTATACAATGTCTGAAGCGATTGACATGAGAGGGCTCATGACCTTAGTCGATGGGGTTAAGGACAAGGACAAACGTGAGTTGTTAGAGACGATGGTGCAGTTTATATACTATACACTGCAGTTTGCCACAGATATGGCGTATTGTACGTACTGGATCGAACAACAGATCGAAAAGGAGGAGCTGAAATATGTGTGTGTGATGCAGAGGTCGTCTATCCTCTCTGTTTTCCACAGTTCGCAGTTGGATTTTGCAGATATGTACAGTGAGTTACAGAACGGAGACGGTGATCCTAATATTCCGATATCGTTGGTCCTGAGGATCCATTCCAAGCTGTATATTAAGGCCACCATAGACATGGCGCATTTCTTGGGCACACTTTTGAAATATGATGAGGAATTGAACAGCATGCAATTAAAAGTGCACAACTGTTTCCTCGGTTATAATAATATCATGAACTACTGGAACAAGATCCCGATCCCGGGATACACCAAGAACGAGGACGACCAGAAGTCACTGGAGAATATAAAGAGATCAATGCTCGTCACTACTATCAGAGATGACTTATTCCCAGCTTGGAAAACTCAATTGGATAATTTTAACACTGAGGTCTTCGAAGAATTGATTGGATGTGAGCCGATCAGGGGAGAGTTTCTCACAGCAACCAACCTGCCATCGACAACAAATTTAGATGACCCTCAGCACTTCGTTAGATTCCTCGAATGGCTCCAGGAGAAGCTCATTAAACCAACCCAGGAAGGCACGTCACGTGATTTAGAATAAACACGTGAAACGTAATAGTATACGAATAATCAGCTGGTCTATGGAATATCACAACACACGATTTATTGGGACTGGGGGAAAAAAAACGTAGTCTTTTTTGGTGTATGCGATCCTAATCGATGAATAAGAGTCTTCTATTAAAGTCCAAAGAGCTGAGTACAATTGCTGAGGAAGATTGTTTGGTAATTGAGCTGACAGCAACTAATCCTCTGATTCACGTATAGTTGGTTGTTTTTTTTCATTCAAGGAAATAACGAATCACAGCAATACACCATGGATGGAGCCCAAGAAATTTTAAATGAATTGAAGCAGCATCTTGTGATGCCAATTGATTTCAAGGCACAGCAGAGGCTGGACCATCTGTCTCACATTGTCTTGGGAATTGGTTCCATAGTGTCGTTTGGTTACGGCTATTTTACGCAGTCTCTATATAATATGATGGTATGCTTCTGTGTTTTCTTTGTGATGATGTTGTTAATTGTCCTCCCACCATTGCCTTCTTACAGGAAGAATAATTTGAAATGGGTTGAGACAAAGATTGCTAAATGATGTGTTTAGCTGGTATTTCACATATTTAGCTACCAACAAAAAAGGATAGAATGCTACACATATGTATATATATATATTGATTATATTGATGTTGTGATGTTCAACAAAAGGTATACCACATATATGAGCTTAATTATAATAATGTACAATAGTTTTAAAAAAATTAATTTAATAGAATTGCTAAGAAGTGAAGGGAAAAAAAAAATAAAGTTCACATGTTAAAAATATTTATAAGTTTTTGTTACTTTATTTAAAATTGGATGAAATGGTTGTCTTCTAGGAATAAAACTACCTTTTGGACAATATGGAAAATGGTCTCATCAGCAGATGCAAGTTTAACGTTAGCTTCGTGAGTGTGACCAATGTAATACACATTAGGAGATGCAACTTTTTGGTCTTTGTTCCATCTGGATGGGATGATTAAACCAGTACCGGACTGAACAAAGTCTGGGATCAATGACAATAGTGCAGAATTGTCACCATGGTTGAAGATCTTGTAGTGTCTTCCACCACCGAATTGTAAGAATGTGGACAACAAAGCGATGCTCAATTGTTCACGATCAGCCTTCAAATCATCATCGAAAACTAGAGCGAAACCTTGCTTTGGTCTTGGAGGATTAGATTCTCTTAGGATCCTCACAACTTCTGGGTAGGAAAACCATTCTGGAATTTCACCACCGTCTCTTAGACGGCGTCTTAGTTCAGTACCTGAGATATTCAAGGTTCTGGTGACAGAGGTATCAATTTCATCAATTGGAGCGTATCTGTCTTCGTCTGGCAAGTAGGTAACCATTCTGAATGGTACAACTTCAATGTCCAATTCGTTTTTGTATGACTCAACTAGCTCTTGGGCATCGTATGGGCCGTAAAAGTCAACACCCTTAGAGTTACTACCAGGACCAGCATGGTCTCTACCGACAATGAAGTGAGAAGCACCGTAGTTCTTTCTAATAATAGCGTGCCAGACGGCTTCTCTATCACCACCCATTCTCATAGCCAAAGGCAGCAAGGACAAGAAGGCTAGACCACTTGGATATCTCTTGATAATTTCTTGGTAAACACGAACTCTAGTGTGATGATCAATGTCACCAGGCTTTGTCAAACCAACGACAGGGTGGATCAAAACCTTGGCGTTAGTTTCTCTAGCAGCACGAACGGTAAGTTCTCTGTGTGCTCTATGCATTGGGTTTCTAGTTTGAAAAGCTACCACACGGTCCCATTGTCTTGATTGGAATTCTAGTCTTAATTGAGCTGGAGTCTTACGTAAACCAGGATAGTCGTAGTGCTGTGGCAACTGGATAGCCTCCAAAGACCCACCAATATAGTATTCACCTGCAGTGTTGAACAAGTAATGAATAGCAGGGTGTTCAGGATCACCTCTAAATACCTCTTCAGCTTCCAAGTTCTTATCTGGCTTGTAAACATCAGCCACAGTCAGGATAGCTACCGGGATAGTACCATCTTGCAACAGAGTAATTCTCTCGTTTGGTTGGACAGTCTTGGCGAAACTCTCAGGGACATCCAAATTGATTGGCATAGTCCATAGAGTACCATCACTCAAACGAGACTTAGTAACAACGCCCAAGTAATCCTTCTCAGTTAGAAACCCAGTCAAAGGACTGAAACCACCGTTAAGAATCAATTCTATGTCACAAATTTGTCTGGCAGTTAAGTTCCATTGCTTCAAATTTTGGGACTCAGACAACAATGCGTCTCTCTTTGAGACATCTCTAGCAACCAAGTCTTGTAGTACACCACCGTGAGGAGCAGGCATTATTAGTATTTAAATTTCTATTGTTTACTGTTGATTATATAATGGTAAGAATCTAACAAATGGAAATAAGGAAAAACTTTATTTGACACTAAGAATAATCATTAAGACTATATGTCCTCTTTTTATATATAATTCACATATCCTATAGCTTAACTTACTCTCACATTTTCATCTAATAGCTATATTTAGACTGATTACAATGTGTGTATATAATTGATGTCTTAATTCAATGCCGTAAATGTGAGTGTGTTATTGTGTAGTTGTGTGGTTAGTATAGGAGTGAGAGTGAGAGAAAGAAAGCGCGAGTGTGTGTGTGTGTGAGTGTGTTATTGAATATTTTGGTTGTATTGTAAGGTGTGATTTTTAGTGCCTTGGATAATTGTGAATAAAATGATATAATAGGGCACACGAAACCACAGAATAGGCAAATTGAAACAACTTTACTGAATCAATTGGACTATATACTGTGGCTCTTGGATTCGAAGTTATTTAACATCGAAATGACTACAGGACAAAAAATTTAAAGAGAGTGTGTACTGACCTTCCGGGTGACTAAGAGCTTAGTGAGTCTCAATCAACTTCAACAACCAAATAATTATAGTAATATCTATACTTCTGGTAATAGCTTCCTTATAAGCAAGATGATGACAACTTTGCTATTCAACTGTTATCATTTGTGGTACTACTACCCCAGTGTAAATCTAGACGCTCTGCGGTACTGTCACGTGAATGTTGTCCCCTAAATCATGTGATATGTTATCGTAGTTACGTATGTATAATATCATGTGCTATATGTTTCGTATTTGATTACTAGCGTATGCGTGGTGTTCGGCGATATTGCAAACAATGGTCTATAGTAATATATGGATTATATTGCAAACTAAGTCGTCATGTTATTCTTATGTAAAGCTATTTAGATGCAGGCGTATCCTGCAGAGTAGCTGACGCTACTATCAGCTACAGAGGTGACTTTGGAGCTCTGCGAATAATGTGGCCATTGGAAAGTCGAGTAACCTGTGTGGGCTAAAGCACAGGAGACGACTAGTAAGGGTCTTTCACCACATATAGTGTTTCCTGTAATTGCTAAGTATTGTTTCCAGTCGTTATATAGTTCTTGGGGTTTATTAGAGTGGTCTGAGATGATCTGCATTGCATATTTATCCATAATCTCGATAGACTTCCAGATTGCAACCTGATGATGCGAGAGTTTGCTTCTCGTTGTCAACATTTCAACCTCGGTTTCGTCACGAAGAATGTCTTCCAATTCGTCCCTTGACCCTACGTAACCCGTATAGGAGAAACGGCGGCCCCAGTGGCAGAAGTCACTGCTCACAATAAAAATGTTTTCTGGATCAGCCAAGTACGGTGCCAGCACTCGTCCTAACTCCTGGTCCACGTTAACCGAGTTGTGTGATACCATCAATGGTATAACTTTCACTTCGTCGAGTTTTACATTCCGCCATTGTAATGTTTGGGATAGCATCGGGAACTGCATCTCCAAAGAATGTTCATCACTATCTGTCTCTTCATCCATGTACTTGAAAAGTTGTTTCCCAGGGTCCTTAGACAAATTGACCAATTCATCACAGACCTTCGTGTCAACCTTTAAGTTACCAACTGGTGTCTCTAACTCCTTAAAAGGGCTCACGAGTACCTCATTTTTGAAATAGACATGATGCGAAGGCCCAAGAACAAATACTCTTTTAGGTGTCTTTCTCAGATCTAAGGATGCATATGAATATGCCATTGTAGGTCCACAATATCGGTAACCTGCATGCGGAGAAACTATGAGTCTCGCACCAGGTACGCAATTCTTCCCACTATTCTCAAGGTAGCTTACCAACTGATGAGACAGCTCATCGGAATGGCTGGAATACCACGATCCTGCATGCGTAGCCGGACGTATAGACATTTCTATTTAATTTGCGTTGATTTATGATTGTTTAATTACTGAAAACTTATATTCCCGAAATCTTTGGTTTATGTTTAATACTTAACTATGTATCGTTTGATTAATCCTATATATAATTTTAAGTTATTCTGAGATGAGGCTCCCTTTATTGGAGTCAGGCGAGTCTAAACAATTCGTAAAATGGATCAACATCAATCCTTTCTTATAATAATAATCAAGGGCTGAAGGTTATGAAAAATAGTAAATACTGCTAAAAGGAGGGAGGGAACGACGTAATCTCGACCTTAGTCAAGGGGGGAGGGGGAAGTAGCCTTTATCAGAAGAATGCATTAAAGAGAGAAATCGCAAATGTAGGGTCGTGCAACACCGAATAGGCTTTTTTTCCATTGGTTTTTCTAGAAATTTGGTTTCCTGAACGAAATTTTAACAATTGATCACGATATTAAGATGTAGTGACATCATCGAATAAGGTAACATACCAAAAAAAAAAATAGTGTTATAGTTATCTATATTATGTAAGTGTACAGAAGGGAAATAAGTAGGGGAAAAAAAGGCTAACCATTTCTCATACTAGCACATTTGTGGATTATAACAAATAGGATAGGGATTAACCACCCTCTGTGAGAATGCGAAATATATATTGTGCCAAAATTCATACTTTTGTAGCTAAAAATACAGAAGAGACTAGAAATGACATTCTCTTTTGCTATTATGGCCCAAAAACTTTTTTTCTTTAGCAGTTAAGTTTTTTGTTTTTAATATTTTTGATTGTGTTTTTTTAATTACATAGCTTATTCATAGTCAGATTCTTCTTCCTCAGAATCAGATCTGTTATCTTGTTCCTTACTTTCAAGTAGAGCTTGTAGTTCAGCATCTTCAGTAGCGGTAACAGCCTTTGGTGGCATAGTAATGTTACAGACACCGTTGTACTTGGTGATGACCTCGTTGATTTTTTCAATGGCCTTACCAAGTTGTTCGATACCCATTTGCTTATCAAGAGCTTGTGTAGTCAAGACGTACAAAGGAGCAGCGACCAACTTAACCTTAATTTGCATTTGTTCAGTGGACATATCCTCAGCAGACTTCAAAGCTTCCTTAATGGCATCGATACCTTCGTAACTGAAACAAGAAACTTCGACATCGGCTCTAATCTTAACGGCTTGAGGGGTCAATCTCTTTGAAATGTAGCTCTTCAACTCACTCAAGATTTCTTGGGATGGAGGCTCGATACCTTCCCATACAGTTTCATCAATAATGGAAAGCTTGAAGGCTTCGTAGGCGTGGCCGAACTTTCGACTCAATGGCCAAGCGATGGTCTTGTACAAGTCTTCCAATGGAATTTGGAACTTCTCGGCACAGAATCTCAAAATGGAATGCACAGTCTTGGATTTCTGGTACTTCTCTTCACACTTGATGATATCTTCGGAAGAAACACGACGCTTAGACAAATCAATGTAACCTTTCTCCTTGTCAACACGAAGCACCACGGCAACATCGTTCTTACCGACACGAATCAACTTTTGGATAGATCTGATACGTCTACGAGACAATTCACTCAGTAGAATCATACCTTCGATGTTGTCGTATTCAAGCAACTTCACGTAAGCACCCATTTCAGCGATTTGCTGAACATTGACCATGACAACATCATCGACGTCTGGGTATTTGTTCTCATAAAATCTGCAATGACTAATAGACATGGTTAGGGAGGTTTTTTTTATCTGAGTTCAACACTTTTTCTTTCTTGGCTCAAAATAAGAAACAAATCTGTATCTTTCAACAACTATGGAAATACTAATCCTCTTAAAACTATCATCCAATGAATCCATTATTGGATATAAATTTCGATGAGTGTTCGATATCTTAGAAAAACCGCTGAAGGGCTTTGGAGCAAAAAAAATTATGACGGAAAATTTTTCAGTACCGTACGACATTATATATTCACGTGTTTAAATTAATATTTATTAACCATTTCATATTTAAGAATATATATAGATCACCAAGTTTATGGTGAGAAGGTCAATAGTTTCAACTTGTAATATATGACATCATTTAAAAAATAGAGGAAGATAGGGCCAGCTAGCAATTAAATATTGGAAATGCTAGAAGAGCAGGGTTGGCATATTAATAATAAATAGTAGTATTAAACAATTAAATATACATGCTTTCTGTAAAAGGAATTTTAAAAATTTCTAAATAAAATACTTAATATATGCTTCTTGATCTCATTTCTTGGCATTTCAAACTCAACACCAGACGTGGAGGAAACGTGTGAAGAAAGATGCATTGGCAAGGTACTCTTGCTCGATTCTGCGCTCTTCTTCACGTGTCTCTGGGTCTAGGACTCTTCTACCGGAGTCGATATCCATTTCTTCCAGTGGAGTTAGTATTCTCCAGTTTCTCTTCCACAACTTGTGACCGATATAACAGGCTATAAGGATTGGTAGAGATAAGTAACCTTCAAAGAAGGACTTGGCACTGGCACCTGAGGAGCCAACTGGGAATAATGAGGTCCAGAAAGATGCTACAAGGACCAAAAATAGCATGATGACACCGTACCAAGCACCCCATACACCAGTTTGTGATATAAATGGTAGTTCTTCTAGAGATCTGTTCTTTAACTTCATAGCGTCTCTGAATCTGACAAGTGATAAATTAATGGCCATCCAACAGAAAATGGTAGATAAACCAGATAGAGCACTTAACCAAGTGAAGACCTCAGCCTGCTTGTCACTGGCTGCAATGAAGGACAACAACCCAAAGAATAAAGTCAGTAAAATAGCATTTAGTGGTCTACCACGCTTGTCCACTTTACTCAAAAATTTCGGTAGATTTCCGATATGTGCCATTGAAACCATACAACGGGAACAGGCATACACTGCGCTATTTGCGACACTGACAATAGCAATTAAGATAACTGCATTCATTAAGGAAGGTAGACCTTTAATACCACCGTTTTCAATAGCAATAACCAGTGGAGATGCTGCAGCATCGACTGAGCTGGAACCGTTCAACAACCTTGGGTCATTGTAAGGCACTAAGCAACCAACAAGTGTCAAAATACACACATATGAGACTGTGATCAACCAGAAAGTTCTTTTAGCTGCCTTTGGGATAGTTTCCTTAGGATTTCTACTTTCTGCAGCAGAAACAGCAGTCATTTCAATACCGGAGTATGAGAAAGCGGCTGTGACAAATACAGAACACAGACCCTTAAACTTGGAGGCAGAAGTGTGACCCACAAAGGCACCAGGGTGGTGCCAATACTTACCACCAATGTATCCTCCGTGTGGTCCACCACCGCAAGTCAGCACTACACCTAGGATACTGAAACCTATGATAGCTAGAATTTTCACCATAGACAAGATAAACTCAGTTTCACCAAAGGATTTTACGTCTAGCATATTAGCGATGGCAATAGCTGTGTAGAAGATTGCAACCCATGCATCTGAGTTAATCTTATCGTTCCAGTATCTGATGGTAATGGATGCAGCGACCAATTCCAGCGGCAGCAATACTAACCATTGTGTTAGATAGTTCAGGTTTACAGCAAATGCAAATGAAGGGTCTATGAATCTGGTAATGTAAACATTGAAACCACCGACCACAGGGAAAGCGGCGGCCAGTTCACCCAAGGAGTTAATAACTGTGAATAGACAAGTGGACACGATGACCCAACCGATCACTAATGAAGCTGGACCACCAGTGGTTAAAGAGGCACCAGAGTTCACAAATAGACCAGTACCAATAGCACCACCGACCGCTAGTGTAAGCAAGTGACGCACACTAAGGTCTTTATTCAGGTTGGTGTTGTTAATATCCTCTACAAATGAACCACCTTCTGTAACTTCCCTGTGAGATTGTTTGATATCCATAGGAAACTTATTCATGTCCCCTGTACTGTTACTAATGTCTGCATTAAACTGAGGAGAATCAGCAGAAGTCAGCTCAAATGTCTGATCACGCCCATCATCTTTCCTATCAGCAGTATGGAACCCATCTATAACTTCACTCCAGTACTCTTTTTTCAATGGATTCTTCGGCATAATATTATGTTTTATTATTATTAGTGTGCTATTATTATTAGTGTATTAATATTATTTTTTTAATGTATTATTATGTTGACCTTTTTTTTTAACTTAACAATTTTATACTTTACAACTTCTATATCTAGACTTTTTTTTTAAGATTTATATATAGAAAGCTTCTGCACTAGTACAATGGTTTCTTAATGTGTCATCCAATTAGTTTATTCAATAGAAAAAAAATTTTAGCACAAATTTTTTCTTTCTTTTTTTTTGCATTTTTCACTCCTCGAGGAGTTTTCCTGCGAGCATAGAACTTATTCTCTGCTCTCTGCTCTCTCTCTCTCTCGCTACGTATATTTCACTAGGCATCGAAGAAAACCTTATGTAAATCTATAATTTCTCTAGTTTTTTTTTTTTGCGACTTCTTTTTTTTTTATTGGAAGGAAACTGTGGAAGAATCACGTGGTGTTGATCACGTTAAATATTGAAAAATAAATGATATAATCAGGTGGTGCATTACGTATATATTGATATTAGTACATATTTTTCGTATATTTGCTGTTTATCCTTATTTTCGTATAAGTGGCTATTTTATTAAAGGGTGTCTCTTAGCAACGGCAATAAGAATTAATCTGGGGAAGAGGGAAAGGAATTAAGAATTTGGGTGCGTCCTCCTCACTATATGTTTCGTAGTTTCGGTGTTTTGTTCTTATTTCTAATCCACTGGGTGGAAAGGGAGAGAGGACAACCTTTGGGTGCGTGTCTGAGTATAATGAAGTGGTATGGATATATAGAACTAGGTGAAGTGGTGTAGATATATAGTACTAGGTGTTACTTATTTAAGACATGGTGTTATTATTGTATTAGTGCTGATTTATTCTTTTTTTTTGCTTTTTTCATTATTTATTTTTTGCTTTTCTCCGTTGTCCGAATCAGCAGAATGAACTGTAAAATGGAGGTGTCCGATAAATGTCCGTAGGAAGAAGGTAAAATAAAGGATTAATATCTTATATAGCGTTTAAAGCTGGTAAAAAGGAATAATAACTAATTAGAAATATGTATTGAAAAAATCAAAAAAACTTCTATAATGCTGATACTTTTTTAAAGTTTCTGCTAACTTTAAGTCCTTGCGATCTAGAACTTCTCCCTATAATTCTGCTGGGATCTTTTATTTTTTTTAACTAAATCCTTAAATTTTACTTAGTCGTTTATTTGCTGGGGGCACTAATAGTAGTATTGCTGATTAATTATAATCTTAAATATATTAGAAATCAAAAAAAAAAATAATTAAATGAAATATAGTAAAAGTCATCCATTGAAAGAAAGAAAAAATAAAAATAAAAACATATAAAAGTACTCGATATATTCAAACTAAATAGAAAATATTTCACTTCACTTTCAATTCTTTCTATATAATATCAATACAAATATATAATACAAATCCTAAAATCTCCCTAAAAAAAAATAAAACCAAAAAAACAACAACTGAAAATAAAAAAAAATGGCCTTTCAAGTTAGATACGTTTATAAGTGTAAGTGTTACAGATGCAAGTGTTGCAAGTGCCAATGTCAATGTGCCGACTGTCAAGCCAATGCTCCACCAAGTACTCCTGGTGACAATTGCCAGTGTGAAAAGCCTGCTACTCCAAAATGCTGCTGCCAGAAGTGTTCATGCGACTCATGCAACTGTGAAGATTGCAAGCGCCAAAACTGTACCTGTTCTAAACCAAAGTGCCAATGTGAAAAGTGCCAATGTGAAAAGTGCAACTGCTCCTGCCACACATGTCAATGTGAAAAGTGCCAATGTGGTCAAGGCAAGGCCGACTCCTGCAACTGTGAAGATTGCAAGCGCCAAAACTGTACCTGTTCTAAACCAAAGTGCCAATGTGAAAAGTGCCAATGTGAAAAGTGCAACTGCTCCTGCCACAAATGTCAATGTGAAAAGTGCCAATGTGGTCAAGGCAAGGCCGACTCCTGCAACTGTGAAGATTGCAAGCGCCAAAACTGTACCTGTTCTAAACCAAAGTGCCAATGTGAAAAGTGCCAATGTGAAAAGTGCAACTGCTCCTGCCACACATGTCAATGTGAAAAGTGCCAATGTGGTCAAGGCAAGGCCGACTCCTGCAACTGTGAAGATTGCAAGCGCCAAAACTGTACCTGTTCTAAACCAAAGTGCCAATGTGAAAAGTGCCAATGTGAAAAGTGCAACTGCTCCTGCCACAAATGTCAATGTGAAAAGTGCCAATGTGGTCAAGGCAAGGCCGACTCCTGCAACTGTGAAGATTGCAAGCGCCAAAACTGTTCCTGCCTAAAGTGCCAATGTGAAAAGTGCCAATGTGAAAAGTGCAACTGCTCCTGCCACAAATGTCAATGTGAAAAGTGCCAATGTGGTCAAGGCAAGGCCGACTCCTGCAACTGTGAAGATTGCAAGCGCCAAAACTGTACCTGCTCTAAACCAAAGTGCCAATGTGAAAAGTGCCAATGTGAAAACTGTACCTGCTCCTGCCACAAATGTCAATGTGAAAAGTGCCAATGTGGTCAAGGCAAGGCCGACTCCTGCAACTGTGAAGATTGCAAGCGCCAAAACTGTACCTGCTCTAAACCAAAGTGCCAATGTGAAAAGTGCCAATGTGAAAACTGTACCTGCTCTAAACCAAAGTGCCAATGTGAAAAGTGCCAATGTGGTCAAGGCAAGGCCGACTCCTGCAACTGTGAAGATTGCAAGCGCCAAAACTGTACCTGTTCTAAACCAAAGTGCCAATGTGAAAAGTGCCAATGTGAAAAGTGCAACTGCTCCTGCCACACATGTCAATGTGAAAAGTGCCAATGTGGTCAAGGCAAGGCCGACTCCTGCAACTGTGAAGATTGCAAGCGCCAAAACTGTACCTGTTCTAAACCAAAGTGCCAATGTGAAAAGTGCCAATGTGAAAAGTGCAACTGCTCCTGCCACAAATGTCAATGTGAAAAGTGCCAATGTGGTCAAGGCAAGGCCGACTCCTGCAACTGTGAAGATTGCAAGCGCCAAAACTGTTCCTGCCTAAAGTGCCAATGTGAAAAGTGCCAATGTGAAAAGTGCAACTGCTCCTGCCACAAATGTCAATGTGAAAAGTGCCAATGTGGTCAAGGCAAGGCCGACTCCTGCAACTGTGAAGATTGCAAGCGCCAAAACTGTACCTGCTCTAAACCAAAGTGCCAATGTGAAAAGTGCCAATGTGAAAACTGTACCTGCTCCTGCCACAAATGTCAATGTGAAAAGTGCCAATGTGGTCAAGGCAAGGCCGACTCCTGCAACTGTGAAGATTGCAAGCGCCAAAACTGTACCTGCTCTAAACCAAAGTGCCAATGTGAAAAGTGCCAATGTGGTCAAGGCAGGGCCGACTCCTGTGACTGTGAAGATTGCAAGCGCCAAAACTGTACCTGCTCTAAACCAAAGTGCCAATGTGAAAAGTGCCAATGTGGTCAAGGCAAGGCCGACTCCTGTGACTGTGAAGATTGCAAGCGCCAAAACTGTACCTGCTCTAAACCAAAGTGCCAATGTGAAAAGTGCCAATGTGGTCAAGGCAAGGCCGACTCCTGTGACTGTGAAGATTGCAAGCGCCAAAACTGTACCTGCTCTAAACCAAAGTGCCAATGTGAAAAGTGCCAATGTGAAAAGTGCAACTGCTCCTGCCACAAATGTCAATGTGAAAAGTGCCAATGTGGTCAAGGCAAGGCTGACTCCTGCAACTGTGAAGATTGCAAGCGCCAAAACTGTACCTGTTCTAAACCAAAGTGCCAATGTGAAAAGTGCCAATGTGAAAAGTGCAACTGCTCCTGCCACAAATGTCAATGTGAAAAGTGCCAATGTGGTCAAGGCAAGGCTGACTCCTGCAACTGTGAAGATTGCAAGCGCCAAAACTGTACCTGCTCTAAACCAAAGTGCCAATGTGAAAAGTGCCAATGTGGTCAAGGCAAGGCCGACTCCTGCAACTGTGAAGATTGCAAGCGCCAAAACTGTACCTGCTCTAAACCAAAGTGCCAATGTGAAAAGTGCCAATGTGGTCAAGGCAGGGCCGACTCCTGTGACTGTGAAGATTGCAAGCGCCAAAACTGTACCTGCTCTAAACCAAAGTGCCAATGTGAAAAGTGCCAATGTGAAAAGTGCAACTGCTCCTGCCACAAATGTCAATGTGAAAAGTGCCAATGTGGTCAAGGCAAGGCCGACTCCTGCAACTGTGAAGATTGCAAGCGCCAAAACTGTACCTGTTCTAAACCAAAGTGCCAATGTGAAAAGTGCCAATGTGGTCAAGGCAAGGCCGACTCCTGCAACTGTGAAGATTGCAAGCGCCAAAACTGTTCCTGCCTAAAGTGCCAATGTGAAAAGTGCCAATGTGAAAAGTGCAACTGCTCCTGCCACAAATGTCAATGTGAAAAGTGCCAATGTGGTCAAGGCAAGGCCGCCTCCTGCAACTGTGAAGATTGCAAGCGCCAAAACTGTACCTGCTCTAAACCAAAGTGCCAATGTGAAAAGTGCCAATGTGGTCAAGGCAGGGCCGACTCCTGCAACTGTGAAGATTGCGAGCACCAAAACTGTACCTGCTCTAAACCAAAGTGCCAATGTGAAAAGTGCCAATGTGGTCAAGGCAAGGCCGACTCCTGCAACTGTGAAGATTGCAAGCGCCTAAACTGTGCCTGCTCTAATTGCCAATGTAAACACTGCAATTGTGAGTGAGTTTGACATGCATTAAACAGACTTGTCATTTTTTTTATATCTCTTTTTAGTATTTGGAGTTCTGAATTGACAAGTTAAATAAAAGTAAATGTAGGGCTCTACTTCCTAATGACAGAACATTATAACCCTTTCTACTAGATTTACAAATAGGATTATCCTTTTATAAGTCAATTAAATAAATATAATAAGTTTTAGAATTCAAAATACATATTCTTTATTATTATCATCTATTCACAAACTGTTTTCTCACGTTAACGTTCTATATAGTTATAGTCTATAGAAGTAAACAAAACGTCACGTGTTTATTTTATGCAGAACAACACTGCATTTAGAACAATCACTTTCATAACAAATAGATGAAGCGGTGGCTCAATGGTAGAGCTTTCGACTCCAGTTAAATCTCTGGGATTTCTCGGAATCACAACAATTGCAATCGAAGGGTTGCAGGTTCAATTCCTGTCCGTTTCATTTATATTTTTTTAATTTTTAGATGTATCGTTTTTTATGATATACTTTAATTCTAAAAATATTTAGCTTTTGTTAATATTAAGAAGGTAATTGAGAATAGTATGCATATTTTTGGTTTTATTCTATATAATAAAGATCTATATATTATCTATGGTGACGAGCTCAGTCTCCATTGTATCTAAATCTAGTATTACTAGTTGACCAGTTTCGCTAAATACCGGCAAGGATATCATTAACAGCTCGGTCTTGTTTCCAAGTTTTGCATTTCTTGATCCGTAGTGGGGTTGGTTACCGATTACGTAGATGTGTGGCCACTGTTTCAGTATGAATGGGTCGTCATTCTTATACGGATAGCTCCATAGAGTGTCAGGTGCAGTAGGCGCGATGTTCTGCCACTTCATTGTACATTCCATGAGGTCAAGGATATTTTCTGCCTTTCTCTCGTCATTGGACACACTGCTACTGAGCTGACTATCATCCTTCTCAAAAGGCAGTATATACTTACAGATATCTGTGATATTTTGTCCTGCCGTTGTTAGCATGTTCCAGCCATTGATAGTGAAGTTATACGGGTTTGTAACGAGATTCAGTATATTCTTGTTACTTGCATCAAAATAGTCCGATAAAGATTCGCGAAACAGGGCCTTATGTAAAGGTTGTTGAGGTAGCGTTCTATCACTTGGGTCTTTTGCGCCTGGCATAATATCAATGGGAATACTCTGCAGCGTGTTGCTCAAGAATTTTCCAAATTCGTCAAGCTTGTTGGCAAGTGCACCTGGGTCATCTCTTTTAACATTGAAATCAACAGAATCACCACAAATAATAAGTCGACCAATTTGTGCTATTTCATCTTCGTGGCCAAGTCTCCCCATCAGATACTCCTGTAATAGTTGTAATTTCAAAACACGATCTGGGGCAGTGGTGGAGATATTGATACCCGATACTAATGCTATCTTCCGTGTTTTACCATCAGGAAGTTTAGAAGTTGGAGGTCTTGGTGATTGCGGTAGAGCCCTCGGATAACACACATCTAACACTTGAAAGGTGCCTGCGTCTGCCTCCATACCAAGAATCCCAATTACAGTACCCGTCACAAATGGAGTCTTCGCGATATATTCACCAACTAGTAGTACTCTACCACTCTCGTCTTCGAGCATAATTTCATCAGAGCCATCGGGATCAGTATAACTCTTCTCAATCATTTCCACAGTCCCATAGGTATCGTTCATCACTTCCTCTAACACATTAGGTTTATATTTCATCTCTCTGTATATAGTTCCGATACACCAACAGGGTTCCTTGCCCTGGATATCCAGCACATTTCCTTTCTCTACCACTACGCGTCCATTAAGCCTGAAACCAGAATCCCATTTCGAAAGACACTCTTCTCTGATCCTTTCCTTCAACACTTTCAACCTATATTGGTACATCAAATGATACTGTGGAGCATAGTCTCGATCAGTATATCCCAATGCAAATGCATTATCGCCAAATGTTTCCTCTACTCTCGTCCTTTTAAGGACCGTATTAGCCTCAATCTTATCGGCACGCACCCGATCAAACTTTTCTAACAATGAATCCATATTACAAGTCGTGCTTTATGTACTTTTGATTCTAATTCAGCTAGCCAGTCAAGAGCTCCCAGTATATTTAAATTTATAAATTGTTATATACGCAGTTTTTTTTTTTTTCCACAAATAACGTGTACGCGATGCCCTCGAATGCAACTAAATCAATTAAAGAGAATAGTTGGTAATAGAGGAAATAGATGTAGACGTTGATGATGTAGACGTTGATGATGTAGACGTTGATGATGTAGACGTTGATGATGAACTGCACTAACTTGTTCCTCGTAAAAATTTATGTTAAATTGTCCTAGAACTTTTTCTTTTGTCTACTTTTCCATTATGCCAATATCTACGACGGATGATGAGTAATCAAATCATAGGTCGTGGGTAGTGGATTAAGATATCAAACAAGTGTAATGCCAGGGTGCAAGTTAAGTACTGGAGATGATAGAGATTTTTACATCTTTTAAACAATGGGCAAGATCCAAGCACCCTGATAAGCATCAAGAGACTAAAAAAAGAAAGAAAAGAAAAGAAATAATCGGAAAGGAAAGCTTAATAATTAAATTTGCACCCAATTATTGTACTATATAAGGGTTGGCTTTGTAAAGCTCACTGTTGATGACCAAAAGTGTAATATGGTTCTTGAGAAGAATTGTAAATAAAATAATCAATAATCTTTATAGATATATACTGATTAAAAGCATACAAAGAAAAAATGGGTAAGAGATTTAGTGAATCAGCTGCTAAGGTGGCTCAAGGTAGAGCTAGGAAGCGCCAACAGGAGTATGAAAAGAATCGTGCTCATAGAGAGTTCTTGGAGGCTGAGGAGGCGAAGAAGTGGGAGGATGGAGCTAGGACCGGGGTCAGTAAGAAGGAAATCATGGAGCAGAAGCGCCAAGAGAAGCTAGCTGCTAAGAAGGAACGTGATGCAGCTCTTGCTGCTGAAGAAGAAGCCCTTGGTCGTGGTGGTAAGGGCAGACGTTTGTAAACCAAAGACAATGGATTTCATTCAAAAGCTCTCCAAGACGGATCGAGGCAGAGAGGACCAGAATGGGAAGGTACCGGGACCAAGGGCCAGTTTATTGGAAGATCCACTCAGGAATGCCGGATGCAAATATCAGCTTGCAAGATGGTGTCAGCAGGACGTGTCTCCACATTAAAATTCATGTGGCTATTTTTATTTGAAATTTGAATATTAACAACCCCTAGGATTTTATTGGAAAAAGGCATAAGATGTCTAAAATGGTTTTCTATGCAAAATCGTAATTTTAAATGTATGATTTTGTATTTACCTAATGAATAACCATTACTACTAGCTCACCATAGCCTGATGTAATTATATAGTAAATAATAATGAGATACTATTAATTATATAACAATAACAATACTTGTTTCGTTGACCTAGTTTACCTTAAAAAAAAATACCGACGTTGATGTAAACTTCAAAATATTATAGTAACGATGATTTCTTGTGATTGTTGTATCAGGCGTTGATTTAATATTTAGGATGGTTAACTAAGCATATTGTGTAATGGAGGCAATTGTGGCCATTTTTCCAATATTCGGCAGAAGTGCCCTTTTTTCCAGCTCATCGCATAATTTTAAAATTATTGAATCAGGGCATTTCAATGAAGTCCAAGAGGAAGAAGGCACGTTAGCATTTATTTCTATGGTAACCACTGGCAATTGATTATATGATGTTGTTTGAAACATTACCTTCTGAGTTGGTACAGAAGATTCTCAGCCATCTCTCGCAAGAGGACAAAGTATCATTGACTTACGTTTCCAAGAGTTATTATAATCATGCAATCAAATCTCTTTATCGGAACATATACCTGAACAATACTATTTATGTACCGAGTGATCTTGACATTACGTTGGGGACACATTATTGGTCAGCGCTGTATTGTTTGTACAAGGAAGACACCAGAAGCGATGAGCTAACCGACAATGGTAGTAAGAATCCCAATAATGTATTTCGTGGGAGAGACTTGGCCAGCGAGAAGTTTCGTTGCTTAATAAGATCGCTAGGGGAAAGGCCTGGCAAATTAGGACCCCTGATTGAAAACGTGCATTGTACGTGGCATCTTGATAAGGATCTTCTGAAGGAATTTATATACTTGCTCTCACGGCATGGCCATAATCTTCGTAGTTTTGAAAATTTTATTAGAAAGGATCTTAACGAGGAACTGAACAGTTTAGCGAATCAATTACAATCATTGACCATAACAGCACCTACACACACTCCATCTGAACCTCCATCCCAAGAATATGTCGACAGTATTGATGAATTTTGCAAGCAATATGACCTGAACAATATTAGAAGTTTAACTACATATATGGATTTGAGAAATTTCTTTCACTCTATGGAAAGACCTCTAAGAATCAAGTCATTATCTCTTAGTATGAGAAAGGATATGCTTCTCAGTTCCGATTATAACCGTGAATGTTTACCTTATGAGAAGATACTGGATGTACATGAGCTACGTGAAATAGAGATACTTTCCTGGATGGATCCAAAGGACGTCAATTTTAATATGTACAGTCGATGGAATTTGCGTGGTCTTTTCCAGTTCAAAAATATTGAGTCATTATCTCTGTTATCGTTGACCGAGAACAGTTATTTCTTAGAAGACTGTGTGAATTCGCTACCTAATTTGAAGCGTTTAAAAGTGGACTATATGTTTGAGTTAACCTTGGATAAACATTTCATTGAAGTTCTATCCAGAGCACCATGTTCTGGAAAATTGGAATACCTAGACATTAGGGTGGATCAATTCGACTCCCCACTACTTACGGTCAATAGAGAGACAACGCCCATGTTCGAATTACACATGAGTTGCAAATGTGAGTCGTGTAAAAATGTATATGAAGAAGTTATCACTAAGAAATACTTCCCTACAGTCTCTTCCTTGAAAAAACCCGCGCTTAAACATCTCAGCACAAAGCATTTCTATTTCCAGATGTTCAAAGGTTATCCTATCATTCCTTACTCTCAGTATGTTGACATATACCCGGGTCTAGGCTTCAGGTACTATTCCCTGACCGATCACGCCAAGATAATGAATACATTAAGGGCTGATGATGACACGACGAAGCACCTACCGGAACTGACAGCGGATGATATCAAGAGACTATACCACACTTACCTACATTCGATGAAGAAAACATATGATTATTTTTTACAGAAATTCAGGAACCTACGATACCTAACTCTAAACGATGTCCCAACGGCAGTAATAAAAGTCGATGAGCACCAAAGATGTAATATGCCAGTGTTCAACTGCTTAGACTATAAGAGTAACCAAGTTTACGAACTAGCAGATGCAGATTCCTTATTCAGTTAATCCAGCTCGGTTATAAAAAACAAACAAACTATGATATCAACCTTATAGACTCACCAATCTTTCAACTCACAAACATCAAACTCCAATTCATTTCAGCCTTTCTTTAAATACACTATAAAATCAATAGAATAAATTGTCACATGATCTATACACTCAAAAATCTTAAAATCTTAAATAACTATATACGTAGATACATGTGATTCTGGGTCTCTCGCTTCGTCTTTTTTTTTTTGCCCTTACTTCCCCGTTAAGGGTAGAAGGGAGCCAATAAGACATCGAAAGTCATCCCTGCAAGTATAGATAAAGATCAGGAGTCTGCGTGGAGAAAGATTTGTCATAGTTGATAAGGAACATATATATAAGATTCAAGAATAGCAAACAAAAATATGAGTGGTTCACCGGAATTTCAGAGGTTCGCCAGGGCTTTGAAGCAGCAAATATCTAAGGTTCAGCAGACTGGGAGACCCGGGGGCGCTCCTCGTGGGCCAAGTCCAGCGGGAGCGTTTGCTGGTGTAGGTGGTCTTTTATTACTTGGTGCTGGTGCATTATTTTTCAACAATGCTCTTTTCAATGTAGATGGTGGTCATAGAGCTATTGTATACTCCCGTATTGGAGGTATCTCGCAGAAAATTTTCAGTGAAGGTACACATATAGTTATTCCATGGATTGAGACACCAATTGTCTACGATGTGAGGGCCAAGCCTCGTAATGTGGCCTCGCTTACGGGTACTAAGGACTTACAAATGGTTAATATTACATGCAGAGTTCTTTCTAGACCCGAGGTGTCGGCGCTGCCTACTATATTCCGTACTTTGGGACAGGACTACGACGAAAGGGTTTTGCCATCTATAGTTAACGAGGTACTTAAGGCAGTGGTGGCTCAGTTCAATGCCTCACAGCTGATCACACAGAGAGAGAAGGTTTCGAGACTTATCCGTGAGAACTTGGTTCGTCGTGCGAGCGGGTTCAACATTCTCTTAGACGATGTTTCTATCACATACATGACGTTCTCTCCAGAATTTACTCAGGCAGTTGAAGCCAAGCAGATTGCCCAGCAGGATGCTCAAAGAGCTGCGTTCGTCGTTGACAAGGCTAGACAAGAAAAGCAAGGTATGGTTGTCAAGGCGCAAGGTGAGGCCAAATCTGCTGAGTTGATCGGTGATGCCATCAAGAAGTCTAAGGACTACGTTGAGTTAAAGAGACTGGACACTGCCAAGGATATTGCCAAGATCCTGGCCAATTCATCGAACAGAGTGGTTCTTGACAACGAGAGTTTGTTACTGAACACCCTGGTCGACGCCAGAACCGCTACCGGCATCAAGAAGTAAATAGCAGGCTTTATATAACAAACAATAAAGCAACAATAAATCAATTATGTATGTAGATATATATCAGAAAATACAAAAAAAAATATAAACATATTCATCTCAATACATGAACATTCCTAGAAAAATTCATTCTATATGTAGTACATAAAACTCATTCCTTTTCCTCTGCAGAAAACCGTAATTTATGTGGTTCTGATTTCGATACTGCTCTACGAGCTCTATAAACTTGCAGTTTCCTCGAACAAGGAGACAGCTCGTCTGTGGGCGACACAAACCTCTTTTTCAACTTTTTCTTATCAGACTCCATCACCATACATTTGTCAAGAATATATTAAATATTTTATATAAGCATATATTTATATATGCTGTTAAAAAAAAAAATAAAATTCATTCTTCAAATAAAAGTGCTTTGGATGACACAAAAAATTAGACTTACAATATACCACAGCGGCTACATAAACCAATAAGAAACATACACCCATACATACACCCGCACACCCATACATATGCACCCTCACACCCTCACAAAACATCCTTACACCAACGACTACATTTACCCGGCTAATACACCTAAAAACGTGACTAATAAACTTGGTATTGGTTTACGACAGCAACATGTGATAACACGTAAAAAAATGAAGCGACGCGAAAAGCTGTTCTTTTATTTTTTTTTTTCTCTCTCTCTCTGAGTTTGAAGAAAAAGAAAGAAAGTAAGAACCACATGGTGTCTGCTGCTTTTGTTCTTTTAAGCGTGTTTTCTCCTGTTTTGTGCTTGTGTTTCTGTGTTTACAAAATTTGAGAAAAGGAAAATAGAAAATTAAGAATTTTTTTTTGTTAAAGGAAACAGAAGTGGAAGATAGAATGAGAGAGAGACAGAGAGAGAAGGAAAAATTTGGGATTTCTTAATAATGGGTAACCGATAAATTTTTATAAATACTAAAAAGATACTCACAATACTGAAAAGACTACCATCATCATCACTATCGATACATTAATTCTATTTAAAGAAGAGTGGAGAGAGAATTGTAAAGCAAGAAGCTCAAGATTAGGAAAAAAAAAAACAGAACAAAAACGACTTCTTATAGGGTTAACTAGAATACAATTACGATAAAAACATTATGAATCTGTTTAGGAAGAAGATTAAGGAGTGGGTGTACTCTTTCAACACCGAGGATCACTATGCTGAGTACAACCCTGACGAGTTTAATATGGGAATGAGGACTAATCAGCAACAACAGCACGATATTGAGGCAGGTCACGTGAACGACAATATATTATCACTAGAAGAGGAGATTGATCTAGACAGGATGGATGGAGCTCCTAATGAGGGTGTTTCGGAAGTACTGTTGGCCTGGAGGCACATTGATCTGTGGACTGGTGAGCACAATCCTGATCTGAACGCGACGCTTGGCGATCCGTGCACGGTGAACGACGTTACGCATGCGGAGGAGGACTTGGAACTCGTGTTTCCAAAGGCATTGAAGGCTTCTCTCAGGATTCACGATGGACAGGAGGACATGGACTCTATGACCGGTACATCAGGGCTAATATTCGGGTTACAGCTGATGACGTTGGACGAGATCGTGGCCATGACACAGAGATGGAGGAGTGTTGCCCATAAGATGAACAGACAAGTGGCTATGGCTGGTGCTAGTGGTAGTGGTGTCGCTGGTCATTCCTCGGCTCTCTCCGACGCTTCGTCCACTGGCTCTTCTAGCCAGCAGCCGCAGAAGCCAAGAAACAAGTTTAAGCTTCCTTTCATTCCAGAACAGAAGTCTATCCCAGCTGGTGCTATTTTGCCTTTGTACGCTCATGGATCATGGGTCCCTGTGTTGACTGACCATGCTGGTAACCACGTTGGTATTGATTTGGCTCCTGCTCCTAGAGGTAAAGTCGGACAAGTTATCTTGTTTGGTAGAGATTTCGACACAAAGTATGTTGTCGCCGATAACTGGGGTGACTTTTTGCTATCATTTGCCAATGATCTGGAGGCAGGTAACTGGCTGCTTGTTGATGAGAGTGATGACTACTTGGCTGGTGAAGGTGAATTAGTGTATAGAGACAAGAAGGCTAACGGTCCTATCCAGGATTATCTTGAAGTGCTAAAGGCCAGATCATGGAGGAAATATCAATCTGAATTACGTGACAGAGAAGAGCACCTGGAAACCCCAGAGGCTACTCTAAATACCGTGAGCACACATAAAAAGACCTCTTCCTTTGAACTAGATGATGATTTCGACCCTCGTACTCTAAACGATCAAAGAGACTCCTCTATAATTAATGCTGCTGTAGAAGAAAGAAATGGCGATATACCGCAAATTGTGAAAAATGAAGAACAACGCGAAGAACCAGCTACTGATCTTGTTAGCGAGGATGTTAATGTCCTAGCCGATGAACCAGCAGCCGAAGAACCGGTAACCGAAGAACCAGCAGCCGAAGAGCCAGTTGTTGAAGAACCAGTTGTTGAAGAACCAGTTGTTGAAGAACCAGTTGTTGAAGAACCAGTTGTTGAAGAACCAGTTGTTGAAGAACCAGTTGTTGAAGAACCAGTTGTTGAAGAACCAGTTGTTGAAGAACCAGTTCCTGAAGAACCAGTTACTGAAGAACCAGTCGTAAAGGAGGGCGAAGAGCAAGCTGACGAAGAGGGTTCAAAGATCGCTGAAGAGGAAGAAGAGGAGGAAACCGCTGATGCGATTTCCGAAACTCCATCGAAATCTAAGAAGAAGAAGAATAAGAAGAAGAACAAGAAGAAAAATAAGCAAGAGGAACCAGTTCAACAATTAACTAACGAATTTGAAAGTGTCCAACTTTAATTGCATTTATCCTGACAAGAACTAAAAATAAAACTCAATTAACATGTTATTAGGCGGACTAAGAACATCCATGAATTTAATATGAGTTTATTTTCATTTTATTATTCATTCTACTAGCATCATTACCAAATATTTTAAATCTTTTGGTCAGGTTGTAGTGCTAAACTAAATAATGACCTCTATATTTCCATTACTATTATTATTATTACTTTCTTGTTTTTTTAAAAGATTGTAAGTAACCATGTATATTATATCTATAACAAGTTTTTAACCTAATGCAAATATATACAGAAAAATGTTATTCTTAAAAACAGCAAAAATTACCAAATGATACGTTGTAGGAATTGTTCTGTCTGCCATGGGAAAGCGTATCTAATGAAGACTAATAACGTAAATAAGTCAATCACCCAGAACCAACAAAACTCCAAAAACAGCCTCTTTGTAGAGCTGATCGTAACTGGCTTCTCATCTGGTAAAGCTGGTAGGACTTCTCCCCAAATAGGTTCAGCTGAACAAGTAATAAATAATCTCCAGAAATAATATGGTAAGATATAATAACGTGGTTCAAATAAAGGTGAGGGTACGACTGTTGCAATAGTACACAATATTAGTGCTGTCCACGATATATGTGTTAATTGTACAGGTAGTTGAATAGGATCTTTTATCGGTAGAGGGATGATGGGATCGAAGACCATTTCACTTGGTCTTAATATTTCAAGGTAGACAAATGTGCAAAAATGGTATATTGGCGCCATCAGTCCATATTTGATCAGTCTTCTATTATGATTCATAAGTCTTTTAAAGAGGTAGAAGGTGTAGTGTCTATTGTCTGCGAGTAAAAATGGATGAACCTTGGTAAAATATCTTATCATTAGCATGATAAAAAGGATTTCAAGAATCATTTGGATCTGCTTGTTCTGAAATCTGTCTCTATACATTCTAAGGAAGTTCTTAGAAAACCATAAAGGCAATGAAAATACTGCTAGGAATGCGAAACAATAAAGTAACTGCATTACATGTATTCCTGCTGTGTGATTTGACTTATCTCCTAAAGTAATAGATCGATTCCAGATTAAGTACAGAAAGAACCCCACAAAATTCAAAAAGTAAGGAAAAACTAATGTCTTGAACTCGTCAACAGAATGTATGAATAGCTTCAAGTAGTTATTCATCGAATGAGTATTAAACTGTTTGTGTACAATGGCCTGCCTCTCGACAGTTACAAGCATGATAAACCCACACCAAACAATGTTGGTTTGTCTGAATAAACAACTAATACCTCCTAATGCAGCACTTAACCATATACTATATTTCATGCCCAGAGGCATAGTTAATGCAACAGATAATGATTGAATAATGAAAATTGTGGACCACACATCCGTATAATACAAATAGTAGTATGTGCTCATCAATGGGAAACATATTAACGCAATCGGCCAAAAACTTATAGCATTGAACAAAAATAATGGCCTCAAAACTACAATTGGGAAATATACTAATCCTCCGAACAAGTTGACTAATCTTAGTATAGTCAATGAACTCCAGGATTTTATAAACGTCCTTAATAGTCTGTGATTGACATATCCTAGGATATATAGCCCTGGTGGGGTAGTAATCTTTGGATCCCATTGCAGCCAATGACCCTTTAAGTATGTCAGAGTTTGGTTAATATGAAACTTCTCATCAATAAATTCATAGGGTACGACTTTTCTAGTCACATAGGCAAAAGTGCACACAAAATATAATAACACCACAGGATATATAAATATATTTGCAATAAATCCTCTCACTACCTCTTCTTCTAAATTTCTTTGCAGTCCAGGGACCAATTCTTGAACAGCTGAAGCTTCCTGCTCTTCTTGTATCTTGTCTTCTGTTGATGCTTCACTCATGGTTTTGGGTAAGAATGATATTTCCTTTCTCCCTAATTATATTACAATTACTCCTTATAGATGTAGTATGAAACCTTGAGAAAGATAACATTAAATAGATTCTAGTCTTTTTTTAAATAGAACTCATATAATAAATAAGTAACTTGAATTATATTAACCTTAGAATGTGAGAAAGGCACAAATATATTAACATTACCCGGGTTGATCACGTGCCCAGAAAACTGAAAATCCACTGAATAATAATATGATATTATATTGTATCAATTATCAGATAAGAAGTTCAGTTTAAAGAGTTCCAGGTATTTCTTCTAATTATTAGTTAGTTATATGTTGTTTATTTTTGATATTATTATATATATATATATTATTACATTATAGTAAGTACGTAGCGTTTCTTTCATAATTTTATTATATCATATTTCTACCCATGCAGAGTTCTATCTAGCAAATAAAAAATAAAATAACTTTTCCTTGTTCATTTCAATTTACTTTTGTCTTTTTTTTACCTGATAATATTCTCACTTGTAGAAGTAATACCTTCAATGAAATCAATTAGCTTTGAATTATATAACTGGCATTCCTGGGCTTCAACTATAGGGCTTTCCACTTCTTTCCAAATTTCATAAAACCTAATAGTTTCGTCATTGGTCGCGACGCAAATAGCATTGAATCTTGGTGAAGGCACGGCGCTTAATACCCTTAGCGGTGTTGGCGATCTAACATGTAGTTTTTCACTTAGCTGCGGATAGCTAAAAACTGTCAATAGCATCGGATTTTCAATATCACCGAATCCAAATGTGGCCATGAGCTGTTTGTACCGTACAGACCAGAGTAAAGACGTTACTTGACCTGCAGTTTGGATTTCCCGAATCAAGGTTCCAGTAACTGTGTGCCAAAATTTTATTTTACGGTCTTTGCTTCCTCCTCCTGTAACCAACAAGGATTTGGACCAAGGACAGAAGGCAACAGCTTTCACAGCTGCTTTATGTGGAAGGATGTGCGCTAATTTAGGGGACAATATATCCTTAACTATCCATAACGTACAGGAGTTATCATTACCTCCTACAGCCAGCTGCATTGTCTTCTCATTTAAAGATAATCCTAAATTAATTTAAATATGGTAGAGTATCTCCATCAAAATTACGGGTACTGCAACTTATGAATATACTGTTAGTAAAAAAGCTCTTAACAATTAAAGATTTGAATATTTTAACATACCGCACACTTGCTGCGATTGAGCTTGAAATTTGTTTACACAATGCAATTGAAGCTCATTTTGGTCACTGCCAGAATTCTGTGGCTCATTTGGATCCTGTACATGTTTTATTTCCATATATTCAACTTCACCAGATTCTTCCCCTACATAGAAGGAAGCTAATACACCACCCCATCGAGTATCATCAGAGGCATACTTACACCACTCAATACAACTGATACCTTTTGTTTTCGATGTCTGATAGTCCGTCAATGGTAGTAACTTACTGCTATTATTTACTAATTTATAACTATCTAGGCAGATATTTTGATCAAAGAGAAGAATTTTACCTTGTTTTGTACCTACCAGGAAAAACTCATTATAAGGACAAAATGATAGACAAGTGATCAGATCATGCATACCACTGAGGTAATTATGATTTAGTACTGGGATTGCTCCTTCTGTTTCAGACCAGATATATACCGAATAACCCAAACCTACAATAACATTTCCTGTTGTTTTTGACCAGGAGACCAAATTAGAATAAAAATCATTTCTGAGACAAGGCGCATCCAGTACCCTATAAGGAATATGTGATTTCGATCTTATTGTATTCCTCGGATTCCCTGCTTCTTGAACTAAATTTTCTGATTGACAAGAAATATTGGATGCAATGTAATACCTGGCTTCAACTGGCGGCAAAAAATTAATAAGAGGATCAACTTTCATATATCGTTCTTCACTCCTTGTCCTCTTCTTATACAACTTAATATCCTGTAATGAATTTTCATTGGTATATTTCTTACTTTTACATGCAAAGTCGAGTACTCTATCTGGTGCTTTAAAGCCCAAAAAACTAGCCATATATTCTCTATGCCTTCTCAACTCATTACTCAATATACTACCAGTAGGCTTACCTTTAATTTTCTTCCTCTTCTCCCTCCTTAAAGCCCTATGATATTGCACTCTTTGACTGGAATTATTGCGATAAGTACTATTTGTTGTACTTGATTGATTAGAAGAATTAGATGATCCATTACTTCTAGTAGATCCAGTACCATATGTCAAATCTAATTGATGTTCCAAGGAGCCAACTAAGTCATAGTTTCCAGTAGATCTCATATCATTAAAAAATTCTGGTGATGAGAGCCTTTCTTGGGAAGATGAACTCTCTAATATTTCTAGATCTTCCACATTGAAATTCCTCATAAAATTAGTAGCCTCATATGCTTTTTTGGATGCATGGTTCGGTATATGTCTATCCATTCAAAAGAATCCAAAAATGACTAAAAGGATTAAAAAAAATATGATGTTGAAAAAGGAAAGAAGGAGAGTAATAAAGTATCTTGCTTAGAACAAATTAGTAAACAATGGAAAAAAAAATTGCAAGAATGAAATAACTTTTAGCAAATTTATGTTTTTTTTTATGTTTTTTATTATTATTATTTTTACGTCAAATCTCTCAACGATTATTAATGTAGACCAGTTTAAATAAATGCTAATTAAAGTCAAGATAAAACTTAGTTAATTCCAATAAGTAGTCATAAATACATCCTTCTGTCTCTCTATAGACCCTATAATATGTCATTAGCGGTTATTGTGGTCATCAACTAACAGGTTTTAATTGAAAGTCATATTGAACGATTACAACCGGGTAACATTCTTCTACATAATTATAATAATATACGATATAACACGATTTAATAAGTATAAAGTGATAGATAATCCGGGTAACATTGATGTGACTACTTAGCCTAATACACCGTTCCGGGTAATGCGAAGGAATGTGTCAAATTTGGTATTAAGGAAGGGGTACCTTCTATATAAGGAAGAGGGGTTAGTAATATATACCAGCTTTAAACAATAGTATATGTTAACCAGTAGTCTATAATATATAACATACCTTATATATTATTTTAGCAGTGTCGGTATTGACGTGACAAAAAAATCTAAAATTAAAAAAATCAAATAAGATGGAATATCCACTACATAATGCGTGCATGAATAATGATGCTAGGAAAGTGCAGGAGCTCCTCGAGGCGAATGATCCAATGGTGGCGGTAAAACAGGTTGATGGTGATGGTAGGACTCCTTTACACTGGGCGGTTTCAATGCAGAGTGAACCTGTTATACGGCTGTTATTGCCTTATATGAAATCGATTGATTTAGATACTTTGAAGGATGAGGCTGGCTGGACACCCTTTCATATAGCTTGTGCTGTGGGAAATATGGAAATTGTTGATGCGTTATACCATAACAACCATGATTCAAAGCCAGACCTTAACTTACAGACAACACAGGGAGTTACTGCATTACACTTGGCGGTGTCAAAGAAACACCTTGAAGTTTGCAAGTTTTTAGTTAAGCTGGGCGCATCTGTTAGAGTAAAGGACAAGAAACTACAAATACCACTACATAGAGCAGCTGCTGTAGGCTCGCTAGGAATAGTAGAGTATCTATGTAATTCCGGTAAAAGTCCTATAAATTGGACTGATATAAGTGGATGGACTCCGTTATTCCATGCACTCGCCGAAGGTCATGCTGATATTGCGGTATTATTAGTAAATAATTTCGATGCCGAATATGATATCGAAGATAAAGACGGCAAAAAACCTCTTGACTATGTTCCAGCTGACAGCGTGAAGGATTACTTCATGAAGAATACTTAATTGTATGGTTCGCTTTTCTCTGAACGTAACATAAGATAATAATGAAATAAAACTAATGAAGTAATATAAAGATCGATATATAATTAGCAACTAAAAGTTTTTATATATTGTTACATATTTTGTTAAAGCATTTATTACCGCAGTTTTAGATGAATGTAGATACTGTTCGCAAGTTTTGGAAATATTTTATTTCTTCATGGTACCAGACCTGAACTAAGCGACATACTAAATATCATTTCCATTTCTAAAAATTAGCTCATGACCATTAGAAAGACCATTAACATCTAATCCTGAATTAAACTCTGTATTTTGGTCAGTAAAGTTACTGACGATAAATAAACCTTTCTTTTTGACAGATTCGACAACTTTGTCAGATATTGAAAGAAGATTACCAGGTAAAATTATACCTAGTAAGTGATTTTTAATTGCAAACTTTACCATTCCGCCTATATTTATCGTCTTTTTGATAGATGACCAGCTAACCTCATTTAATAAAAATTCAAGCAAGTGATTAGAAGTATCGTACTCAAATTTCTTACTAGTGTTTGCATCATAAATGAGATTGTCAAACTTCAGAAATACTGGAAATATAGGTTGTTTCCAATTAATTGCTGCACAAACTTCCCAACTACACGAACTGAATAACAATGACCTACGGAAACCTTCCGAAGCTTTGATTTGCCTTTCATTTTCAAACACAATAGATAGTAGCTCATCAACAAGGCTATTGAGATTAATCATAGGTGACTTCTTTACGGGTATACAAATAATTTCTTCAGCAGTGGGGAATGAAACTTGAATATTTATTTGCAGAGTACTAGGAATGCTATTCAACAACGATTCCAAATCAAAAACTCCACTCAACAAACAACTATCCAATTCTTCTAAAGTAATTTGTTTATTCAGGAATATAGTGGAGTTCGTCAGAGCCTCAACTTGTTTGGTTGTTAAATCAAATAGAAAAATCTTTGCACCGTTAATATCGATATACATGTTTGGTGCCACCACAAGTCGACCATCATTCAAGAAGTGTACTTTTAAAATCTGATATTTACCACTTAAGGATGACTCTGTAATTAATCCGGTATCAATCTTAACCGGATCTGAACCCTTTGGATCAACTTCACCATTTGTAGATTTCCAGTATGGCTCAAATTCTGTAAACTTTAAAGAGTGCCCTGTAAAAGGCAAAATAACTTCAAATTCAAAGCATATGGAACCGATTGTGGTAAGTCTAGAGTCAAAAAGTGGCAATCTTAGACTTCCCTTCCCATTTAGCAGTTCAGTTTTCAAAAATGAAGGAGGGGTAGCTGTTTTGGCAATAAGTGTCGTACCAGAGCTTGGGTAAATTTCGAATTGAATTGAGAAATTATTTAAGGAGTCAACTTGAAATATTATTTCTCCATGCTCATCTAAATCATCATCAAATGAGGCATCATCAGAAGATTTACTAATAGGAAAAGCAACATTTCTCGGAATAATATCAGATATATTAGATGTCAACATAATTCTACCCGGCGAATGTAATAGAGAGTCACTATCGTTATCTATTGTAATAGATTCAGCTCCAGGCTTGAATAATACTTTAACATAGTTTCTATTTTCTAGGTAGTTATGACCATACTTTCTTAGAGGTATAATTGGGGGTGGTAATGTAAATGCAGGAATATTTTCGAATGAATCAGTTAAATCATTAATAGAGACAAGGTCTATATCAGCAAAATCCTTAGGGCTTAGTGTTCTAGGAACCAATCCCTTACTTTTCTTTACAGGTTTAATGTCCATGGAAATTCCGCCTAAAATTGCATTTAACACAGACACATCACTTTCCCATAAACTATAATATAAAGGCGTATTACCTTCATCATCAATAATGTGCACAGAACCACCATTCTTCAAGAGCTCGCTAACGACTATTTCATGACAATGAATAACGGCATAAAAAAGTGGAGTTCTATTCAGAAATTTGTCTCTATGATTTACATCAGCTCCAAACGAGATTAATAGTTCGACTAGGTCTTTAGAGTTTGTAGATTTAGCGACTATGTGCAAATATTCCATTTTATTCAAGTAATCACTTCTGATATTTTTGCCAAATTTGTGTAAAATAAGACTTACCGCATCATAGCTTCCATTTTCGCATGCAATGCTCAATGGGTTTGGCAAGTTGTCAGATACATTAGGAAAAGCGGTAGCCCCAGCCTTAAGTATAATTTCCACAGCTTTAATATCATTACTCAATAAGGCTAAAATCAAAACTGATTTTCTATCATGGTCGGGCACATTTATATCATCTATTAATTTGTAGTCTATCATTAAAGCAACAAAGTCTGTTTTCGCCTTCTCAGCGGCATAATGAAGTGGTAATCTACCATGTATATCCTGAGTATTCAGTAAGTTCTTGATTATCTCAAAACTTATGTTTTCTAGTTTTAATGCCTCCTTTAACAAGAAAACTCTTGAAGCAGTAGTACATCCACAGGCAATATGGAATAAGTTCATTTTAGAAAACAACTCATCATCTTCATCTGAATAAGTGAAGTCGATATATTTTGAACATGACTCATAGAAAGTTGCTAAACAATTATCGTCTATAGGGGTATCAATAAGGGCAGAGAATAGTTTTGTCATAGCCTCATTTATTGTTATAGATTTATTTGTGTCTGATTGTATTAGTTCTTCCATCCGTGGCAA
Source organism: Nakaseomyces bracarensis (assembly GCF_045282275.1). Classification (NCBI taxonomy): domain Eukaryota; kingdom Fungi; phylum Ascomycota; class Saccharomycetes; order Saccharomycetales; family Saccharomycetaceae; genus Nakaseomyces; species Nakaseomyces bracarensis. The sequence continues at coordinate 296,432 of NW_027263965.1, forward strand.
AACTTTTGTTGGAACAAAATTAGCTAGTGTTGCGATTCTTCTTGTTTCATCTTTTAATGTAGAAATGTTAAGGATATCTTGTATCCAATATTCAATCTCCAAGTCCAAATCTATAGCGGTCAATCCCACAACTGTGAAAAATCCTTTATCTATTACACCAGCAGAGGAAGATCTGCGAGCTTGTACAAAAGTGCTATTTTCACTAACAGGATATGATCCAACCATAGATGAGCCGTAGATGAAAGATCCACTATTAACGGCTGTAGAAGTGTTTATGGTCGAGAGTTCAGTGATATCGTTAACCTCCATCATCAAATTTAAAGTCTCATCGGAAATTTTACTTACTTCGTTTCTAGTGAAGATCGGCTGTACGGAGACCACGGTGGCCAGATAAAACTCCTTTTCATTGGAATGTGATCTTTTGTCCCATTTCTTCAATACTTTAGAGAACCCCGTCCTGTTCAACTCCACATAGTACTCCAAATTCCTCAAGTCTTTCAAAAACTTCTTTATTACTGCGGTAATAGTCTTATAAGCTACGGATTGCTTAGACGCGAGTCTCCCACTAACTTTATAATCGTTGATTTTAGAGACAATGAGATTAAACTTCATCTGTAATTCCGATTCCTTATCAACATAGTATAAGTTTACTTTCTCCAACTCTCTTTCTAGCTTAAAGAAAAACGAGGCTTTATTATCCTGTAACCTTCTATACACGGAGGCCTCACTGTAATCAATATCTTGAGCAATGTCATCTTCCAATTCCACATCTTCATTATTCGGTACAGTCGCCAGTTGTTTCATAAGCTTTTTCAAAGCTTTATAATCAATAAAATGTGTATTATACTCCGCAAGCTCAACCTGTCGTGACTCCAAATATTTTCCGAACTTCATTAGTTAATTTCTGTGTATCTAGTATACTTTTTACCTTGTCTTTCGCAATTTATATCCAATGTTATAATGTAAAGCTCCTATTCAGCTAGTTTTCAAGAGTATACCTAACGTTTTATTGCCTTTCCCCCACTTGTTAATCTCACAAATAAGGGACATAACAAAGAGTGACAAATCATAATGTACCTGCTTTATATCCGAATTTGCCTTCTAACCAAACAATTGCATTATATCATCATAATTCAAGAAAGTAAGTTCACCGGTCGTTGGGTAATTAGGAAAATTTTGGGTTCTTGGGTTCTCAAAGGGTATTTTACCTAGAAACAGCCGTATGGAGGAAAACAACCTCGAAATTCCTACCTAACAATGTGGATTTGGGAAAAAAGATTAAATTATATCAAAAATTGTATTTGATATCCCGTGCGGTGTTTTCTGTGGATGATTCGCAAATAAGTAGGAAGTGAAAAAAAAAACCATAAATTAAGACAAAGAAAGCTGTTCTCTATTATTGAAAGGTAAAATGTATCAAGACCTTTTTTACTTATTTTGGACTTGTGGTGGGGGGAGCTGATTAGTAATTCCACAACATCAATTAAATATTAAAAATAAACGGTCTAGGTAAAAGGCCTCTTTTTTCCTTCTACAACTACGGAAACAAATAAAGACACAGTGTAAGATATGTTTGCTGGGTTGAAAATTCTATTTGTATCAGACAATTCTAATATCATAAAGTGGGCCACCGAAGTTGGTAGTCACGGAGACACCAACACTGTTTTATATACTCTCAATGACCCACCTCCGAACGGTCCTTTTGTAACTTTTGACTCTAACTTGGATCAAGTAGCTGAGGATGTCTTAGATTGTAACTCTGTTGATGTGGTGATCTCCGACACCACTGATTTCAGTCAGTATAGCTTATTTGCATTCGAGTATATGATTCCTGTTGTTACATCACAATGGATCACTGATTGTATAACAACTGGTAAACTAGTCAAGATGTTCCAAAGGTATTCACCGGATGTTCGTCATGTATTGAAAGATTCCAGGATATATCTATCACCAGTGTTGGAAGTCAATCCTACGTTAAGGCAATTGTTACAGGACGTGGCTGTCACACTTGGTAGCTGTCTTAGAGATTTTATAAGTGAGAAGACCACACATATAGTAGTTATGTCTCAAGAAGACCCAATCATCCGTGAACTCGAAAGTAACAGTGTACTCAAAACAGCCATGGATCCATCTTTAGAAATAGTAGAGTACCAATGGCTTTTGAAATGTTTTAGAGCCCAGCGTAAACTGGATGCTAATGAGAGCGCATCACAATTCAAATCGACTGGTCAATTGTTCGAATCTATGAGGTTTAATATCGCACCAAATATCATGACAAATCTAGCCATAGAACCATTTCTTGTAGAGTTTATAGAAAGTGAAGGCGGCCAAGTTGTCGAGAAAAAAGATGACACTGTATATTCTATTGGGGACTACAATGACCGGAACGGGCAAGCCAATATAACCTGGCTTTTCCACATGTGGACAATGGGTAACTACACGAGTTTGGGCACCAGAAACAAACTCCTCGGTGGATTTGGTTTCGAGAACGATCATGCCGAAGCCCCCGCCGGAACTATCAGCTATACAGGAATTTGGGGCGAGCTTAGACGGTGGTACATAACTAGAATTATTGAGTGGACAGGCTTCAGTTTTAGTGCCACAAACAATGCGGACGTCCTGATCTCGCTTAGTAAGCCAGATCAGCGCTCCAACCGAAAAAAAATGCAGGAGTTTCAAGGTGCAGTATGTAATCCTCACTTTGTGATCGATGCTCTTGCAAACAACGCGCGCACGGACCCGTCAAATTATCGGAGTTTATCCAAGCGACGTCTCTTCCCTGCGGAAGAGCCGAGTGCAGGTACCCAGCCAAAACGAAGAAATGTTCGAAACGAGCACAGCGGTCAGCCATGTCCCACTCAAATACGAGCAGTCTGTACGAACTGTCTCAAGGACCTTACACAGCGTGATAAACGAGCCCTGCGAGAGCGAGGTGTTCAAATAGTAGATGAGGTTACCCCGCTCGTGAATGCTGTCATCGCCCCCCGCAGAGTGAAGACTGAGAAATTTCTCAAAGCTCTGGCAAAACCGTTACTGTACATCCTGAAACCTTCGTTTGTCGAAGAGCTGCTGGGCCGACCCGAAGGAGAACTAGACATCGACTCCCTAGCGACCCAACACCTCCTGGATGTGCCCCTTTGTGACAGACGTAACCTTTTCCAAGGAGCAGGTATTTATGCTGTGAACCTCGTTAACGATATCCCCGTCGGTACAGATCAGATCAAAGCCATCCTGGAATACTACGGCCTTCACGTACAGGTACTCCCCACACGTTTCTCACTACAGGACCTAACAATAAACGAGGCCACGCTTACTAAAAACCCAGACATCAATAACAAAGACACAGAACAGTATATCCTCGTAGCCCACAGACGTTCACAAGTCCACCGACTATCAAAATTGGTAAAGGAACAAACATCCCTCGTTGTCCAATGGGATTGGATCGTCCACTGTATTTTCACAGGTCAGGTCTCAAGAACCGCTAAAACCGAAGGCATACTCTCTTAAAAATAGAAACAGTGCCCTGTGTTCGTCAACAGCCCCACGGTCTTAACCTCGATATTCCTATATTTTTTTTTTTAATTTCCCCGGGCCAAATTTGTCTTTTGACATCTTCGTTTAATAAATATTTCTTTCTACTATCTATTCTGTGCAAATGAAATTGTCTCTCCGTGAAACCTCAACGCAAATCCCAAAAAAAAAGTGATACTAACGCTTCTTCTATACTTTTAATTGTTTTGCTTTTTTGACGTTTTAGTTTTATCCCTCGCCCCTTTAAAACCACGCACCAATATATTTTGTTAGCCCCCCCCTTCCTCCCACCGAATCCCGCTTTTTTTTTTTCTTTCTTTCTTTGTTCTATCAACATCTTTTTGCACTCACGTCAGCATCAGAATTTCCAAATTTGGAAATACGTAAGCTTACTAAATTGTAAAAAAGACTTTTAAAATACAAAAAAAACGAGTGAATAAAGAAAAAAAGAAAGAAATATACCAACAAACTCGGTGGGCTTATCGGATAACTATATAGCAAGTAGTTGTACTTTCTGCGACTCAATAGACCAAAAAAAAAAAGGAGTGCATAGAAACAGTAGTACATATAGTCAACAATGGGTTAACAACGGCAGATAAAAAAACACTGAAAGGGCTCAAGATTACATTACATCGAGGGTTTCACTGAATCTACTACCCGTTAACTGCGTGGGACATGCTTAGTAAGCCCTAATATCAATGGGAAAAGCCTGTATTTTTTGAGATTATCCATTTATGTGCTTTTCGGGAATAAGCAATTAATCTATAATTATTAACAACAGTGGATCAACAACGAGCTATAGGTAAAATGGACTATCTCAAAAGAAAAAAACCAACTGCTAACTTCAAAAAGTTGAAACTAATAGACAAAGAATAACAATAATAATAAAAAAAGAAACATAACAATCACATTACTATAACAAAAAGATTAATAATAATAATGAATAATAATAAAAAAAAAAGTATAAAAAGAGCTGGAATAAATGTATTTACAATATATCTTCCCTTTCTTATCTCTTAAAAATATAGAAAAATAATACTCATCAATAGAAAAAAACAACAACATTCTATAATCACCCTATATAAAACATGCTATCCGAACAAACCCGTACTATTATCAAGGCTACCGTTCCAGTATTGGAAAAGCAAGGTACTCAAATTACCAAGTGTTTCTACGGTCACATGTTGACTGAACACGAGGAATTGTTGAACATCTTTAACAGAACTAACCAAAAGATTGGTGCTCAACCAACTGCTTTGGCTACCACTGTCTTGGCTGCTGCTAAGCACATTGACAACTTGGGTGCTTTGTTGCCTCACGTTGAACAAATCGGTCACAAGCACAGAGCTTTGCAAATTCTACCAGAACATTACCCAATTGTCGGTAAGTATTTGTTGCTAGCCATCAAGGAAGTCTTGGGTGATGCTGCCACTCCAGATATCATCAACGCTTGGGGTGAAGCTTACCAAGAGATCGCTGACATCTTCATCACTGTCGAAGCTAAGATGTACAAGGAAGCCGCTTGGCAATCATGGAAGACCTTCACTGTCGCTGACAAGCAAAAGGTCTCTGCTGACATCTACGAATTCACTGTTAAGCCAACTACCGAATCCGGTCTAGATCTATCCAAGCTAAAGATCATCCCAGGTCAATACATTACAGTCAACACTCACCCAATAAGACAAGATAACCAATACGATGCTTTGCGTCACTACTCTATCTGCTCTGCTGATACCAAGGATGGTTTGAAGTTTGCCGTCAAGTTGGAAACTGCTGAAAACAATCCAAACGGTTTGGTCTCTGAATTCTTGCACATGGATGTTAAGGTTGGTGACGTTCTAAAGTTGTCCGCTCCAGCCGGTGACTTCGCTCAAGACCAAAAGTTGGTTAAGCAAAACGAAGTCCCATTGGTCTTATTGTCTGCTGGTGTCGGTGTTACTCCAATTGTCTCCATGTTGGAGTACCAAATCAACCAAAACCCAAACAGACCAATTGTCTGGATCCAAACCTCCACCAATGAATCTACCTTGGCTTTCAAGGACCAAGTTCCAAAGCTATTGCAAAAGGCTAAGGATGCTAAGTCTCACATTGTATACACTGACAGCCAACCACGTATCGACGACAAGTTCTTGAAGGAGTACATTCCTCACCACTCTGATGTGTACATCTGTGGTTCTCTAGGTTTCATGCAAGCTATGATTGACCACTTCGCCGTCTTGGAACACGACAACGACTTGATCCACTACGAACCATTCGGTCCAAAGATGTCTACTGTCAAGGTCTAATCTGAGTGCCAAAAAAAAAATAAAAAAATTTTTAAATTATAAATTTTGAATTCTTGTGGATATAATTTCAAAGGGTTTTAATTTATTCTTATTCTGTGTCATAGTTTCTCTTTATTCCAATATTGTTTTTCTCTAGGAAATGCTTTTGAGTTTATCATGATAGAGACGTTTACTAAAGAGATGACAATTATTTGGATGTTTTATTAAAAATAGTTAATATTTTGCTGTATTTTTTTTTTTAAGAAAAAAAAAAGATTCAGATTTTTATGATGTTTATGAAAGTAAATATAATATATATACATACTACGTTATTATTTTAATCATTTTTTAAATGTTTATTTTTATTTACCTTTTAATCATACTACTCCCAGTACCAGTCAAGCTACCATATATCAGAACAAAATATGTGGAATTATACAGAACTAGCCATTATATTGAGAATAAAAGGAATATATGTCAGTCATATTATTTGATACTTACAGTTACAAAAACTTAAAAATGATATGGTAAAGATAGATGCCGTACTTGAAGCGAAGCTTATAGACGATTATTAAATATTCTTTTTGCCTATTTCCTTCTCTACGTTAAGACCCGTCCAATCTTGAACTACATTTTGTGCCTTGTCCAAACTCTTATTCACAGATTTGTAGCTTCTGGAGCAGAAATCAACACTACGATAGAACCCGGAAAGGATACGATTGTAAATTCTATCTTGTTGAGCCGTAAATGCAGGGAAATTCTTCTTCTCTATATCATGGCATAGTTTCTTAACATTAGTAAAAGTTCCGGGTAGAACAAATGCAAGACATGTAGTACCTAAGATCAAAGGTGCTGTTAACCTATAAAGGATATTCTTATTTCTAGTTAAAACAGAACCACTCATAAATGCCACCGCAGTATAGGTTAGACCAGGTATAAATTCTTCCTTTTTCTCAGCACGAAGACCAGCAACAGTGCTGGTAATTCTATACTCATTATCATAATATTTTTTAGATGCTCTTTCAACCTTTTCAGTTGCCTTATCTATCTTGCTAGCTATCCTTGTTCTATTCCTCTCAAAAAATTTTACCATGTATGGAGGGTTGCGTACAGAAATACCATCAACCAACTCGTTATCACCAATAAGTTTGACAAACTTCCTAGATAGTTTGCCAGTAACATCTTTACCTTCTCTAACAGGCTCACCTACAGCTTCTTTGGCCTGCGATGATGGAACTATTTCTCCCTCTGGGGGTACCACTTGTTCTTTGACTAAATCAACTTCACGGTAAAAGTCGACACCCATGATGCAATATATTTAATTCACTATTGATTTAGTTCCTTGTATTTCCAATTGCTTATACAAGGAGACAATAATCGTCCTGGGTCCGTAAAATATATAATATCCATTTACTCTTGTTTTCATTAGAACCAACAGTCTTCGTTTCTCCGTCCCCTCGTCGCGCGCAATCATCGGATGTGCTAAAAAATATGAAAAGTGACCAATGATAATTAAAAAAAAATATATATATATATGTTAATAAAGAATAATGCTTAGTGCTATTTTAAAAACTAGATAGATTTATTTAGTGAATATTATAACTGATATATATAGCGATCTGGGAACAGGTTGTAAGCAAAGAAAAAATATGAAGAAAACAAACCTAATAATCCTACTGATCCTGCAGCAAAGATTTATCTTTTAACCCATCATAAAATTAAAAATATGCCAAAAAACAAAAATAATAATAACGTTTAGTTATCATCACCTATAAAATACTCTAATAGAGAAAAGTAATGGATGTATGCAACTGGAAACAAAATACAAAAAGTAAAAAAAAAATAACGCTACACTATAGATGAGAACACCTGATATGTTAATTCTTCATCTAAGTCATAATTTTTGGCATCTTTCCACATAGCTTCGAAAGTTAGATGTTTCCTCCTTGGTTTTTCCTCCTTTACAGGCTCATTTGTGATATTTTCTTCCACTTGATCCAATATAGATTTGTTATAATGAGGTAATGTGACTCCCCTTCTATAGACAGTGGGTACCATAGCAGCACATATCAGTGCTGTTAATAAATATTTAAACTGAGGCTGTTTAGCTGCCTTTTGGGCTTCTGAATATACTCTTGGATTGATCTGCATTATTGTGTAATAGTTTACTTTGTTAAGTTATATTAAAGTGCGTTTTTGCAGAAGTATTTCTGACTGAAAAAACATGAAATAAAATACAGAGATATTTCTCTGATAATAATATGTACTTTATATATGAAATTAAACAGATGAATACTATATTAATCAATTTAATATCGAATATGGGACGGCTGTAATAATGTCGTTAATATGTTAGTATCTATGATATTGCTATGACGTTATCAAATAAAGGGTACTATTAATCCCCTTACCAGTTAAACATCCGTACAGATCTTTAGCAGACCAAAAATGAGAATCTACCCTTAAAAAAAAAAAAAAATTAAGCATTCTTAACGGCGTATAAATAAGAACAATGACTGGGTAGCTCCAGTATTATATAACAAGCCCATTGTAGTCTCTTATGGATATAGGATTTTGATATTTGATATTATTTAGTATAAAAATTTATATTTCATAATAATGGGCATTAAATGATCATAAAAGTAAGCGAGGATTAATTAATATTAATAGATTGATTAGTTTTAATTTTAGTAGCAATTCTTTTTTTTTTTTTTACCAGAACACCTTCTTGAACATTGAGCCGATGGATTTCTTCTCTGAGGTAGATTTTTTATCTGAGCTCTTTGATTTTTTCTTATCAGAGCTGGAGGACTTCTTCTTCCTGCTGAATTTGGATCCCACATTGCTCGAAGTGGAGCTAGACATGCTTGTTTCGTAACTCTTTGCCTTTTTTAAGGTCCCATCCTTACTCTTGCTAGATCGCGTAAAACCAGAATTCGATGAATGTGATGGAGGGGTCAGGAATGTTGGTCCACCAGAGGATTTTATCTTTCTAATTCCGGAATTGTTTTGAGTATTCTGGTATATTTTTGACTTTTCAGTATTTACACTCTCTGTATCTGAAGATCTTACTGAATCAACCATAGATTTAATTTTGTACATTCCGCTATCTCCCAAGTACAATCGAGAACCACGTCTTGAACCACGTGCACTTCCGGTAGGTGTCAATCTCTTACCATCAATATCAAAGATCATTGCAGTCCTTTCTGAGAGTAATTGTCTTGTTGGTCTTGGCATTATATATCCCATAGTTTCAAAGTCATCATATTTTTTCTTATTGGCACCTGAAGTGAGAGTACCACCAAATGACGCTACAGATTCTGCCTCACTATCGGAGGCTTGAACGGGATCTATGGCTGCATCAGATCCATGTTCATATGGATTGTGGATAGTTCGTTTGACAACACCAGATAGCCATTTAAGTCGATTATTAAGATCAATAGGTTCCTTTTCTGTATCTAGAATGTTGATGTTACTCTGTGTCTCCGCTTCTAAATATTCTTTATCCAGTAAGGCAGGATCAATAAATTCAAAAGGTATAATAAATGTAGGCATGCTATAATGTTTCATTACAAAAAATGGTAGCTTAACATTACCGTTTCTAAATTTGATTTGCAAGTTAGTGCTTACTGTGCTGATTATTTGAAAGTTTGGGGCATAGACGGCAGCTGCTCTAGTGATGGCATCTTTTGTCGAATCTGATTTTACTATCTCCACCGTTAGTTTAATTACCTTATCCTTCAATCTATTAGAATAGTATTTCAGAAGAGACCTACATGTCTCTTTTGCTTGATCCCTTATAGCCTCCTCCCTAAAACCTAGTGTTTGAGGTGTAACAGTATCGAGGTCTGCAGAAGGAGTACTCGAAAGTGTATGACTTTCTGAAAAAAAAGAACCAGATCTATCAGAGCTCATTCTTTTCAACTTTGATCTCTTCTTATCTTCATTACACATTTGTTCCAGTTTTTTTTCAAACTCTGGGATTCTGGTAACGACTACTAGGTGATCACCATCTTTGGCAACATTTTCTATGTACCAATCCACACTTGACCACGTATAACGTCTACCCGACATAAAACACATAACAGTTCTATAGTCTAACGTATGCTCTTTTTCCCTACATGGAACATGTTTTCTCATTTTTTTCATAAAACTGGCATATTGTGAATGTTGTATATTCATCGACATCGATTTATAAGTAATAATAGGTCTGGTAGGGTATATAGCAGCTAGTGACTCTAGCATTAGATTTGCATTATTATTTTGTTTCTTAGAGTCTGTGAAGAACACCGGCATTTGAGTTCCAAAGTCGAAATTGTCCATTTGACTTGAAACCGCAGTTGATCTGCTCTGCGAATTATAGAAATCTTCCAACTGAGCCAATTCTGCATCAGTCATACCAGCAAACGACTTAGCCCTTTTCTTTTCTTCAGGTGGGGGAAGATCTGAGGTTCCTACTTTGAGCTTATTTCCCTCGATCCTATCTTCCAGTTCGTTCAGGTTAGAGAATGCATTTTGTGTGTACCCCTTAATAGAACCAGAATTTGTTTGAGTATTATGTTCTGTAATTTTCTTGATGTGTTTTTCCAACTGTGTGTCCACCTCACTGATGTCTATGTCTTCTATGTCCCATGGTTCATCAACAGCAATAGCCTTATGTTTCAGTATCTTCTGATTTGGTGGAGGAGGCAACCTAGGTGCAATTGAGGAATGATGAGTTCTTACGAAGGGAGAGGCACTTCTGCTCCGCGTATGACTGGTAAAGTCTCTCCCTCTAGGTGTGAGATGCATAGAATCGAGTTTACCACTGACATAACCTGTATCTAGTTCCATAGTCTGAGGTTTTATGGGAGTCGTAGCACCGCTGCCTACCGAACTTCCAACAGATTTCTGCGCAATACCTTGATTCTTATATATTGGGTTATATTGAGGTGGCACCTTGATGAAATGGTTGTAAAAACCAATGTGTTGACTAGTCTCCCTTATAATCTTCGCCTGATCATCAATAATAGAAGGTGCTAAATCATCAAATGATATGTGCTTCACATAATTAGTTTCAAAAGCAGTCATATTTTGGTCGATCTAATTTCAATTGAGCGTGTTCCTTTTATATTAGTAGTTAATTCTTCTATTTTTCGTATTTCGTATCACCTCCCTCCTCTAAAAATATTATAAGAATGTCCTTTGTTATATGGCAACGCAAATTTCTTATCCACTTTTATTTTTTTGTTTTGATGTCCTTTTCTTCCCGAGTGCCAATTAATTCTATTTAAATCTGCATTAACAAAATGAAGCTATATCTATTGTGGAGTTCATATTGATCACAATCAATAATATAATGTAATGTCATAATGGAGGGAGAGTATGTAACATCAACGAACTGTAATAACAAAAAGAAAGTACAAAGGGAATCACATAATGCACACGAGGTGGGACGTACAGGTACTCCCCTTTTTTTGTGGGCCCCCACGCAACTTAAACCCGGCTCTCGAAACAAATCTCGCAGCCGGCAGACGAAAGAAAAAAAAAACAACCAGAAATATTCAATAATCATTATTAAAACTACCACCAATGGGATTCGAATGGGAGATTATTGTCAAGATGACTCAATTTTTAGCTCATGATTAAAATGGGTGGTAATATAACTAATATGGCAGTTCTAATATGATAACTCTAAGTCATTAATAAAGAACTTATATTTACACATATCTATTCGATACTTTCTTCTTTTTTTTTTTTGTAAACACACAAGTTTGAATGAAAAAATATTATATTAATATAAGTTTAAGTAAAATTACATAGAACTGAATTTGAATAAGGACAAAAGAATAAATGTAACAAAATAAATTGGTAATAATTGTAATTAGATGATGAAAGTTGATCCACTTTAAATACTGCCACATTGGGAAGAACTGTTATAAAGGAATGAATGGCATGTTGTGGGTAAAAAAAAAAAAAATAAAAATAAACAAAAAATAATAATACAGCAAAAAATCAGACCATTTTTGTTAATATAAGGTAATGAGTTTCTCTTTTTTTGTTTCTTTTCTTAGAGAAATAAAAAACAATAATTTTAGAGGAAAAAGAATATTAAAATATTCTTTCCGTTTTATTACGTTCATTTTCGTAATATAGTTCATCTAAGGCATCAACAGCTAATTCGCTACTATCCTGGGTTAGTATGTCAAGTTGTCTCGTTAGTTCATCCATAACTTGCTTGTGCTTCTCAGATTGTACGATTCTGGTCTTTCTTCTAACTGAGTTCCGTTTCTTCTTCTTTCTATCAGGAGATTTCCTAGGCGTCACAGGTAACTCGGCAACGATTTCTTCTGCTTCAAGAGGTTCATCGCGAGTAGAACTAGGATCTTGATGCGTTTTACTTTCTAACTTCGGAGTAGTAGGATAAAAAGCAGCTGGATATTCAGAAACATGTTTAGCTTCTTCAATACCATCCTTGTCTTTCAGAGTTTCATTTGAATTATTGAACATTTGTGTTTGCGTTTGCTTCATTTCATCAACACAGTTAATCTCTAACGCTTCATGGAAAACTTCTGATTGAGAATCATCAGTCGATTCTGATACACTACGCGAGAATTTCAAGTAACCATCGAGGGCCTCCTTATTTTTCTGCAGGGATTTCGACCTTTCTGATAACTTCCCAGCTTGTGTTTGATATTTATTGCTCTCGATAGTAGCAGCAGAGGTGTCAACTACTACATCGCTGTTCAATAATAAATTCAATTTTTTGATCTTATCGCGTAGTGATTTCTTTTCATTTTCCAAAGCATCACATTTCTCTTTGAGCTCTTTGATATGTCCAGCACGATCAGGGGAGTCAGCTTGAGTGTCCTTAATATGGGTAATTTGATACTTTAATTGTCTTATTCTATCATTTGCAGATACGTCATTGGCATTTTCCATGGCCCTTAGTTCGTTTAAGTCATTTTTCAACTGTTCAACAGTATCATCAGAGACATGGATTGATTGTCTTAAGTCCTCCAGTGTTTCGTTTGCATCGTTTTGTAAGTTTTGGTTGATTTGGATCACACCACTTGGAAAACTGTGATATGGGTTTGTGATGAAAGGATTTTTTGTATTTCCAGATTCAACAACAGATTCTTCCGAATTTGGAGCAGAGTTGTTTCCCAAGTTACTTATCGAGAGTGAATCCTCGAATACTGAATCATGCTCAAAAGTAGCAGAATTTCCAGAAATATCAGAATTCAAAGCACTACGTGGATCAGATTCTATTGATATTTCTGGGGATTGAACTTCATTCTGTTCATTCTGCTCACTGCTATCCTGTTTTCCTTTAAAGGTTTCCAGAAGTTCGTTGCTTGTATATGTAATCTTCCCTGATGGAGTGTGTGGTAGGCTCGATTCCCTGTTACTAGTGGAAAGGAGTCTATTTAACTGACGAACCTGCTGTAGATATGGTGTTAAAATCTCAGGTTCCTTACCTGGAGAAGAAAGAGGTTGTACAAACGATGAAACCGGTCTAATAGGTGTAGCTTCTAGTGATACAGCTTTATCTACTGAGAACACACCAGGACAATAATCGTTTAAATTTGATAAATCTAGTGTATAAACTGCAACACCATGTCCATGGTCAACTTCACTAACTTGCGAAGTTGTTTTATCACTAGCAATATAGTCATTTTTATCACCACCAACAATGAGTAATTTTCTATTCTGCATTAGTGTCATAGAGTGCCCAGAACGTGGCAAAGGTTCGTGTTCGTAACCTTCAAAAGATGGCAGTTTGTACCACTTAAGGGTCTGAAGGTTTAAGAAATATAGATCGTTCTGATATTCATCATCCTCTGTCTTACCTCCGAATATACACATTAAATTGTGAAATATTGTAGCTGAATGTTCCTGCATAGGTCTCGGTTTTGCCCCAGTTGTAGGTACGTGCTTCCATTCATTTTCGTCAGGGAAATAGATATAGAGTTCATTCATTAACTCACCTCTCGAGGAACCTCCAAAAACCCATAGTTTGTAGTCATATGACACCATTGTGTGGTTAGTCAACGGAGGAGGGTTGTTACCCTTTGGACGTAAGAAATCCCAGCGAGAATGTGGATTTCTAAAGTCGGCAAGATCATACATGGCCAAGTCATTGAAGTAGTTGTCATCTAGCTGACCACCAAACAGGTATAGTTTCGCTTGTCTAGTGCTCGTAGCAATTACGCTTATCTGATGACCGTATCTACCTAATGGTCTGGTTCCTATTGGACAAGGGATTGTCCATTTATGAGAGTCAACATTGAAAAGATAGATGTCGTCATCTAGCAATCCATCAGTAGTTAACTTATGAGTGTCACCACCAAAAACAACAAGTGCATTACCACAGAGCGTTGCAGCATGACCCACCCTTGGAGGAGGTGTATTTATACTTAAGTCAACAACTCTGGTTGAAAACTTTGTACAGTCATTATTTGCCTGTAAAGACCAAGTATCTCCGTATACTAATTGCCCATGTAAGCCTCCCATAACGAACATTTCATTCTCCGAAGTGGCGTATGTTGAGGCTATATGTCTATATCGTGGGAAAGGAGAACTCATTAGTCGAATTCTTTCCCACGGTGAATCATTTGACTCATCAATTACTTCTTGGAGTTTTGTAAGTGCTGACTCTCTAAAAGAAGATCTTACTTGAATGTCTGAACTGTCAAGAGAAACGATACGATTCTTTTCATTTTTCTCAAGCTCTTTTTCTTTTTCTTCTTCTAATTTAGCAACTAATAAGGATATTCTTCGGCTACTACGCCGACGAGCCTCTATAATAGATTTCTCAGCTTGACTATACCGCTTGTTACGTCTTGGAATTATAGTGGAATTAGAATTACTAACAAATATTGGTGATGAGGGTGGTCTAGTAGTATTGGATTTGAGACCATTAGATGTATTATTTTCACTTATTGGTACCCTTCTAATTACCTTAACAGTAGAATTTGGCGGTGTTGGATATTTACTAGAAGTTGGAGGCACTTCAGATATTCTTAGTCTTGAAGCTGAAGTGGATTTCTTCTTGCTCGGGACCAATGATCTGGTTGATTTTTTCTTACTATCTGTACTTGGCCTGCCAATTTTAGTTTTACTTTCAAAGCTTGCCTTGCTGGCTCTCTTATTATTATTTGTTTTGCTGCTCAATGAGCCAACAGGAATCTTCTTGGATTTTCTTTTTTCTTCATCCTTGGGATTCTTTTTCCTCATGAACCTGGCTACTGAAAACAATGCCATTTTGAGTGACTTAATTTAACTGTTTTTTTCTTAATTTTAGTTCTTAATTCTTTATTAAATTAATAAAATAAAAAAACTTTACCAATGATAGTAGGGAAGGGAGAAATTGAAAGTGAAGTTAAAGGAAAATACTAAAATACTGGGCCAGTATTATTTTAGAGCAGAAGCTAGTATTTCAATTATAGTTATATGTTTTTCGTATTGATATTTTTTAGTTCTTTTTTTATAGCCGGTGATCTTCTGTAATTATTCAAATTTGGACTTCTAAAAAAAGATAACTAGGATGAAATGAATGAACAGAAAAAAATATTATTAAGGAGTTTTCCTTCCTGTGATGAGCAGTTATATATTAAGTGCTAATAAAGATAATTTGATACCGACAATTTTTTTTTTCTTTAAAAAAGGACAACCAATATATTAGAGCTTGATTTTAGTAATCTAGTAATAATTAACAAACTTGTACGGTAATATTACTGTGCTGGTCCCTAAATTCTTTCTTCCAGAATTGGTAAAAAATTAGTTGAAATTTTAAAAAGGGAAATAAATTCAGCACAAAATGAATCACAACACTCTAGGTAAATCTTTTTTAACCCTTGATTGAATTTAGAGGAAATGCAAGTATTGTCCGAACTCCTGTACCCTATAGTTTCTGCAATCTTAAACAGAAATGAGATGGGAAGAAATCTTATTTTAATTTGAAAATCAATTATATTTTTTTTTTCTCCGCCTTCTCTTCTCAGGAATGATGCTGGATCACACTGATTGCTTTTCTTTCTCACACACGCACTCTTATGATGCTAGTAATCTTAAAACGGAAAAGATATTGGTCAGTAATCTTTTCGCTGGGGACAATTTGAGCTGTTGTTATTTTTTGTTATGGAGATGGATTCTCGTCCTTAAAGGTAACGTGTCAACTTTAATTCTAAGCTGGTTGTTTTATGTTTTTATCTTTTTTTTTTTTTGATTTTATCTGATTCTCTTTTGTAATCATGAGTATTTTTTTTTTTCCTTTTACATTTTTTTCCTTCTAATACCTTGTTTATAAATGATTAATGACAGCACATCAACAAAAGCAAAAAAATTTCTATATACAAAGGTACAAAGAGGAGGAGTAGTAAGGACAATAAACATGTACACATCATCGTTTAATTTTATTATTAGAATTTGTTTACTAAGTTTCTTTTTTATCTTTACTCTTGGGCTCTTTGGGTCTATTTTTCTTCTTGTTATTGTTGTTGCCTACAATATCCCACTCCTTTAGGATGTTGATGATTCTTTATACCCATTCGGATTTATTTCCTGTACATCGGTTCTACTGTAACAACTAAAAAAAGAAAATTATACTTTACTTTCGAGGTGGAAAAGAATACATAAAATGTTCTGCGTGCACGAATTCTTCCATACATTTCACTTTTTTTTTAATATGACGTGGCCTGTTTGTTTACATTTTCATTTTCATTTTTTTCTTAAAGTTACACGAACATCGCAGCTAGATGTGCAGTTTACTTTTTCTTATTTACTTCCTTTTCCCGTTACCCCTAACGAACTCCGTACGGGGAACTCTCCGTTGTATTTTCTCGGTAAGTGAAAGAAGTGAAGAAATAAACAAAAACCCAACAATTAAACGGCCTCATCTGATTCGCGTTCCTTCCAAAAAAAATAATAAAATAAAAAAAAGCAATTATTTAAAGAGAAGGAAAACAAAAGGAGGGGAGAGATGTGGGTCCTACGGTTGTTTCATTCAGTCGTAGGATAACTTCAATACATCTGGTTTTTAGTTTGTACACTGTTTTGTTCAGGAAAGTATAGAAAGATGGGAAAAAAAATGAAAACTGCCTTCGATGCTTCATCTGCTTTCCTATTTTTTAACATCTTTATCTGGAGCAATGTGGAGTGGTTTGTTTATAACCTTTTTGTACTGTATCTATACAATGGTCCACAGAATATCTTGTGGGTAAACAGAAAAATGGCGTATGTCTTTGATTTTTTTGAACTGAAAATTCTCTATTTGTTTTTCTTTTTCTAGCAAAAAAAAAAAAATAATAGGATACCGTGTTATTAAACTGTTGTACGGCACACACAATGGGCAAAGAAAACAATTACAATGATTTACGTTTTGTTTAAAATTACTCAGAAAGATACGTACAATGAGATCTTAATTGAATATGAATATATTTCTCTCATGTCCACTTGGCTGCACTTATTTGTATTTAATGGGTAAAAAGGATTTATATCAAGAAGAGCAACTGAAGATAATTAGGAAAAAAGGTGTTTTCTTATGACTTTTTAACAAAAATTATTAGATGTATCTATCGTAATTGTAAGAACCTACTTTATGTATATGTTAAAGCCAGGATCGGGGTTATGTACAACGACTTTACAGTAGATTCTTGTTCAAATGCGTTAATAGAAATTTGCTATTGGCTCCTATTAGAAGAAAAACACATTTTTGATTTCTTACATCGGCTATTTTTAAATTTTCAAATCAATTATCTCATACCGTAAAATACAATTCAACATTTCCTTTAGGAAAGAGTTAAACAAATATGGCTAGACAACGATAAATTCGTGACCTTGGCTAAACTATTATTAGAAAGATTACAATAACGTCTAAAATAATAAACAGAAAACAAAAACAATAACAAAAACAAAAATAAAATATAAAAATAAGATCAAATATAAAAATAAATAAAAGGAAATGCAATGAATAAAAAAAAGCTGATGTTGAAGGTGATGTAGTTTATGCAGACTAACTTCTACGTTGCCATAATACATAAATGATATCGATAATATTCTAAATCAAAGGAAGATATAATGAAGAAGGTACAATATTTTTAACTTTTTTTGCAGTAAACAAAAAAAAAAAAAAAGAAAAGAAAGAGTAAATTCTACATATTATTCAATGACATAGTTACTATTATCTGTGTATTTTACTGAGGCTTTGCCATCACTAACCTTCTGCATTAGTTGGAAGAATTTAGATCGTTTTAGACTATTGTTCGATTCGCTTTGTTCACATACTTTGACAAAATTTTGTGCACTCTCCTGAAACTCTAATTGTTCCTTTGATATGTTCTCCTCTATTTCTTCGAGTTGTTGTTCTTGATCTATTAATTCGAACTCATGCTCAAAAGCCATGTCAGCGATTTTTGGATCGTCACGTGATTTTTCAGTAGTGTTTTCATGCAGATGTCTTGATATATAGGGCATCGATCTAACATTCCTCAGATTACCAACACCAACATTAATATGCGAAGATCCCGATTGACTTCGCGTTTCGTATTGCTTATATAATGATTTGTAAGTGTCACTAAACTCAAGTGGGTCGCGAACCTTCATTGATGAGAACTCTGAAATCCAATCATCATTCTCCCTCCCTTTGGATTTTACTACACCTGAAGTTAATGCAGAGTTTGTGATCCTGGTAGCCCTATTATTAGCTGGACTATTAATACTCAAAAATTTTGTCTCCACAGTTTGAACATTTGAAGGTCGGTCATGTATATTGTTGCTACCACCACGATGTTTGTAAACTCGCCTTTGTTGAGGGTCGAGTAGAGTAACCTTTCTGTTGTTCACAATACGTTGTATTGGATCATTCGCACAATATTGACTCATTATGTTTTTGTTTCGTTTTTGTTTATGTAAATACTAGCTTCCTTTTCTTGAATAAAATACTGTTTGACTCCTTCATGTAAGACCTAAGAAAATAAACTCAATTTTATATCTTATTCTCAGAACTAATATGTCAATGGAATAAATCTACTTTTTATGAATTAAATTAGCTAGGAATTCATAAAACTTTTAAAGAAACTCCAACTTATTATTTTCGATGAGTCTCAACAACTAACGCCGCCCAGTTGCGATGCCTTCAAATACACCCGTTTGCTCGAAGAAGCGATATTTTTTCCATTTCATCTCATTTTCAGTTAATTTTTCAATACTTGTCGCAATCCTAATGGCCGCAACTTGACTGTTCTACAATCAACTCTAAGACCATACTCGGACATTATTTTTGTTGCTCCGAAAGAGCGGAAGTCAAGGATATCACTACATACTACTATCTCATGACTAGATTAATATTCAAATGACCCTAACAACTGAAAAAACGAGTCAAGGGTCCAATAAAAAGTGATCTTAGCTATATTGCAGATTATTTCTTTTCTTTTTTTATAGTTTTTGATATATTTTATCTTTAATAAAATTTATTATACATTCGTTGATGGCAAAAAAAATTGGTATTTTAAAAAATAATACTGGTTTATCTAAATATCGTACAGAAAATAAGTTTATAAAAATGTTTTCTTAAAGTCTTCAAAAAAGTTCTTAGCGTCAAAAAAGCACATATACGTAGCAAAAAATAAAATTAGCGTAAAACAACTGTTAAAACAAGTTAAATATTCTTCTACTTTTAAGCAATGCAATTTCTGCTTTAAGAACTGAATCATACAATATGAAATATAGATTTCCCTATCTTAGGAAAAGGAAAATCATGAATGGGAAATTTATCCATATTGGTGGGAAATGGTGTTTCTTTATTTGGAATTAATAAAAAAAATATGAGGAAAAAATACAGTAAAAGATACTAAAATGAAATTAAAATGATATCATGTAAGGTTTGTATAACGTTTCGTCTTCAAATTAAGTTGTAAGATCATAAATCACATTAAGCATGAGTAATACCAGAGGTCTTGGCAGCTCTAGTAGCAGCAACCTCGGCTCTCAATCTTAATCTACCAGACAAGACATTACTGATCTCGTTGAATTCAGTCCAGTGGACTTCTTGACCCTTTCTCAATTCGATGTTAGTTTCATTTTCCCATAGGTTGGCAATTGGCTTGAAGGTGATGTGAGAACCATTGACACAGATGATTGCAGCGGAATCATCCTCGTGTTCAACAGTTGGGACCTTGACACCGTTGTGGTCAAACTTGAATCTCAAAACCTTAGCATCCTTGTCCAAAGCAGTGGCCTTGTTTCTTTGGTTCCATTGTTCAATGAACTTAATACACTTAACAGCATATCTGGAAGCCATGACACGATCCTTAGAGGATGGAGCACCACCTTGTTGGGCATGACCTGGCATAGCAGTTCTGACACCGAATCTACCGTTACTGGATTCAGAGATGATATCAGCAATCAATTCGGTGCTGTAGATGCTAGAAGCTTGTTCGTTTCTAACCAACAATTTACCATTTCTGTTTTCACCCTTATCATGCTTGAAGTTTTCCTTCAACAAAGACAAATCTTCTCTGATAGACTTCAAGGAAATTTGATCTTCTGGAGTGTAAACGGAAACAGCACCTGTAATCAAACCAGTGAAAGAGGCAATGTAACCAGAGTGACCACCTTGAACTTCAACAACGAAAACTCTCTTTCTGGTAGCAGAAGCAGATTGCTTAATGTCGTCAGTGTAGTTAACCAAAGCGTTCAAACAAGTGTCTACACCCAAGGAGTACTCGGTACCTGGGACATTGTTAGAAATGGTACATGGCAACAAAACCATTGGAATGTTGAAGACTGGGTATTGTTCTCTGCTGTCACGTAGTTGCTTTAAGGACTTGAAACCTTCGAAACCACCTAGAATGATCAAACCGTCAAGCTTGTTCTTTTGGAAGTAGTATGCGATGGTACCCATGTCTTCGGCGGCAACAGATCTGTTGGTACCAATTTCAGAACCACCCATGTTGTGCCAGTTTTCGACATCAATCCATGAAAGCTCGTTAACCTCACCAGTTTGGATCAAACCACTGAAACCGTTCATGATAGCGTAAGGCTTGTGACCGTGAGACAAACAGTAAAGTGTAGCGGCACGAGTAGCTGCATTCAAAGCTGCAGATGGAGCACCGACATGAACAATACCGATGTTCAATCTTTCAGTGACAGGTAGAACCTCAGAACCGTCATCCTTAACTGTTGTAGACAAGAAGTTGTCGTACAGTTCGATGAATTCGGTGTCTCTCATTGAGATAGCCTTGTCGAAGTCCTTGTTTTCGATAGCAGTAGCAACAGATTGTGTCAACTTAACAGATTCCACAAGGGGCATTCTAATAATCTTGTTTTCAAGGATACCAATTAAAGGAGATGGGGTATCTGGGGTCATTTCCAAAACAGCCTTGACAGCATCAACACCTTGTAGAGTTGCCAACCATCTGTCGTGGGCGACAGCAGTACCACCTCTTTGGACGTGACCAAGAATAGTAACCTTAGTATCTAGACCCATGTCGACAAGAACATCCTTAACGTCATCGGCAGTAATTGGGTTCAATTGATCATCAAGAGCACCTTCAGCGACAATGATGGTGTTGTTTCTTCTACCCTTGTCTCTGTGTCTTTGACAGACTTCCTTTAAGTCTTCTTGCCATTTACCTTGAGGAGAGGCTCTTTCAGGGATAAAGATATAATCGGCACCTGTGGCGATACCAGCCATCAAAGCCAACCAACCACAATGTCTACCCATAACTTCGACAACGAAGGCTCTGGAATGAGATTTAGCGGTAGCATCGATGTAGTCAACCATTTCACAGATTCTTTCTAGGGCGGAGTAAGCACCGATGGTAGAGTCAGTACCAGCCATATCGTTATCAATGGAACCAACCAAACCGACGATGGTCAAGTTTCTGAATGGAGCGACTTGTTCGGCGGTGAAAGTGCCGTCCTTAACCAAATCTTCAACCAAAGATGGCCATTCGTGTCTAAACAAATCAGCACCGGTCAATGAACCGTCACCACCACAGACGATTAAAGCATCGATACCTTGAGAAATCAAGTTACCGGCAGCTCTCTTACGACCTTCACGCTTCTTGAATTCCATGGAACGAGCGGTACCAATTAGAGTACCACCTTCACTCAACCAACCTCTAACATCTTCCCATTTCATTTGCTTTAGGTACTTACCACCCTGTAGCAAACCTTCGTAACCTTCGTAAACAGCGAAAACATCACAACCGTAGTGGATACCGGTACGGACGACAGCACGAACAGCGGCGTTCATACCTGGAGAGTCACCACCGGAGGTCATAACTGCAATTTTCTTCTTCTTTTGGCCTTGAGCACCACTTTGTAGACTTTGCTTCAGTTGGTCGACAGCTTCAGAACTTTGAGAAGCGGTAATGTCATCCTTTTGGCCTTGTGGCTTCAAGAAAGCATCCATTGTAGTTGGTTGCTCGTCCAAAGGAGAAGCGTAGTTAGTGAAGGAAACGACGTTACCCATTGGGTCCTTCATGTAGTACAAGTTTGGAGTCTCCTTCTTGACCTTGTCACCAAAAGTCTCAGCAATCTTCTCTAGATCAGCGGAGAAGTAGGCCATGTGAGAGGTTTCTGAAGTACCGTAAACGTCCTTCAATGGTTCGTGCATAACTAGACGAACCTTCAAGAAAGCACCTTGACTTTGGTTCTTGTTAGAGGCTTCTTGTTGTGGGACACGGAACCCTAAGAAATCGGTCTCACTCAACTTGAAGGATTCCAACCAGACTTCTCTTAGAGAGTCCTCGGAAGTACCAGAGGCCAAGACCACATTTTCACCGTGCTTGAACTTGTTGAAATCCTTGATAGTAGAGAAACCTAGACTGTGGTAGAAACGAACAATTTCCTTGAAAAGATCTTCATTAGCAGTGGCAATAGCTCTGAAAGCCACACCATAGCAGTTTTCCTGATGCATTGTGTTCTTATTATGTTATTTTTATTTTTTTTTTCAATTCTCTATTACTTTAGTTATCCACCCCTCTTAATGTTTCTTCTTTTTTCTTTTTGTTAAATTACAATAGTTTTTACTTCTTGCTCCCTAGCCAAATTTTTATTTAAAAAAAAAAAGGTCTAAGTTATGAATGAGAAAGTCTTTTATAAAAGAGAAAACCTTTCTTTCTTTTATTTAAATAATGGCAGCTTATATTGTTTAAAGAAAGAACAATTTAATATTAGTTTTATATAAATAAATAGAAAAAAAAAAACCAATTCCTTATATTTAACCTAAACCAAGATTAAATTGAAATAAAATAAAATAAAAAAATTAAAAAATAAAAAAATTTTTTTTTTTTTCCTTTGTTCATCGGATAATTTGAAAAGGTTTCTTTTCAAAAAAAAAAAAAAAGAGTTCCCTTAATAAATTCTCTCAAAATATCTTATAACCGGAAAAACTCTTCTTGTGCTAACTTTACGGAGACGAGGTCGTAGCAACACAAACTTCTCTACTGCTCTACTGCTACTACAACGGCGCTTGAGTGGGTTTGTAGCGAATTCAATTCAAAGATGGAAGAATCTCACACTTGTGCGGGTGTTTGTTAGAGAACAAAGGGTCCAAAACCAGTTGAAAGATCAAAATAAAGCTAAATGGAAGCGTAAGAAAAAAATAACATTCAAAGAAAAATGAGATGGAAGAAAAAAAAATAAAAAAAGCAATTTTTTGCTTGTCCCCGTGATAGCAAGAAAAAAGATATCTCGTCTTACGTCATTACCTGCCGCAGAGGAATGCATGAAGCGTTCAATTGCAAAAAAAAAAGTGGTATCCAATGGTGTAAGGATGTAATCCAGTTCCTAAAACAACAACAATGAAAGTGTTAGGGTTCTTGTGGGCCTAGGGTTTAGGAGAGTCTTAGGGTTTCTATAAGAATGCTCAAGCCGTCTTGTGCGATGACAGTCACGGACCCGCTTATACTTATACTCTTATTATTATTGATGGGGCATATAAAAAATATTAATATGAATATGGTATTAAAAAAAAAAAAGAGAGAGAGAGAAGGTTTATGTATAAACTAATAGTACATTTATATATTTCTTTTTTTCTTACTGTTGTTGTTGTTGTTGAACAAATGGATTTGTGATTTGGACAGGAATCATGGCGTATGTGACGGGTTGAGCAGGATCTACTTCTTGAATAGTAGGCATTATATGTCCTCCAAATGGGTTCTCCATTTGTTGCTGTTGTTCGTATTGTGCCATGTTCTCTAATGAGAATGGGTTATTAGATGCTGTTCTCATTGGTTGTTGACTCAATGGTTGTTGTTGTTGTTGTGGCATTAGAGGCTGCTGCTGCATTGGCTGCTGCGGTATGACACCCTGGGTATAACCACCAAATCCAGCACCGGTGTATCCCGGTGTGACTTGTGTATTACCAGCAAACATTCCTGTTTGTTGGATTGCAGACATTGTAGTAGGTGAGGTCATCATTGGTTGCTGAGGAGAAGTCATCGGTTGTTGTTGCTGTTGCTGTAGTTGCTGCTGCTGCTGCTGCTGTTGGGCAAATGGATTATTTCCTGTGGCCTCAAAACTAAATGCATCATTAGCACTTGGAGAGAATGGATTATTTACAAATTGATCCTGTGCTACAGTAGGTGTGATAAGAACTTGCTGGTTCTGTAGTTGTTGTTCCAGTTGTTTCTTTTGCTCTCTAATTTGATCTAGCTTTTGTTGGGCTGTACTCTTTGTAGTGTCACTTCTCTTCAAGACATGGTCTTGGTTTTCTATATTCTTTGTAGTGTTATTGTTTGATGAGTTCTGCAATCCGCTTGTATTCTTTTGTAGAGAAGGGCGGCCACCCATTTCCTCACTTCTGATGTGGTCCTCAAGTGATGAAATTAACTTTGTGGTGATATGCTTTATAACTGGAATCTTTAGACCTACAGATTTTCCAACCTTCAAGTACTTTACTACGTAATCAGTGAGATCGACGAAACTCTTGTAAAGTTCCAAGGTTCTCTTTGCTTCCGTCTTGTTCAATTCAAAGAAGGACTCGAGAAGTGCAATAACACCTTCATTCAGAGAGTTATATAGTGGCAACAAGTCTGATACGAGTAACTTGAATGAGTATAGGATAAGTTCGTTCTGTAAGTCCATTTGTGAGAACCTGTTTTTGATCAATGCGCTGATCGTATTCTCTAAAGATTCTACATGGTCTAGTTCAGTAGCTATGGAGACTGGTCTGTTAGAATCCAAATTCTGCTGGCTTCTGGCACGTCTATACTTCATTGCAATATTAAACCCCACTTTTACATAGTCTGTACCACCACACAGGTCATACTCCTTGCACCTGATCTTCAGGTACTGGTTGTACCTCTCGATTACCTTTACATCATCTCGAGACCACTTCGAGGAGGACAGGATCTTTCTTGTTCCGTTAAAGAAGTCCATGTTCCTAGCCATGTAGTCCAGTATCACCGAGCCATCCTCTGACCTCCTCCTATCACTATCATAATCATCAACGGGCTCCCTCTCCCGCATTTCATTGTACTGGATCATAAGGTGTAACACCACAAGGGCCTTAAATACGATGGTCCATTCATTAGACCCATTAATCCGTTGTCCCAACAGCTGCACAACTTCCTGCATCGAGTGTCTCGAGCCAGAACTCTGCTGTAGTATTGGCTCCACATATTTCTGCTTTGGCGGTGCCATCTTGATCTTAGTGGCACCTTTAACCAACTTATTAAGCGACATTTATTGTTCCTGTAGTATAGTGCTAACCTTTTTTTCTTCAACACACAACGTTATCTTGATTTTATAATTTCTGTTAATGTTTTTAGCTCTAAGTTATAATATTGAGCTTTATAACATTAATGAAGACATCTCCTATTTAAGAAGGGTTTCCTATTACTTTGTTTAGGGCAAAAAAAATTATAAATGATTTACCCTGTTCTACGTTGGAGAATTTCTTTGTGAACCCTTTTTTTTTTTTATTTATTTTATTATTTCTAAAACAATGACCGAGACAGGATTCGAAGATCATATGGCGTTATCGTAACAAGGTATTTGAAAGAGTGATTGTATTACATGTGATATATTCCGTAAATAGGTACTGTTGTTGTTTTTTGTTTTTTCCCCCCGAGTGTAAGCGTAAAATTACGTATTTGTTTATTCCCCCTTTTTTAATTTCTATATCTAAGACAGAGAAATGCTTGGAGAAATTTATGTTTTGATAGACAGAGAGAGAGAGAGAAGAGAGGGAGCGGGTACGATAAGCCACGCGTTTTCCCCCAGTAATCCAGTAAAACTGCGTGGAGGTGATACCGGTTGGAAAAGGACAGCGGTCCCGCTGTGTCCTTAAAGGACAATGTATGACCCTACTTTCCGAAGGTGGGAGGGATGTAGAATAAAAAAAGAGAATCAGCCGTACAGGTTCGGGTGTCTGTATGTGTTTGTTTCCAGTTTGCGGGGATCGGATTTCTGTGTCTCTACGGCTTGGTCTTCGTACAAATTTGTGTTTTAAATGCGGGCGTAGAAACCGTAGTAGTTGTTGAGCAAGAAACAGTACTGCGTCATACCATCATAGCGTTTCCTACGTAGTTTTCTGTGTGATAAACGGGATAATATAAGAAAGACCAAAAAAAAAAATTTTCTTGGGTCATCACAATCGTAATCTCCCTAAAGATAATGGTGAAAGTGTAACAGAAACCAAATTAGTATATAAAGTAGGGAGTTGTCAGATTTGTTCCAATAACCATATCTTTTCAGAAAGAGCAAACAATAAGGTAATTTCGTTTTTTTCTCTCTCAATACACTAGTACAAATAGAAAGTACAGAGTATTTACAATACAAAAGAACTAATATAAACTAATTTTGAAAAATTAAAAAATAAAAAAATGTCGGCAATTGGTATGGCTTTTAGGAGGTTTTGGCAGAGTGAGACAGGTCCTAGGACTGTTCATTTCTGGGCGCCTACTTTGAAGTGGGGTCTAGTGTTTGCTGGTCTTTCAGACATGAACAGACCTGTTGATAAGTTGAGTGGTGCACAAAATCTATCGTTATTGGCTACTGCTGTGATATGGACGCGTTGGTCGTTTGTTATTAAGCCTAAGAACTATCTATTAGCCTCGGTTAACTTCTTCTTGGGTGCTACTGCTGGTATGCAGATTGGTAGAATTCTAAACTACAGGTTAACTGCTGGTGATACTTTACAACAGGCTATGAGTTATATGATACATGGTAAACCAGCTAGTACGGTTGAAAACGGCGGGTCCAAGAAACCAGAACAACTTATTGCATAAATCTAAAGAAAAACAAAAAAAATTGAAAAAGAGACAAAAGCTTGCATATGCATTCTTTCATTTAAATAGATAAATGGAAGTGCTATTATTTTTTTTTTTGGTATTCAATTGTTTATGTAACTTACAACACACATGATTTATATATTCTAACGTTTTAATGAATTCTTATTTTATTTTGTTTACATTAAGTTGTTCTTTTCACTAATTCTGTGTATAGTGACTGTTTCATTAAGAAATTTATTTATAGAGAGAGATTATTTAGATGTAATATTTACTATTTAAAAGTTAGGTTGGAGAATTTATTTTTAATTTAATTTTGTTCAATAGAGGGAATATAAATAGTGCAAGAATTTATTGTTTTAGTTTGTTTTTTTTTGAAGTACCTTTCATTGAAATTTATTTGTATAATTTTTTCATCTGTTCTTTTTATTTGAAAGGAATATTAAGATCTCATCCGTTTTTAGTTTGATTTCTAATCTGGAAAATAGGAAGTAGAACACGTAACAAAAATATTACTAAGCCCCTTTTATTTCTTATAGTTACTTTCTGGCCAATTCAACAACCTTTTGAGCAGCTGGGTCAAGTTCATCGAAGGAGAAGATATCTAGACCAGAATCCTTGATGATTTGACGACCCTCATCCAAATTGGTACCTTGTAATCTGGCAACAATTGGAATTCTTAGGCCTAGTTCTTTAGCAGCAGCAACTAGACCTAAAGCGACGTAGTCACATCTCACAATACCACCGAAAATATTTACAAAGATAGCGTCCACTTTTTCATTGGACATAATTAGGCTGAAACCCTCCTTAATAGTTTCTGGAGTAGCACCACCACCACAATCTAAGAAGTTGGCTGGTTCACCACCATTTAGCTTGATAACATCCATAGTAGCCATTGCAAGACCTGCACCATTGACTAGACAACCAATGTTACCAAATAGCTTGACGAAGTTTAGATCGTACTTCTTAGCGCGGACCTCGTCTGGATCTTCTTGAGTCAAATCTCTCCAGGAGAAGATTTCCTCTTGCTTGAAGAAAGCATTGTCATCGAAACCGAACTTAGCATCAGTACACATGACCTTGTAGTCGCTATTGTTCTTAATTTCACTTAGTGGGTTGATTTCCACTTGTGTAGCGTCGGTTTCTCTAAAGATCTTATATAGTTTAGTGACGGCATCTTGAGCGTCGTCTAGGGCATCTGCGCTGAAGCCTAGAGATTCCGCAATTTCACGAGCAGTCTCAGGTTTTAGACCCTCAGATACAGTAATTGAGAACTTCTTAATGGCATCTGGGTTCTTCTCAGCAACCTCTTCGATATTCATACCACCTTCGCTAGAGCATATTATCATTGGCTTACCGGTAGCTCTGTCCATTAGGATAGACAAGTATGCCTCATGAGCAGTGTCAACCCTCTCAACGACATAAACAGCAGATACCAATTTACCCTTCTCACCAGTCTGCTTGGTGATCAACTTGTGGTTAAGCATCTCACCAGCTACTTTGGTGGCCTCCTGTGGATTCGAGATCATGTGAACACCACTCTTGAAACCAGTGTCGAAATGACCTTTACCTCTACCACCAGTTAGTGCCTGAGCCTTGATCACCAACTTATCGGTGCCAAGTTGCTCAGCAGCTTTACCAGCTTCTTCTGGAGTCATTGCGGGTAACCCGCGGGGTGTGCCAACACCATATTTTCTCAACAATTCAGCTGATCTGTATTCATGGATAGACAATCCTCTCTTCTGAGTACGAGCAACTTGTGCAAGGTTCTTAAAAGCAGTTCTTCTAAACATTCTATAATATTGTTTGTTTGTTTTGTTTTTTTGTTATTATTATTATTTTTTTTTTTTCTTGTTTGTATCAACCCGATATATTTCTAAACACGGTTTGCTGGTTATGTGGGGGGGCTGGTTGTAATCGTTAGTTTTACAATTCTTCTTTAAAGTATTTTTATTTTATTTTTTTTTTTGCTTTATTTTATACAATTCAAATAAAAGAAGACTTTAACGACAGTTATTTATTTGGTTTTATAAGGCAGTTTGTTTTTTTTCCCTCTTACAACTATCCTAATTTTTTTGTGGTCCTTTTATAGAAGGGAGTGTAAAACCAAGATTTTCTTAGCTTTGAAACTAATCTCAAATTTCCCCTTTCGTCCTCTCTTCTCTTCTCTCCCCCCCCTTCCCAATCCGTTCGCGAGGTTCTGTATCTCTCGCCCTGCCCGAAGCCCTACGCGGTTATCTTCCCTTCTATCATTTAGCCCTACTTTCTGTATATCCTTTTATGTTTTTTTAATGTTTTTCTTTAGTTTCTATCTTTACCTAAAAAATTATATATCTCATCTGTACGGCGTATTCTTACACAAGAACGTTATACAACTCGCTTACTACTATGTCCCTTCTCGCTCTTCTAACCCATGGCTCTCTCTCTCTCTCTCTCTCTGACTCTCTCCTCCCTCCCCAGATACCTTTAGCCCTCTCTTCTACTTGTAGCCCTTACTTCTTCTCAGCCCTTTGCTTATAAAACCCGTTCGTGGTTTTCTGTTTCTGTTTTCTTACTTGAATTGCACCGGTTACCCAGATTGACCCCGCTTTTTTATAATTCAATAGATGAGAAGAGGGATGTGCATGAGTTACTGACAGATCTGGTAACCTGTACTTCCACGTACTAGTGCTAGGCACCGTTGAACGAGATGGCTTCTCCAACGGTCTCTCTCTGTGTGAAGAGCTGGGAGGCAGAAAAAAATTAACCAGACACGTAAGAAGTGAAGAAAAAGAAATATGACGAACGTGCTTCTGTTACTCCAACATTAAAAAAAAACCACTACTTCTCCAATTTTTTATATGGGGTCGGAGGCCGGGGAAAATAAGACGTTTTGGCGGCTAAATGGCAATAAATAAAAAATCACTATATCCGATAAAAGCCTACTCCGTTTTAGGAAATGAAGAACCAACGACGCAGGAGGTTTACGACAAGTGGAGGGAAAGCCTATTTTTGGCAAAAGGCAATAAGCTTTTAAATCGGAGTTTTTAGTTTTTGGTCTCGATTAAGAAAATAAGTTTTTTTTTGTTATTGTACAGATGCTTTACTTTTATGAAAGTGTTGTTTTTTCTATATGATTACTTAGAAACCCTTCTTCTTCTGTTTGGTGATGTGAGCTCTTAGTACCTTTTGCTTGTCTCTCAGAGACATCTTTTGTTTACCACGCACACTTCTCTTGTGAATACTCATGACGAAATTCTTCTTACGTTCTTTCTCTCTGTTCGTGGTAGATCTCTGGTTCTCTCTCTTACCACGTCTGGAACCGAATTTCTCACGGCCTTCACGACCTTCCAACACCTTCTGTAACCTTTCTTCTCTTGTCTGCTTGTATGATCTAGGACCAGTCAATAGGTCGGCATCAATGACTTCTTCGTTCTTCTCCTTGTTGACACCCATTAGCTTGGCTATACCTTCCTCGGTACGCAGCTCGTTCAATTTGGCAAAATCGGCGGGTGTCAAGATTCTAGTGGAGGCCAACTCTTGGAATGCAATAGCTGGATCGACCTTATCCTCCTCTTTCTTTTTCTCGTCCTCATCATCACTATCCTCCATGTTGACATCGTATTCTTTATCACTATCCACAGTCACCCATTCACCGTCAACATCTTCGTCCTCCTCGATATCTTCAACTTCCCAGTTCTTGTCGTCCTCTTCATCATCGGCTTCACCCTTGGCTTCTTGGTCTTTCTTCCACTTAGCTAGCAGTTCGATACCATCGATACCTTGTACACCGTTCTCTGCACCAAACTGTAGCTTCTTCTTCTCTTCACCACCATTACGTTTGGCCTCTTGTAATTCCATAGAGGCGGTCTTACCACGATCTTTCCTCTTTAACATCTCTGGTGCTACCTCTCTGTACAGGGAAACAAGACCCTTAGCAGCCATGTTTACACCCTTGGCCTTAGACCCCTTGTATTCAACTAAGTCTTGTAGAAGCGTCTCTTCAATTGCTAGTGGAGCACGAGTACAAATTTCCCTAATTGTGTTCAAACCTGCGGCGGCGACCTCAGAAGCCACACCATCAGAGACGAACTCGTCGGCAATCTTTCTAACCATGATGTTCATGGTCTCAGGTGGAACTAGCTCATGACAAGCTTGTGCACATGCTGCCATGATCTTAGTCACATCTCTTGTCTTTGGCGTCAGATACTTTAGGAAGTAAGTGTAGATACCTAGAACAATCAACTTGTGGGTACCGATCATACGTGATAGGAGTTGCATCAAAGATATTTTTTGCTCTAATGAGAATTTGTTACTATTTTTACCAGATAAATGTTCTTTGAAAAGCTTTTCAGCAAAACCTTGTGGATCTCTTAATAGATGTAAAGCACTGAAATTCAAAAATGCTTGATTAGTACCATTCTTACTCTTCTTCTTCATAGTCTTAACAGCATTCTCTAACTTCTTACCACGTTTACCAGATTTCTTATTTATTTGCATTCTGTGCTTCAAAGCATTAATATCAATATCTTCTTCATCATCTGATTTTTCCTCGAATGTCTCCTCACGTTCTCTGTCTGCATCCAAGAAGAACATAATACCACTGACGGCAACCTTCACATCATTATGTAAAGCAGCATGGGTCATGATTTCTACGGTACGAGAATCATCCCAAATACCTCTTCTCCATAGTTCCCTAGTCAATTTGGTGGCCCAGATACCCTGTGAATCTGGTTGATCAAGTAAATTGAAACAGATGGCTTGAGTAGATCTATTTAATTTCTGGTTTTTGGTACCAGTATTACAACTCTTTAAAAGGGAAATCAGATTTTTATAGACTAGTGTTCTTAGTTCCTTAGCATGGGAGTTGATACCTAAAGTATTACCTTGGGAAGAATAAGCAACCAACAGTGGGAACAAAGCCTGCACTAGCTGCTCAGCAGAAATAACACCTTTATTCCTTAACATAGTCAAGGAAGTTAAAATCTTCTCTTTCAGTTCAAACGGCAGGGATTTATGATGTTCTAATAAGAGCTGTTTAAGTTCTTCTGGGAAGTTTTGGGTTTCCTTTGGAAAACAGGAACAAACCTGTGCAACAAAACCAATCAACTCAATAAGTTGAGCAGTTGACGTATTGTTATCACCATTTGCATTAGTGTTCTCCAAACCAGCAGTAGTAGCATCAGCTTCACCACTCAAATTTCCTAGCATGAAGATGTCTCTTAACGATTCATAATGGGCATACTGCTGTAAGAATTCCTCATAATATGATTCTGGGTCTCTCTTGACCAAATTTTGTAACAAAATAATATTTGTAGGTAGGATAGCAGCTCTACTTTTTCTCACCATTTTTAGTTTGTTTTAGTTTCGTTGTATGTTAAGACTTTATATAACTCAAACAAAAGAACTACTTACTATAATATACAGTGATGCGATGAGCTATTGAATTATTTTTTTTTTTTGTAATCGCATCGTGATGCTCATCGCAACTTCTGAAAAATTTTCCCAAGCTTAGAATGTTCCGTACAACAAAATTGTCTCTCGTGCAGAAGAAAAAAAAAAGTAAATTTTCTACAACAATCTCTTTAATGAATTAAACATATAAGAATTAAGAATGCTATTGTAATGATATTAGTATATATTAGAGAATTGAAATAACGTAATCGAGTAAAAAAGAATAAAGATAGTTTGGACACCTGTATTCCCAAGAAAAGTGCAGATCATGGCAAATCACTCTTCCTTTTCATTTCCAGCATGGTTGAATAAACCTTCTACAGCATCATAGTTAATTTTCTTTGAAAATGTAGACTTTTGTAGCATTTTCTTCACACTTTCAGCTGCTGAAGAATCACCAAGCCTTTCAGCCTCTCTTAATGCAGCCACGATACCGGATTTATCGTGAAGATCAGCCATAGTATTAACAGCAGTCATTACTTCACCATCAGCCTTTGGTTTCTTCTTCTTTTGTCTTTTTCTTTTACCTGACGTATTACCAGCAGCAATATCCGCTTCTTGTTTTAATCTTTTGCTCTCTTGTTCTAGTAAATAATCACTATTAATACCGATCCATATTCTTTCTTTTAGTTTCGAGGCTTCTTCATCAAGTATAATCGCGTCAAGATCTTCATCTTCGACGTCCTCTAAATTTTCAGGATCATCAGAGACTTTAGCCAGTAATGTTGCAGTGGTTGGTAATAGTTTTAAATTGCGTGGTCTGTATGGGTCGTTCTCTAGTGAATAACCGTCTATTAAGTCTTGAACATTCCTGCCTGCTGTTAGAGAAACGTTCAAAGAAGCTGCTTCATTTTCAATATTCTCGTCATTATCATTATTACTTTCGTCTGCAACTGAAGACCGTCTTCTTTTTCTGTTATTTTCATTGTCCTGTGAATCACTGGATTCTACCTCGGTTTCGTTTGCCTTTAGCACATCTGAATCATCTATACCATGCGTTGTTTTCATTCTTTGTATGACTTTCTCTCGTTTCTGTGTGAATTCCTTTAGATAGTACAATACTTCTTTAGAGGATAATTCTTGTTCACCAAGCACTTGCGTTAAGATTGGATTTCTGACGAGAGCCTCCTCACTGGTTTCCAAATATTCTTGTTTCTCAAGTTTTTTCTTCAATAAAGCTTCCTGTTTTCTATTCTTCGTAAAGGAGGGTGGTTTTGCACTATCATCTCCCTCGCTGTTATGGTCCTTACTTCTGAACTCTTTCACAGACATAGTTGCTGCCTTTGTGTTTTTGAATTCATTTAGTCTCTGTTGTAAAGTTTCCTCGGCAACATGTGACACTGCCACTATTTCTGAATGTGTTCTTCTTAGGTTATTCATTCTGCACGCTAATAGGATACAGGCGCCTGCTATACCTGCTGGTCTTCTACCTTCAAACATCCAGTCGTTAGACATTCGCTGAGCCAACTTAACCGCATCACGTACCACTTTAATTTTTTTATCACCGAGCTCTAATTTCTCTGCAAAATGTTGGATAAACAAAGAAGGATCAGCCAACGGCAAGTTCGTAATCTGTAGTCTTTTCACCATCTTCAAAAAGGTTGCACCAATAGAATACACACTGACCTGCAACCGTGATGAGAAATCTATCAACATGTGGTGGGTCTTCTCCTTACGACATGCAATGTATAAGCATGCAGCAATCACATTTTGAGATCGCCTTCCTTGCACGAAGTTATATGCCAACGCCAGTTTGTACCATTGGTGTGAAGCGTCGACGATATAATCTGGTATAGCAAGAGCATGACCCACAGCTCTCAGCTTCTTTCTTGCGTTATTCAGTGTCGCTTCACGCGATTCCATAGCATTAGAACCACCATAAGCCGCATGAGATTGATCTGCGCTAACAAAGGAACCCGTAACGGTAGCAGCACCACTGCTCGTCTCTGCAAAGGTCACCTCAGAGACAATAGGATTGTCCTCACAGACTATACCACAGTTCTGACACACAAGATCATTGTTTGCATTAGAAGTATCAACGACTAAATCTGTACTCCCACAGCCTTTACACTTTAATTTTGAAGACATTTCCGTTTTTACTTCACTAGTTCTTCCTTCCAGTATTAACCTTTTATTAAAGTATCAACTTAAAAGTATTTAAAAAAAAAAAAGGGGGGGGGAATGATTATTGTTGTGTTGGGTAGAGGTAAATTATTTAACAAAAGATTAGTTCTTAAAGAAAAAAGAACATCGCAATATAAATTTAAACGCGGTTTCTAGTTTCTATTTGATTTTATTATCATTTTTAATTTTTTTTTCTTTGTTTTTTTGATTCCCGCACTTTTCCCAAGAACTGGGGCATACAAAGCTAAGGTGGTTTTTGTTTTTTTATTGTAAAAGGCTGTTAATTACCGATAGATTGGAAGAAGATCAATATAATACTGCAATCTTGGTAAGAAGGGTATTCTATCACAAGTTAATAATAAAGAAAAGCTACTTTAATTCGAGAAGTATAGCAAGAAAGAAAAAAAGGGTGAACTTTGTTGAACCATCTATTCATTGGTATTTCGGAAAAATTGCGTCACTGTTTCATCATTGTAGTCGGTTAAGAATTGAAATTGATTATTAGATAGAGTTTTTTTTGTTTTGTTTTTTGTTGGGTGCTTAACAACCTTTTATCTAAACACAAATAACATTAAAAAAAAGAAAAGCAAGGAAAGAAAGGGAGAAAATGAGTATAGCATTGTGGTATTGTCCGAGTCCCGGCACTGTGGATTACGAGGTTTTGAAAACCTTGATAAACTCATTGAAGTTGTTGGTGCCTAACACGCATGAATTTGAGCCGCACCTCACCGTGGTAACGCATCTCAACGTCAAGACTAAAGCTGATGTGAATAAAGTGCTGCAGTCGTGTTACAGTTGTCAGAAGACGGTTCCTAGGGCCCACGACCTGGTGCAATTCGAGAACTGGTCAATCAACAGGCAGTTCTTCAAGAAGATAGTGCTCGAGTGCAAGAGAGACAGGTACCTGTTGGGGATGGCGCAGCTGATGAGGGAGCTGTATGTCGAGATCGACGACCAGAAGAGGAGGGCAGAGCACTGGGCGCTGGAAGAGTTCAAGCCGCACGTGTCTCTGATGTACAGTGATAGCGAGATAACAAAGGCCACGCAGATGGTAATTAGACAGCGTATCAGTGACACATTACAGCTTTTCGGAGATGGTTCCAGCAGTTGCTGGAGAACTTTCAAAGTGGTGAATTGCGAGGGACCCGTAGAAGAATGGGAAGTCCTAGGGTCTATTACCATATAAAATTAATAAGGGGGGAAAAAATAATCGGAATTTAGTTTTCAAGGAGGGGGAGGGGAAGGGCTGGACAGTCATCGTATTTGTTCTGTATTTCTGTTTTGATTGTTTTTATGCGCAATTAACACCAAGCCTTTCGGAGCATTCATTTCTTTTTTTTGATCTACAATTTGTTTTAATAAGGATTTTCTACTGTTGTAGTTATTTTTTTTTTCATGGAGTTTCCACGGAATAATGTTTTATGAAGTACGATTTTGAGGTTCTATTTGATGTCAGTTGCTATGAACGTATTTTGCTTGTCCAACACAAGAAAATAAGGATATTACATAAAAAGTACCTAATAGATGTTTACGTCATAAAAACTTTAAGTGTTAAGAAGTCAAGCATGTCTTTAGGGACATTCACCTTTATTTATTGTTGTTGTTGTTGTTGTTTTTCATTTGTCCTTAAGTGTTTATTCTAATGGTGGACTACTTTTTTCCAGACCACTTTTTTACACATGCTTTAAGGGGAGATAAGTTTCATTTTGATATTTTTATTTGATTTTAAAGTCAATTTCTTAAAATAAAGAATTTCGAATTTATATATCAGTTTTAGTTCTTGTTTTTGAGGTACAATAGAACACGCCGCAAATAAAAGAAAAAGAAATAAATGAGTAAAATTCCGAAGAGAGATGACAAATATGGTGGGAAGGGGCGAGCGCGGGGGGGGGAGAGTAAAAATGTTTATCTCTATTGCATTTTCTTAGGTAAATATCGACTTGCACCGAATATCCCCGGGAAGGATAAAAAAAAGCAATTTATTTTTAATTTGCTTAGAAGAATGCAGAGAAAACCTTTTGATGTGGTTCCTTTCATCCTTCCCGTTGATCGGGCAACATAAAAAAAAAGAAAAAAAAAAGATAAAGTAACTGGGTTGAAGAGAGTTGTTGTGTGGTTATTTTTACAATCCCTTCGAAATAAAGACATAAGAATATAATTTTTAAATTGTGGACCCCTTTTTTCTGTATAAATTGTTATTAGGCTAAAGGAGATAGAACTTGTTTTAATGTCTAATGTTTGCGTTTTGTTAGTGTTTAATGGTTTTGTTTTTGTGGTATCTTAAACAAATTTAACAAAAAAAAAATAAATAAAAAAGAAACGTACTGTTAATCCTAAAATTAATTTACAATTCGAGGAGGGGAAGGGGGAAAAGAAAACCTTAAAAAGAGGGAGAACAAGAAAAAGAAAAGAAAAGAAGCTGATAAAAAGGAATACATAAATAAAAAAAAAACAGTACTGGCGTACGGGATGAAGTAGGCAAGCTTACTTTTATTACCGAACTGACATTATACACATGACAGCTTTTTAATTTTTTTAGCATATTTATTCTTTGAAATGACGTTTTACTGGTAATACTAATAAATGGGCTTTATCACCCTCTTTTTTTTCTTTATATTATAATCAATTTGAAGATTATAGTAATCATCTTATATAGTCCCACACAATTGAGAAAGGGAGGGATTAGAAATTGCTTTTCTTGAACTGTGTTCGTATTACACGGTACAAAAGGGCTTTTCCGTCGCTGTCTTTAAAAACTCGATGTAGAGAGATGTCTTAAGCCAAATTTGCAAAAAAGCTTTTATTTTTTCATTGACTATAAATATTTAAGATTAAGGACCTTTCTTCTTTGAAATTTCTTCTCTTCCTAAACAATAAGAGAGGGAGAATAAGGAAATAAAATGTCTTGATTTTATCTCTATCTTCATTACTTTTTTTTGACTTGTCTGTCTTTTATTGATTAAAATATTATTTGACATTAAAATAAAAAATAAATATAAAGGTAAAAAAAGATATAACTGCTAATTAAAAAAAGGATATTAACAAAAAATAAAATAAAATAAAATAGAACTAAAACTAAAACTAAGTTAAAATAAAATAAAATGCAATATGCAAAATAAAACATTTGTTCATCAATTACATAGTATACTTAGTGACTCTTCAGTTGATGGTTTAATTTATTGGAATGAGGATTTGTCAAATGTATTTGTCCTAAGACCGTACCACCCTGAATTTGGTGAGAATGTGCTTCGGCGGTACTTCAAACATGGGAATGTGAGTAGTTTTGTGAGGCAGTTACATATGTATGGGTTTCACAAAGTAGGGAACAACAGCGTTAATAGACAATCGAACTATGATGAAGGTATACCCGTGGTGAGCAAGAAAGAACCACACTTCATACTGTGGAAATTCTCTCACCCTTCAGGGCTGTTTCACAAGGACGCGGACTTCGACACGCTCTGCAAGATCACTCGAAAATCTATAGGTCTCGGGAAGGACGGTAAACGCAAAAATATTCTCTCGCCTGTGGCGGTTAACTATATCAGTAACAATATAAAGATTGATCCCGGGGCGGCTAATTTGACAAGGCTATTACCAGAGACGCAGCTAAGCGGCTTCAATAGTGGAATATACTCTCTTAATCCTGAATTGATAACAGCAGTGGACCCTGCTGTCTATGAGTTGCCTGAGAACCAGGAAGAATGCGCTAGCAATACAGATAATAACTTTACGAAACAAATATCAAAAAACCCAGGCATAACATCATTGATTGATAGTAACTTATTTATTCTGAAAAAGACAACACTTATAATTATTGACATTCTAGGCCAATTAAACGATCAAGAGACCAACTTGAAGACGGACGACATTTGTGAGAACATGCAAAAATTAGAAGAACTAAAACTACAATTGATTAATACACAGACAGCTTTAATAAATATAACAAATTCATCTACAAACATTAATGTCACAGGGAATATTTTACAACAAAATCAATACCCAACTCCTAATCAATACCCTTCAGTTCCTAATTATTTCCCACAGATGTAATCAAATAAAACAGAATATTACTGTCTTTTTTAAAAAAAAAACTTATTATTCTGTTTTCACTTTATTCTTATACTTTTTTTTTTGTTTTGGTATCTTTTATTTCAATGCTACAAGCCATTAGCCCAAATATTATTTTGGCCATTTATTTTTTTTATTTTTAATTTGTCAAGTTTTAATTTAGGAATATATCAACATTACGAAAACTTACTTTTATTATTTTTTCGTAGCGTAGAAAAATCCAACTATTTTTTAATCGTCATTTTTACTTTTCATATTTTTATACTTAATCATAATCTGTTAGTTTTTAATTAGATTTGTTGATTTTTTTTGTGTTGTGGTACAACAAAATTGTTTATCTTTACTATATAAAACAAAACTACGTAAAATTATTTTTTTTATTCCGATTATAATATTATGGTTCTTATTAAGGAGTTGAGGGCCTCTCATTGTTCTCAATTAAGGAAAACTCCGACTCTGTTGATTCTTTATAGTATTCTTTATTTTAATTCTAGATTGCTCGTTGTAATTTTAGAAGTTATTAAGTTGCTTTTTTTAAACGTCTTTATTTTCGTTTTATTTATCTCTTCATTTTGAGGTTTTTTTTCCTTCTTCCTTTAAAGTATGTTATCCTTCGATTGAGTTCTCTTGGTGGTAGAAGTAAATGGAAAAAGTTTGTTTTTTTTTATTTTACTACATTAAGTTATCCATGCCACCATCCATATTGTACTGTGAATATAAGGGATATGTGTACCAGCTAGCTCCTGGTGGGCCAGCAGGTGGCACTATGCTAATAGGTCCTGTTGGTATAACTGGAAATGGCATAATTCCCGGGTGAGGATGACCAGCAGAAGGGACTCCTGCTGGGGGTACTGGAGGAGTCATCCTATAAGCTCCCTTTGATGCAAAGTTTTCGTAGTAAGGGCTGGCTAACAGAGCAGCTAGAAACTTCTTATTGTACTTTCTGTAAAACTTGTTCTGGAAAAGGTTACCATTAATGGTGCCTCCCGAGTGGCCAGTATCAAGCTTCTTACTCGAGTTCTCTTCATGCTTTGATTTGTTTTTCTTTTGAGCGTACGATACTGATAACCTCTGGTTTGTGAATTCAAAGAAATATCCATCAGTGGCCATTACAGCATTGGCTGCATCAAGAGGATTTTCAAAATAAACAAATCCGTATCCTCTTGATATTCCATATGGTAAGTCCTGTTCATCATTAGAATATTCCTCCTCCTTAGAGCTTCCCCCAACAGTAATGATTTTACAGCTGATAATGTTCCCAAATGGACGATAAAAGTCAAACAAGTTATTGTCAGACCAGTCTAAAGGGATATGCTTCACATAAATATTGGATTCCTGTTGGTTACTTAATGGTAATGGTAACCCAAACAGATAAGGCAGCGGTTTCACTGGCGCTTGATTATTGTTTGGAACTGGATACCTATAGGTATAATTTTTCAAATTTGGAACATTGTGGATGCTACTTCCATAGGAAGAGGGAGGAGAGGAGTACATTTTTGGAGCTGATTTAGTGAAGGTCCCGTTGTTCCCGTTATTGTATGAATTAAAATACGGTTGTGTTACACTTGAGTTGCTTTGACTGGCTTTATTTGCGATTAAACGCATGTCTTTGAATTTAAATTCGCTTACATTTATTTCATGTATTAAAATTTTTGCCTTATCGTTATTATCGACCTTAACAAAACCATAGCCTTTGTATTGATTTAGTACTGTATTGAACGGGAAATAATAAGAATTAATTGTAATGTCCGGTATCTTTTCTGTTATGATTTCTGTTAAAAACTCAACAAATTCATCTTCATCGAAGTTAGTTATCGGTAAATTACCGATAAAAACACAATCAAATTCGTCATCTAACTCGTCGTTGGATAAATAATAATTGCATTTTTTACTGCTATGTGATGCAGTTGAGGCTCTTCTTCTATGGTCATTATAAATGAAGGTGTTACCAGATATTGTGGAGTTAGAAGGAGAATGTTGGTCATGCGTAAGCAGTAATCGCTCTCTTTCCTTTCTTTCGATATGGTAGTTTATAAACAGAGTGCTCTTCTCGTTATCTTTATTGGTCAGGGTGGTTCCGTTCAAATCTTTTATGCATTTAGCTGCTTGTGAGCCTAATAAATAGGATAAAAATCCATAACCCACATTTTTATTATCAAATATTAGTTTCAAAGTGACAATTGAACCATATTCTTTGAATTTATTGATCAATTGGATCAGAGAGGTATTTTTTGGGATACCACCAATGAATAAATTACCGGGATGAGAGAGTGTGTTGTTGTTCATACTAATTGACCAAAACTCAATCGTATCCTTTTCCTCTTCCTTCGTAATTATATCCTGGATATCTTTAGAACAATTCTTGAGATTGAAAACGTTTTTAAAATTGCATTGAATAACTGTATCATAGTCATCTTCAGGCCCTAACGAGTTCTTTGAACAAGCAAGAAGTTTGTCAGCTATAGTGGCATATTCTATATCCTTCAGATATGTTTTCCGGGATGATTCATTCATCTTTTCGTATGGTTCAATACTTTTTTGTGGGACCAAAGTACCTTTACATTTGTGAATACAGCTATGGATTTCTGATAATAAGTCATCACTACATGGTTTCAATCTTACTGTTAGTTGGTTAGTGTTTGCTAATAGTTCTAATTGGGAGTGGTTACTCATTTTCAAAACTGTGCTTAATTTGTTTGTGATGACAATAGAATAATTATTAAATTGATTTAAAAAAAAAATAAAGTCCGAAATATTAGTTTAAATCTTGATAGCAGGGTTGGTGTATCTGTCTTCGGTTTGAGTTGCAGTTTTCAGAATTTTCTGATCGGTAATTATTTAGTTGAGGATTTGAATGAGATACTATTTTCCCAAATATTGAAATCTCAAAATATAATGAATAAATAATTTAAAAAAATGCAAAGGTAACGAATGCAATAGTAATGTTCTTTTTTTGTATTTTTTTTTTTTTGGATTAATAGGAGGTTAAAGAATCCTAAAAGAAAATAAACTCTTGGGTTAAGAATATTAAGAATAATGAATTGCAAAAAAAAAATATCGATCTTGTCTTTATTAAATGAGTTTAATCCAACTGAAGAATAGCCTTCTCCTCAATATTGAAAAAATTCCAAATTTTTTTTTTATATTGATCTTATAAGTTTACCACACAGTTATATATAGAAATTTTACATTTATCTGAGAAGGTTTAAATACTTTCTCCACTAGTAAATTGAGATGCTTTTAAAAGAAAAGGGTAAAATAGAAAGTCAAAAAAAAAAAAAATAATAGGGAAGGGAGTTTCAAGTGAAGAACCCGATAATAAGAAGAATAAGCAGAAGAAATAGTATTTCTTCTTTACAGATAAACTCGAATTTATATTTTCCTTTGACAATAAGATGTACTGCTTGCGTAATCACTAGATAGGATCAAAGATACCCAAAATAAAATTAATATCGATACCAATAATCAATATCTTGTTTCTGCAGTATGAACTATTGTTGTGAAGGGAAATTAAAGAAAAGAAGCAGGGAAATAACTTACAGTTAGGTTTTTTTTAGGGAAATCCATATTTTTTTTTTTATTTTTTTTTTTTTTTGTTTTCGGGTTTATATTAGAGAGAGAGAGAAAATGATCTACGCCATCTGGCCCAATAATTTTATTTTGTTCTACATGCTACGGAAGTTTCTCAGTGAATTACTTAATTGAGTATGTTCTTTTGAGCAGCATTGAAGATAGAAGCTGCATTTTTTTTATTTCCATCTCCAAAAAAAAAAAAAAAAAGACGAGAAATTTATTCAATGAGTAGAAAGAGGTGTAGAGAATAAGTCCTTCGCGACTTCCATCGGCAAGAGAGAAGAAGCCGACGGGGGCAGAAAAAAAAAACTAGAGAGAAATAGGGAAGTGGAGATTGGATGGTAAAGACGGAGATTCCCAATTGATGTAGAAGGTTAATCAAAGAGCCTTATAGGACAAAATAGAAATAAAAAGGCCCATAAATATCAAAAATAATACTAATGGCCCAAAAAAAACGAAATGTAGTTGTAATTCCAGAATCATGTAAGAAATAAAAGATGTTTAAACCAAAATAATTATAGTACTAGCCACTTTAGCATTACTGCATCTGTATAAAAAAATAAAACATAAGGAGTAGTAGAGGGGAAGTAAATTGTTTCAATAGGGGAAACTAAGCCGATATATACCTTTTTCTTCAAGCTGCGTTCACAGAGAGGGATAGAGGGCTACAAAACAATATGCTCAATTCAATTCGATTACCTTATTTTTTTTTTAATACTACAAAAAAAAATCCAGCAACCATTCAGTGGAATGTATTTACCAATCTAGAAAGAAAAAAAAATAGGGAAGTTTTACGTCTTCTTGCATCTGCAGAAGTTGTGAATGAGAATACAACCCTATAATGAATAACAAAAGATTTGACATTTTGGTACAAAACATGTCAGTTCAAGCCCTGTTATTATATTGTAGGTCATCCTTCTCCTGGTTTTTATATTTATTACAATATACTATAGACGTGATCTCAGAAACTAACGAAGAGGTGAAAAAAAGAAAAAAAGTACTGCAATAGTAAACATTCGGTCAATCGCTGCTGCTTCTTTTTAAGAACTTTATTGGTATCTTTTCTTTTTTCACCTTTTTTTTTTTTTGAAGGAAAGAGAAGACCGAAGGAACAGATATTCTGGATCAAATAGAAAACATTTTAAAAAGTTGGGCTGAATATTTTTTTTTTTGATATGCCCAATATAAACACGTCGCTATAACTGTCGGAAAATAGAAAAAAAGGGAAAAGTGTCTTCTTCTTGCCCTTAAGGGAATTCTTAGTAGGGTAGAAATTTCTCTGGATATTCTATTATTTTTTTTACTTTAATATTGGTCGATGCAGCCTACATAATCAATTCAGTTTTTAATGTATAGAGAGCTACAACAGCTTCTGTATAATAATAGAACCCGGGTATAAAAGAATGTCATCTCGTCATATTTTTTAATTTATTTTTTGTCCATTGCGCTCGCCCGAAAAGAA
Organism: Nakaseomyces bracarensis; assembly: GCF_045282275.1. Classification (NCBI taxonomy): domain Eukaryota; kingdom Fungi; phylum Ascomycota; class Saccharomycetes; order Saccharomycetales; family Saccharomycetaceae; genus Nakaseomyces; species Nakaseomyces bracarensis. Next base: position 340,111 of record NW_027263965.1, read on the forward strand.
ATAACTAGAAAAAGGTAAAGTCTAGACTCTTCCATCTCTGTCTCTTTCTCATTCCAACAGATGGAACAGGATTTAACGTCATTACATTTTTTTCATTGTTTTATATCATATTGCTATCAAAGATCATTTTACGGAAATAAGGATGCAATTAAGAAAGTAAAAAACAGAGTAAGGGCAAAAAAATTTTTGATCATCTCCACCTCTTTCCATTTTTTTTTTTGTCTTCTACTGAAAACCCTTATCCAAATAGAATTTTTTATCGTAGATCAAACATTCTCTTGAGTCATGTGTACTTGCTGATCATACTCATCTATTTTCTTTTCCTTACTAATCACTAATAACGTATTACTCACATGGGTTGAAATATTTTTTTTATAAAACCATTACCCGCTTTAAACATTCATATGGAGGGAGTCTTTCTATGCCTCATGCCTGCGTCTCTGCTTTGTGTATGTGTTTGTGTGCCTTAAGAGAAAACAATGGGAAGATAAGGGTCCTCTAATTTGACAGCTTATCCTTCGATTTCTGTGTCTTCGTGAGTCTGTGGGGTGGGTTGACAAAAAAAAAAAAGTTGCAGAAAAATTGGGAAATGCTCGTATAAGCAATTGAACCAAAAAAAATTAATATATGGATTTATTATTATAGATGGTAACTGGACTTCCTTGAAATTGATTTCTATTTGTTATTTGGGCTCTAATATTGTAATTGAGGAAGTTGGGAGAGACACAAAGAAATAAAATCGAGAAAAAAAAATAATAGAAAGTAGATTTTAGGAAAAAATGTTTGTTACCATTCGTGGACTTGCTACAGTTGCTAAAAATGCTACACCTAAGTTAACGGATGTGTTAATTGTTGGAGGTGGTCCTGCTGGGCTTACCTTAGCTGCAGCCATTAAAAACTCACCAATTCTTTCTGGTCTTTCCACTACTTTAGTGGATGCCGGGGACTTGGGTAAAGTCACATCGTTCCACGATAGTCCTCCTGAACATTTTACAAATAGAGTTGTTAGTATTACGCCAAAGTCACTACATTTCATTGCTGAAAGAGCTGGTGCTGGTGATTTCCTGTTGAGGGACAGGATTCAGCCTTACGATGGACTTTACGTCACAGATGGGGTCACGAACACTATCCTTGACCTTGAAAAACCTTCGATGTTGGAAATGATTGAAATTTTGAATATACAATCTAGTATTTTAAAGAAACTGTCTCAATACGATGAACTTTTAGATGATTTTAAGATAGTGGACAAGACTAAAGTCACAAAGATAGAGAGTTCAGATCCAAAGGATCCTACCTCATGGCCTTTGGTTACATTGGATAACGGTGATATTTATAAAACTAGACTTCTCGTGGGTGCGGATGGTTTCCAATCTCCAGTTAGGAAATTCGCTAACATTGAGTCTCGTGGTTGGTTCTATGGCACATTTGGAGTGGTCGCAACAATGAAGCTACAGTACGATCCATTTAAGTTGAGAGGCTGGCAAAGATTTCTACCAGATGGGCCAATTGCTCATTTGCCGTTGCCAGGCGAAAATGCAACATTAGTCTGGACCACAACAGAGAGAATCTCTAAACTATTGTTGGATATGGATCCAAAAGCCTTTGCCTCGTTGATAAATGCAGCCTTTGTTCTAGACAATGTTGATTTACAATACTACTTTGATGAACTAGAAGCTGGAAAGATAACTACTGAGGAATTGGTTGAGGATGTTAAATTTAGAATGGACCAAGAGTTCTCTAAATTAACTAATGACACTATGATTGATGAACTGTACCCTCCTCAAGTAATAGATGTTAAAGGAGATACCAGAGCCAGATTTCCATTGAAGATGACACATGCTGACTCTTACTGTTCGTACAGAGTAGCATTGCTAGGTGATGCTGCCCACACAACACATCCTTTGGCTGGTCAAGGTTTAAATATGGGCCAAGGTGACACTGAAGCACTTGTAGATGCTCTTGAAAAAGCAACTCAGAGAGGCCAAGATATCGGTTCCTTATTAAGCTTGGAACCATTCTGGGCTGAAAGATATGCTACCAATCATATTTTATTAAACATGGCCGATAAGCTTTATAAGCTATACCATACGGATGCAGCACCTGTTGTAGCTCTTAGAAGTCTAGGTCTAAATATTACCAATAATTTCCCACCAGCTAAGAATTGGATTATCAAGACCCTAACTGCTGGAACAGAATTTTAATGGTAATGGATAAGCCAAGGCTAAATATTATGGATATGCTCGATGATAAAAAATATTTTACTGAATTTTATTCTTTCGAAATTCTTTTCACTAATCTAGTGGAAAGTAACTTTTGATCTTTATATAATTATGTATATATATCTATATATGTTAATAGTTTCTGACTTACAGTTGTTGGTTAACTTGACTCTTTCAACGTAAAAAATTACTATTTACAAATTTTGCTACCAAAACATGTATCACTCTGTAAGTAAAATGAATACAAAGAGAATAATATAAGAAAAAAACTAAACCACATCCGTCGTGGTTATTAAACATTCTATATAAATATATGAATATATATTTAGATATAATATAAACAGTAATTTTCTTATCTGCCTTTCCAATATACTTTGTTCAAGTAGTAAGTATGTAAATGGATGGCATAAATCCGAGTAAAAAAAAAGCTGGCTAAGAAAGAACAATATTACAACTCTTGTCCTTTATGGAACTTGGAACCAGCGAAGACACAGTCAGAACCTAATTCTTCTTCAATTCTTAAAAGTTGGTTCCACTTAGCTAATCTCTCAGATCTAGCTAAAGAACCAGATTTGATTTGACCGGTCCTCAAACCAACGACCAAATCGGCAATAAAAGTGTCCTCAGTCTCACCAGATCTGTGAGATACTTGAACACCCCATCCGGCACCGAAAGCCAGATTAGCTGCCTTGATAGATTCTGTTAAAGAACCAATTTGGTTAACTTTCAATAACAAACAGTCCGCTGCCTTCTTTTCAATAGCAGTTTGAATTCTCTCCGGGTTGGTTACAGTCAAATCATCTGCAATGATTTGGATGCCAGCCTTAGGGAAGAAATCAGTCCAGGAATCCCAATCATCTTCTGCGAAGGGATCTTCCAAGGAAACAATTGGATACTTCTTCAAAATTGACATATAAAACTCGCCCAACTCCTTACCACTTAATTTATTTTTTGGATCAGGATTAGAATTCTTAAAATCCAGATCATACTTTCCATCTTTATAGAATTCCGATGAGGCTGGGTCCATAGCAATCTTGACCTTTCCTTCATGACCAGCTTCCTTGATGGCATCATAAATCAAGTCTAAAGCTTCAAATGCAGTAGACAAAGAGGGTGCTATACCACCCTCATCACCAACATTACCTGCAGAATTATCAATTCTCTTCTTAGCCAAAGCCTTTAAGTGATGGTAAACCTCTGAGCCAATTCTAACAGCTTCATGAAAGTTCTCAGCGCCCACAGGAGCAATCAAGAATTCTTGAAGAGCTAAATGACCTCCCGCATGAACACCACCATTCAAAACATTAAAGAATGGACAAGGAATAACGAAAGGATCTTGTTTTGCACCGGATAAGTCAGCAATATGCTTATACAAAGGCACACCTTTAGCCGCAGCACCCGCTCTTGCAACTGCCAATGAGACACCAAGGATGGCATTAGCACCTAGTTTACTCTTGTTACCGGTACCATCCAACTTGATCATGAAATTATCAATCGCAGTTTGGTCCGTAACATCCAACTTTGCCTTAACCAGTTCTGGACCGATAGTATCCTTAACATTGGCCACTGCCTTCAAGACACCTTTACCTCCCCACCTAGAGTCATCACCGTCACGTAATTCCAGTGCTTCGTGAGACCCAGTAGAGGCTCCAGAAGGAACAATGGCTCTAAAAGTGCCATCTTTAGTAGTTACTTCAACTTCAACAGTTGGGTTACCACGTGAGTCATAGACAGTCCTGGAGTGAACTTTTGTAATAGTTGACATAATTCTTTTTTCCTTTTTCCTTTTCTTTTTTTTTTATTATATATAAATCCTAGAATTTATACTTATATTTATTATTTGAGTTTTTAGTTACCAGTTTATACATACAAAATAGCAATAATAAAGATAGAAAACAAGAAATTCTCAAATGTACCCAGTCTTTATATATCTCATTTTTTTGTGAGTGAATAGTATTATTTTATCTTTCGATATAAGGGATAAGAAGACTATCCCCAGAATATTAATATATTGAAACAAAAGGAATATCTTTGGTTCTAGAATATTTTTTCCGAAATAACAAATTCACTCAACCGACTGTATTTCTACGAGGCCTTGTATTACATAAAGTGATATAATACATCAATTGGTTTCAGTAATACTCAGATATCATGAGTCCATTGCTTTGATAACCCTTTAAAAGGTATTTATTTTCATATAATCACCGAAATCAATTAAAAAAAAAAAAGAAAGAAGAGAAAAAAAAGTAATATATTACAAGGCTCATTTATTAGGTTCACTTTTCTTTTTATAATACCCTTTTTTTCCCTCCCCCCCAGATCTACGGGTAGTGGGGGTATAGGGGAGATGAGATGTAAGGGCTCAAATGGACGACTGTTACGGCTAAATTACAGGGGTACTGTGTGGGGGAGAAGAAGAGATTCATCGAAAGATTCTATACATTGATACAGGCACCGTTTCAATTAATTAATATTTCGGGAAACCCTTAAAATATTATTTATTATGCCGCCAAATTATTTATTATGGCACTATATCTCCTTAAAAAAAATTCATTCATTTCAGCTACTATTCCCCTTTTTTATTCTCATTATCTGATGATTTTTATAAATTAAAAAAGCAATAACTTGATAGCAACAAATATATTGATATGTTTCGTAAAATTTGCTATTATCCCAGTATATTAATAAAATAAATATCTAGGCTCAGGTACAAAATACTATGCTTATGATATAATTAGATCGAGACCCGTATATGAATATCTCTCTCATGACTAATCACCATTGACGTTTTGATTTTCCATTTCTTTTTTTTTTTTTTGGCGAATTGCAAGAATTGAAGCGTTGCCGAAATATAGCGATGTACATGCAAAAAATGTAAACAGTGCTTGGGCTATTGGAATAAAGAAGTTTGTAAGAAAACATTGATTTATTACTCATTTTTACAGAAGATACTTGCATTTTATCTCAATTCTCTTTTCCTAGAAAGTTAGCCTTTGTATAATAAAGGATTTGAAGAAAAAACAAACAAACAAAACAAAAACAAAACAAGAATAAACGATTCAAAAAATTTAGCCAATTATTACTATCATATATATACATTTTTTTTTGTTGAATACAATATGGTGGTAAGGAGAAGATCTAATCATCGCGATGAACATGTAACGAAAAAACAGAAAGTGGTAGAAGGAGAAGAAGTGATAGAGGAAGAGCCATCTACTGGGAAACACAAACAAGAGGAAGCTTCTGATGAGAAGAAAACTGATGCAGATACACCTGATGGAGAAGAAACGGGAAGCGATGAAAAGGATACTGTGAAGGATAACAAACATAAAAAGAAGGACACTTCTGGTAAGGAGTCCGTAGATCAGGATACAACTGAAAAAATGAATAACGGAGAAGATGGCAGCGCAGAGGCTAAAGAAGATAAAGATATAGAAGATACAGATGTAGATGATAAAGTAGACAAAGATGTAGTGGATAAAGAAGACAAAAAATTAGTAAATAAAGAAGACAAAGAAGAAGTGGATAAAGAAGACAAAGACGATCAAGAAGATAAAGAAGACAAAGACGATCAAGAAGATAAAGAAGACAAAGACGATCAAGAAGATAAAGACGACCAGGAAGATAAAGACGAAGATGATGAAGTTGATGAAGACGAAAAAGATAGAGATGAGAATAATGGAAAAGAGGATGGTGAAAGCGATAAACCAATAGAAGTGGGAGGAAAGGAAACTATAGAAGATGAGGAAAAAGGATTGGTGAAGTTCGAATTTGATGGGATTGAATATAAATTTAAGGAAAGAGCAAGTGTCATAGAAGAGAATGAGGGAAAGATTGAGTTTAGAGTGGTGAGCAACGATAATACTAGAGAGAATATGATGGTTTTAACCGGGCTGAAAAATATATTCCAGAAGCAACTTCCTAAAATGCCTAAGGAATATATAGCAAGACTAGTGTATGATAGAAGCCACCTTTCCATGGCCGTAATAAGGAAACCGTTAACGGTAGTGGGTGGTATTACTTATAAACCTTTCAATAAAAGGCAGTTTGCAGAAATCGTTTTCTGTGCGATCAGTTCGACAGAACAAGTTCGTGGTTATGGTGCACATCTAATGAACCACTTAAAAGACTACGTACGAAACACATCAGATATTAGATACTTTCTGACCTATGCTGATAATTATGCCATTGGTTACTTCAAGAAGCAAGGTTTCACTAAGGATATTACTCTTGACAAGAAGGTTTGGATGGGTTATATCAAGGACTATGAAGGTGGTACACTAATGCAATGTTCAATGCTTCCAAGAATTAGATACTTAGATGCTGCTAAAATTTTACTGTTACAGGAAGCTGCTTTGAGAAGAAAAATTAGAACCATCTCAAAATCACATGTTGTTCACCCAGGATTGGAAAACTTTAGGGATCTCGATAATATAAAACCAATGAATCCTATGGATATTCCAGGTTTACGTGAAGCTGGGTGGACGCCAGAAATGGATGAGTTAGCTCAAAGGCCGAAAAGAGGCCCACATTACGCAGCTATTCAAAATATTTTAATTGAACTTCAAAACCATGCAGCAGCATGGCCGTTCTTAAGACCAGTCAACAAAGAAGAAGTTCCGGACTATTATGAATTTATTAAAGAGCCTATGGACCTAAGTACAATGGAACTAAAACTAGAAAATAATAAATATGAGAAGATGGAAGATTTCATATATGATGCAAGGTTAATTTTCAACAACTGTAGGTTGTATAATGGTGAAAATACTTCGTATTATAAATACGCAAACCGGTTAGAGAAGTTTTTTAACAATAAGGTTAAGGAGATTCCTGAATACTCTCACTTAATTGATTAAAACCTAATGAACTAAATAACAACTAAATCGCATTTGAAATTTTTTGCATTTTGTAACTATAACTAAATGGGAATATAAATGACAAGGTAAATAGTACTCACTATAATATATATGATGCATGAATGTTTATAATATTATAATGATATGTAATTTTTTATGCAGGATTCATTAATCGTTAGTTTCAATGTATCGAAATTATTTACAACTGAGGAAGTTAGTTAACACTGGAAGAAGACCTTTTATACAGCAATATGCTTGTTTAAATGATACTGTCTCTAAATAAACAATCTCTTAGTCAATTCATAACTAGAAATCATTATTGCACAGCTAGGAGCTATCTTTGCCACACGCGGAGCTAACCCTGTGTACAATGCACCATAGCCTTCAACACGTCTAATTGAGTTCAAAAACCCAAACATAGTATTTGATTTTCCATATTTCATTCTAGAATTTGGATTTTCGGAAACAAGAGCTATCTGTTGTCTTGTCTTTCCCACGTCAAATGGATGTGTGGCCACAGCAGCAATGCTACCACTAACGAACCCGCCTAAAAAGCTATTTGTAAAGTAAAACCAGTTTGAATTCCCATCTTTGTCCATAGAATCAGGTGAGAGGTAAGATACTTTCTTTTTATAAAACTCATAAGATGCCCAATATATTGCACTAAAAGGGACATCTCTCCATAGTGTGATTTCCAAACCCTTCCATAGCGTCTGAGTTACCCCATTTACTCGAATTTCATTTTTAATCCCGTTCAGAAGATCTTTATACATGATAAGGGTCCCATGCGACCTTGCAGAACTAGGAATACTTTGTAATTTTGTTTTGATTAATTCCAATGGAGCAACTGTTGTAGCTGCGAGGACCCTGGCTAGAGCACCACATATCAACGGGTTAATGATTGGGTGTGTCTTGCTTATTGGGGATTTATCTCGTACATATTCGTACCCTGTAAAATAAACAATATTCGCCGGTATAGCCATCAATAATGTAATAGATATGCCTCTCCAAAGTGTCGATACACCTTCAAATTTGGCAATTTTGGAGAAGGCCTCCAATGTACCATCAAACTTTTGATTTCTACAGCTTAAATTTTGAAAGCAGGAACTCTCCCAGAATATCTTTGCCGGTTCAAGTTCTGATCTCTTTATCACTCTTGAATTTTTCAACAATTCAGACGTATTCCTTCGTATTCCAATAGTTTTGCCTTCCGGCAAATTTTCTATATCTGCACAGCCGCAATCCTCAATCATCTGTTGCTGTTGGAGCCGTATCCTAACAACATCCATAGGTGTCAAAATTACAGAGGTTAACAACGACCCTATAGTAGCGCTCATCATACGCTCTTGAAGAGATAGCGTATTCCCATTGCTTCCTCCCATTCTTTTTTAAGAGATATTTATTAAGTAATTAACACTAATAGCACTTACCAATTAAAAAACACAACAACCAACCAAAAAAAATCACAGAAAATATAGAATAATATCACAATTTTTTCGAAATAATATTTATATGTTTCTCTTATAACTTCAGTATAACACCCAATATTTCTCAGGTTCCTTAGTTTGATGTTCAGCCTCTCCGAGAAACCTAAAAGGTACCAAATTTTTTTCTCAAACAAAACAACTCTCTTTTCACACAAATGTAGACAGGCAGCACTATCGTGATCTGGTTATAAGAAGTTAATAGAACTCCTGGGATCATTCCATTTGTCATCCATCAAATTGGAATTTTTTAAATTAATTAGACTCACACCCACACCCCAGGTTCACTTTTTAGTGCTCATCGCAAAAATTGCCGTGAACGTTACCCGGGGGATTAATTTAAATTGAAATTTTGAAAAAAAAAAAGAGGGACATTTTCGAATTTTAAAGGACATTTGGTGGCCGGGTAAGATCCATTAGTCATGTAGTTAGAAAATTCTCGGCGATTTCCGCACCCAGGTTTTTTTAAGTTCGTTCATAATTATGTAAAATCTATGGCGGTTGAATAATACATTAAATATATTATAAAATATGGGAATATTAGGTTTATATATAATTATGAAAACAACATGAAAAAACAAAAAAAACGACCAAATTATTGGGTTCTTCTTTGTTTTAATTTCCCGGTTGCTGTTGTTATACGTTTTCCAAGATTGAATTTCTTTTGGTCTAGGTACTCTCTAGGGAAGAAGTCAGTCAGGGTGGATTGTTTTGGTGCTTTCTTTCTGGCGTTTATATCTCTGATTAGTGGGATTAGCACTTCGTCTGACTTCTCTTGGGGCCAGCCCAGATATTTATAAAGGAAGTCTCTTAGCATATCGAGGTCCGGACTTGCCCATACAAATGGAGTCTTGTCATGATCAACCTCTGGGTTAAGGTATGAATCAAATACAAACGGGCTAGGAAAATCAGCTTCTAAAACGACTTCATTCTTAACCAACTTCTTTCTCAAATCCCTTTGGAACTTGTTTTCAGATTCCTGCTTCTTTTTGTCAAACTGGCCTTCATTGTACCATTTCTTAAAATTCTCTAGGCTGCCGAATTCCGCGATCACTTCCATACTTGATACAGGTCCCATACCTTTGATACCAGTAGTATAATCACTCCCTAGTAATTGTGCTAGCTCTATCATATTCTCTCTGGAAAGACCTAAGCCATGGAATATCGTTTCGGAATCATAATATTCAACATAGTTTCTTTCATGAAACATATTTTTATAAACTTTTCTCCCACCGAATAAAAAAACATCACTATCATCAGTGATAATTCCATCAACGAGACTCAGATGGACTAATTCAGCACATTGGGCTTCTGCTTCCATTGGTGCCGTTATATAGGGAATCCCAAATCTTGCCAGCAATTCTTGGACTTCACGAATCATATCGATAGTCACTTCATCTGCATCTCTCTTATCCTTGACCTGTTGTACGTAAATCTCATCCTCAATAAACGCATTTTCACCAACATTAGAGTTATTCAGTGCTGTGACTCTGAACTCTCTGAATTCTTCTTCCTCTTTTCTCATGGTCTCAGTTAATTGTTCCTCCTCATCCTCAGAAAAATCATATGCAAAGACTTCCGGTTGTCTTATGTCTATCTCACCTTCCGACTCATCCGACTTTTCAGCATCCTTATCTTCCTCATTAGTTCTTGAGTCAGGTTCATTAATTTTTAAAATTTCTATGTCATTTTCTTTTTCTACGTTAGATTCAGAAGTAGTGGGGAGGTTGAATTCCGGAAGTGGACCAGATAACATCTGGAAACCAAAGTTGTTATTGTTGTCAAGACCCTCATTATTTTCATTAGTAGCGGAGTCTTCTACAAAATTTGTATTTTGATAAGGATTATAGGAGATAGAAGTAGAAGTATTCTCAAACCAAGAAGGCATTTCTGGAATTTGAGCAGGTTCTTTATCACTAGAGTCCTTTTCTTTGTTACGTGCTTCTATCTTATCTTTCTCGAGCTCTGGAATCCCATCTACCTTAGGCAAATCAGTTTGTGGCCCAAATAATAAAGAACCAGTTTCTATATTATCCAGAGCAGGTATTTTATCAACAATGTATTTTAAATTCTGTTGAGCTTCAGTTAAAACTGGTGGTTTCATGCTAATTGTTTCTGGTACTGCATTATCTGATGTTACATTATTTGTCTTTCGTATTTTAGTAGATTCACTTTTAGACTGCTCGTTTAAAGCATTTTCCAAATTTCTCTTCCTGTTGAAGTTCTCTATGGCCTCAATTTCTTTTAGTTGTTCTTCATATTCATTATCAGAGTCACTGTCAGAACTGATGTCTATAACTTCGTCATGATGCTGTTCATCCTGCTCATCAATAATATGAATAGGTTTTTTTAATCCTTCTTGTGCCATCATCTTCCTCGGAGATATTTCACTTGGACGAGTATCTAGGAATGATTGAAGGGTACCTCGCTTTTCACCAGCAGTTGGATTAGATGTTAGCATTCTTGCAGCTTTTAAAGAGTAATCCTCTACATTTTTCTTAGGTTCAGGTTTGAGTTCAATATCCTCCCATTCAAATTCCTCCTCCTCATCATCTCCGCAACCATTTTCTTCTCTATTCTTGGGAGCCACTTGTTCGATCATCTTTTTATCTGTATCTTCAAGAGAAATAGCTTTAGATGCTTCAGACCCATCGTAGTCACCAAATCCTAGCGTCCAACCGTTTTCAGTCTTCAAAAGCTTATATTCTTTGCTATTTTTACCTGCAAACCTATTACCGTCATTTTCAACTGCTTCCTGAAGTTTCGAAGCCCCTCCATCATTTATACCGGTCACATTAATCAACTTCTGAGTAAAGAAGTTTCTTCTTTTCAACATATCTATTTGGAATTTTGAAAAATCCATGCTATCAGGAAATATATTTTCTAGCTGGTCCTTTGTGTATCCCATTCTCAAACGGGAGCGTAATCTCAATGTCGATAGAATCATAAATTGTGTTGTCTTCGGCAGTTCTTCAAATTCCTTCGATGCCGGATTGATAGCATCCAAATCTATATCATCAATTACATCGGTATCAATAGAGTTAATCAATTTTTCAAAATTGTCTGCAGAATTCACTCTTTCATCGTTCCTACTATATTTAAAGCCTGGAATCTCCGGCAAATCCCACTCATCGAATGGCTTGAATACGTTGGTACGGGTATCACCGTTGCCGCCGTTGCTATTGGAATCATCCAAAGAACCTCTCTCTTTCAACGTTTGAAGCTGCTTAGCCAAGATCCTCTTAGCTGTTCTACTAGCATTTTCTCTCTTACCTTCTCTCCTCTCTTTCCTCTTCTGAATAGTCTTTCTCTTTAGAACAGGAACACCACCATCGAACACAAACACCGGCTGGATTCCAAAATAGAGTAGTTTACACACACGTCTGAAGAAACCAGTGATATGTGCCGACTTGATAGCATTACCTTCTTTATCTCTAACCGCCTTCAAGAACTGATAGATCCAAATAGAGGCATCAACCGCCATCTTACGATCCTGCAAGGACTCCAGCCTTACGGGCTTTGCAGTGGGCCCCACTATATCCCAAAATGAATGAACACCCATCTCAGAAGTTCCATTTATATTGCAGTTCTTGCTCTACTTGTATATAATTTGAAAAAAACACAACAAATTAATGTTGCGATGAGCATCAACTCTTCTAAAGCTTTAAAAATAAAAAAAAAAAGAATCTCCGCCTCCCTTAGCTATTAGGAATTACATTAGATTAGAAGAGAGAAACGAAAAAAAAGAAGGAATTGGAAATGTTCCAACCGAGGTTCGAACTCGGGACCTTTGCCGTGTGAAGGCAACGTGATAGCCACTACACTATTGGAACATTGTAACTTCCTTGAAAGAAGTACTTGAAAAAGGCGGCCTAATATTTGCTGCCAAGTTACTTTTTTCCCCTTTCTTCTTCCAAGGCGTAGTGTGTGACTCGAGAGTGTCACGTCAATTTGTTTTTTTGTTCGTGCCTGAACGATGACTCGTTCAAAGGGCGTCAAAAAAAGAACTAAAAAAATAAAATAATTAAATTAATTATCATTGGATAATAATAAAAACTACACTACTCCATATAAAAATATACTATTAAACTTGTTTTTTTTTTTATTACCTGCTTTCCAAGTTTATACTATTATTTTATTTTATATTAATTTTATACCGAATAAATATTGTTTTATTTTCTTCCAGATTTTTTTTCTATTTATTTGACGGAATTAAGAAAGCTGGATATAATAGTTTATCTCATTCTGTCTTATTTAAAATAGCTTTATTGTTTTATCTTGCAAAAAGTTTTTTTTTATTACAAATAAAATTTTTTTTTTGGTATGCAAGAACTAATCCCGTGCGTTGTTTTACTTATCTATCTACAGTTTATCGTCTACTTTTATTTTCTCTCTCTCTCTCTCTCTCGCTACTCTTTTATTTCGGCAGTTGAAGTTCTATTGTATTCGTATTCTCTTTTTTATATAGTATTTAATTTTTTTTTTTCAGTCCTTTTACTCCTGCGAGAATGAAGCCTAAAAAAATTAAAACAGAAAAAAAATAGAATTTAATTAGAAATTTGATATTGGAGTTATCATACTTTTAATTTTATTCATATCAAGAAAATTTTTTTATGTAAAGCCAATTATACCATTAGATTCCTCATGTTCTAAAGTATAAGAACATATCCTCAAATAATTTTTAAAAAATTATTTAGTAGCCCAGTATTAATTAAAAATTAAAACAAAAAAAGTAACGTTAGAAAATCATATTAAAACTTATACCTTTTTTTGCCTGTAATACCCATCATAGACCTTTTTATTTACATAACGGCAATATTTAAATTTTATTAAGTTAAATAACTAAATTAAACGAATAAATAAAATTAAGTAATTTTCTAACTCGGTTAAATTCCGTAACCCTTTTCAAAATAATCAATACCCAACATTGACTAATCACTAAAAAAAAAATAGAGATAGAGAGAGAGAAAGAGAGTATGGATTTAGTTTCTCGTTTTTTTTATGGTTTTCTTTTAAAAAAAAAAAGTATAAATACCCATGCCATTATCCTTTTTTTCCTTTCCTCATTCCCAAAAGTTCTGTCTTTAACTTCTTTTTTTTCTGATGCATGGCTGTCTCTTTCCCTTTTCCAATTTTCTCTTGCATATTAGTTTTTTAGTACGGACTTTTCTATAGCGTTAATCTTTTTCCTCTGAAAAAAAAAAAATCTTTTTTTTTTTTTCTGTATTTGGGTTACATAAAGACAAATAAGGACAAATACAATAAAGTTTCAGGACATTTGATATTTGTAAGTCGAGATTTTCCAATTTGAAGTCAAAATTTTTAATTTTTTAATTTAAATTTTTTAAAATTTGACATAATCAACACTTGATATTATTAAAAATATATTAAGATAAATAGTAGTGAAAATCTATTATTTTATTTAAAAAGTCGATAAGAGAGTCTGCTATTTTCTAATTATTTAATTAGAAAGACAAGACTTTTGGAAGACCATATCTTCAATAAAAAAAAAAAGATAAAATATTATTTAATCTGGACTGAATCCTAGCCCAAAAAAAAAAGTTAAATATTTTATTAATTTAAAAATATTTTAACTTAAAAAAGGACTTTCGAAATAATATATTTCTATCATTAAACTATAATATTACAGTACAGTACAAAAAAATAAAAAAATGTCTAACGTTGAAGAGATTGTCTTTAAAGCTAACAGCAATGACTCTATGGAAGAACAAGTAAGACATCGTGGTGTTGTTGAGTTCTCTGAGGCTGCAAAGAGTTATTCTAACTCTGCCGATGAATACCCCAGTGATGAGAAGAAAAGGGCTGAGACTGCAAGTGAACGTGAGTTCTTAGGTACTACTACTGATGATGATGGGTACATGCTACCGTCGTTACATCACCCAATGGAGAAGAGAATTGTTAGGAAGATGGACATGTTTGTTATCCCATTACTGATGATGATGTACTTCTTGTCCAACTTGGATAAGTCTAACATCGGTAACGCTGAAGTGGCTGGTTTGTCCAAGACTATTGGTTTGAAAGGTAAAGAATATAACGTCGCTGTTACCGTCTTTTTCGGTACTTACATTTTGTTTGACCCAGTTGGTGCTAACTTATTAAAGATTATGGGTCCTAACAGAATGATGAGTTCTTGTCTGTTGTGCTTCGGTGGTATCTCTATTGGTACCGCTTTTGTTAAGAACTACGGCCAATTGCTAGCTGTCCGTTTACTACTGGGTATGTTCGAAGGTATGATCTACCCAGCTATCAACATGTACTTATCAGTTTGTTACAGAAGAGAACAGTACGCTGTCAGATTCGCTTTTGTTTTCTGTGCTGCTGCTTTGTCTTCTGCATTCGGTGGTTTGATAGGTTATGGTTGTTCTAAGATTAACGGTGCTCTACACGCTTGGCAATATATCTATATTGTCGAAGGTGCTATCTCTGTCGGTTTTGTCCCTGCCTACATCTGGGGGTTGGGCCGTAAGTTGGAGGACTCATGGTTTTTCACTCCAGAGGAAAGAGAATATGTCATTGAAAGATACAACACAATGAATACTTTCAACCCAGACGAAAAGTTTGACTGGTTCCAAGTCTGGTTGGCTGTTAAGGATGTCAAGACATGGGTTAGTGCTGTTGCTCTATTCGGTATCGATTTGACCACTTTCGGTTTGACTGTTTTCTTACCAATTATCGTCACAAGTTTGGGGTTCAGTCACGTCAAGGCTCAATTGATGACTGTCCCAGTTTACTTCCTTACTGCTGTCGTCTTTTTCGTCTGTGCCATCTGGTCTGACAGATTGAAGCTGAGAAGTCCATTCATTATCGGTGCTTGTTTAACTACATGCATAGGTCTTGCAATCGTTCTAGGTTCTACTGTCCACGGTGTAAGATACTTTGGTGTTTTCATCTTGTGTATGGGAATTTATGTCAACGCTGCTTGTAACTGTCTATGGCTAAGTGGTAACACAGGTAACTACTTCAAAAGAGCTACTGCGCTAGGTATCAATCTATTTATTGGTTCCGGTTCTGGTCTAGTTTCTGGTCAAATCTTCCTAGCCAAGGACAAACCAAGATACATTTTGGGTTTGTCTCTATGTCTTGGTTTCCAAGTTTTGGCTATTGTCATGACCTCTCTACAGTGCTATTTGTACTACAAAGACAACCAGAAGAAACAAGCCATTATCGATCATTGCCATGAGATTGGTGAACCAATTCCATATGATGAAAAGCTAAGTGATTTGAATCCGGAATTCAAGTACATGTATTAATATAATAAATTTACGATACTACGTGTTTTCATTTTTTTTTGCGAAATAAAATGAAATACCAACAAAAAATATCACTCAACTAATATACCAGGAAACTTTTTTGTTTTCTTTCACCCTCTTTTTTTTTGTCTTTATATTAAATTATCTTTTTCCGGCATTAATATGTGTTCCAGGAATAATTAACGCTATACATTTGAATTAACTACGAAATGAGTTATGTATTCATAAAGTTATATTAGTTAGCTTTCTAGGCTAATTGTTCAGCATACTTAGTCCCATATAATAATATTCTATATAATTAACCAATTTAAGAAAAGTAGCTTTACCACAAATGTACATACATTCGATCAGTAATAATACTTGATCAATAATAAGAATTACTATGCAATTTTTTAGATGTGTGTGAACAAATTATATATCTTTACGTATAGTGTTTAAAAAAATGTAAAAAAACAGAGTCAAAAATTTCAAAGGAATAGAATGAAAAAACTCACACCCATTTCTCCACACTTTATTATATTGACTTATTACTATTATAGCTGACGAGTAAAAAGTCATAATCTAATTAGCAGAATGTAACAGATTTTCATTTTCATCAGACTCTGATTCGCTTTCCGAAGAAGTTTCCTCCTCCTCAGAGCTATCATCATCTTCACTTTCATCTGTGTCTTCACTTTCGTCCTCTTCGTTTTCCTCTTCCTCACTTTCCTGCTTAAACTGTTTCGAGTGTACAGATGTAGATTTCTTTGTTGGTTCAGGAACGTCAGAAAAGAATTCATCAAGACTTTGTAACTTATATTTCTGGCCTTGCTTTGAGACGAAGGTGTTAGAATCAGTGGCTTGTTTTGTAGTAGCTTCTAACCTTTTATTATTTTCACTAGAATTTGTGAACGATTTTTCACGATTATTGGCCTTGAAGTTTTCAGATGAGAAGCTGGTCTTGTATCTATCGTAATCTTTAACAGGAAGTGGCTCACGAATATCTTCAGAGTTTTCACTTTCAGAATCATATGTCCATGGAATAGATTTGAAATTATCAAGTAAATTTTGTGACACGCCAAAATGTACCAATCTTAAATCCTGTTGAGTTGCTGAGTTGTTTAGAGGGTCTTCGAACTCGAGTCCTCTCTTCATAGGAATGAGCAGAGGCTCGGGCTTTGGTACTTGTAACATTAAAGTTACTATTTGAATTTTGTCCTCAGAAAACAAAGAATCAATCATCCTAACTCTATCTCTAATATCGAAATCATCATCATACTTTGCTAAATAGACAACAGCTTTATATATTTGATAAAGCCTTGATGACTCATAATCATAAATACTCTCATTATTAGAGGCGGCCACAATATCATATGATAATAATTTTGCCGCTAATAGTACAATTTGGAGCCTACAGTTCTTTTCTTCAAACGTAAAGTCTCTAACAAGCCTTCTTAGTATATCTGGACACAACGCAAATTCCAATCGAGCAATTTCCCCGAATAACCAAATAATACCCGCTCTTGCTTTATCGTGCAATAGATCTTTATTTTCCAGTATTTTCGAAAGTTTAAATATAGCCTTGAAATTTTGTTGAGGAAACATATGCAAAAGAACCCTTATCACATTGACCATCGTATCTAAGACATATTTATCCGTTGAATTATTTTCAAGACTTTTTAACAACCACTTTAAAATTTTATCACCCCACTCAGTCTTGATCTGGCCTATAATACCAACAGTCTTTAATGCATTGGATTTTATTGTTACAGAATATTCGGAATAGACGTAGCTTTTGCATTCAGACAAGATTTGCACTCCGTTATTTTCTGTTATTAAGGCCGATAAAACTTTCAATTTGAAAGTGCCTACCATTTTACTATCATGTGGATACAAAAAAAAAGTTTTATAGTCATCTTCAAAGAGTGTGGAGTCAATTGTAGAAAAATATAGAACACTCTGCAAAAGAGATATCCTTGTGCTATCATCTAAGGATGAATCATTAACAAAACGTAGTAGCGCCTGTGGAAGCTTCGTATGTTTCAGAGTACCTATAGTAGAAAGCTGGAGGTAGGAATTAAAACACTCTAAAATGACATTTGGATTGTTGCTAAAAGCAAGTATTTTCATATTGTCCAGGAATAACTTTAGATCATCATGATATGAAACTGTAAATGAATCAAAAGGTATATCTTGTAAATTATCGGGCAATTCGATTTTAGCACTGGCATCACTTGCATTTTGTAATATTGGTCTAGGTAGAAATCGTTTTCCATATCTTGTTAAAAGTTTTATTGTATATAGTTGCGCATTGGAATCCAGTTTATCAATGATAGAACAGTATCTCCTATAATGGCCATGTAGCCAGTCCAGGTTATCCGAAAAGTGTTCTTTGAATGTGACTATTGCACTTGAAACCACCCTTGGCTCAGCGTCTGCCATCAAACTCTTTAACAGCGTAATAAATTCTTCTTCAAACTCATCGTACGCTGAATTATATAATTTCAAAATACTGTATGCAACTTCTGAGCGAACCACTGGTGAAGGATCTGTCACACATTTTTTTAGACCATGTAGGATAATCGGTTCCAAGGATTTCAGTCCCATATCACTCAATGCTTTTAGGGAAAAGGCTCTAATCTCAGGGTTAATATCGGAGGATAATTTTTGTAAGGAGTTAACAACCAGTAAAGCAAGATCTGGGTCTGTTTGTGCGTACCTATTTAGATATAGACCGACCAGTCTCCTTATCCTCAAATCATCCGAGTTTACAGTTTTTACCACATCAGGGAAGTAGGATTGTGGATCAAGGGTAGCGTCTCCTACAGCAACTGCTGTCATAAGACACTTCAAACCATCTCTTACTTCTCTATTATTCCTTGAGTTTAAGAGGGTATGTAACTGGCTAGCAGAAATCGTTCTTGAATACTGACTATATGATGTCTCCCCTAGCTTGGAGGACGCTACTGCAGCTGCCTCTAACGTTATCGATTTCACTGATTCCAATGCCGAAGCGAATTGACTCATTATTTTTTCAATTTCCTCTTTATCGCAAAATATCAGCTTGGATTGCCAATGAGATTGGGATTGAGAAATACATAACTTTACGTCACATCATCACTTGATCAGATAAAAAGCCATTCCCCGTGATTAAAATAAATCCGCATTGGTTCTCTTTCTCGACTGCTAACGAAACTGTCAAAAATATCAGCTTATACGAAATAATTATACCAAGTGATAATGCTATATAATTTTATATATATATGAATATTAAGTAAGTAGTTTTAAACATCGAAATATAGGTTGAATTACTTGATATTCATTGAGGTTATGGTACAGAAATACAGAAAAGGGACAGAAAGATCCAAATATACAATTTTCTTTTTTGAAGTTAGTTACAAGTTTTCTTTTCACCCTCTTATGAAATAGTTGATTATCTTTTTACTATTATTATTATGTGTGCTTTATATTATTTACTTAAGTTCAGCAAGTCTAGAGATAATGGCATTAGTGTACTCGGTTGTGGAAGCAGTACCACCGATATCCTTAGTAGTGACCTTACCTGCGCTGATAACGTCGTGGGTAGCCTTGGAGATTCTCTTAGCAGCCTCGTTTAGACCCAAGTGCTGTAGCATGATAGTGGAGGAAAGGATCATAGCTGTTGGGTTAGCGACGTTCTTACCCTTGATGTCCAAGCCAACGTGTTGGGAACCTGGTTCGAAGACGGCGTATTCTCTACCATAGTGAGCACCTGCAACAAGACCTGGGCCACCAATTAGAGCGGCACCGATGTTACCGATAATAGTACCGTACATGGAAGGAGTGACCATGACGTCAAATTGATGTGGCTTGGCAACAGCCTGCATGGAGGCATTGTCAACGATGATGGAGGAGGTCTGGATATCTGGGTATTCTTTGGCACCGATCTCGGTGACGGTGTTTCTGAACAAACCGTCACTCATCTTCATGATGTTAGCCTTATGGACCGCGCAGACACTCTTTCTGTTGTACTTCTTTGCGAAATCAAATGCAAATCTGGCTATTCTCTCGGACTTGGCCTTTGTAATGATCTTTAGGGACTCAACAACACCCGGCACAGATTCGTGCTCTAGACCCGAGTATTCACCCTCGGTATTCTCTCTAATGACAACAAGGTCCACATTTGGGATCCTAGTCTTAACACCAGGAACAGACTTGAAGAACGCAACGTGCGCATACATGTCCAACTTCTTCCTCAAGGCCACATTGAAGGAACCATGGTCCGAGATGTCAGCAGAGGTATGCCAGATACCTTTCAAACCGATCTTGTTCCTCTTTAGAGACTCTACGGCAGCAGATACATCCTGCGTACTATCAGATGTAGAGATATCCACACGTTCCCAATCAATAGGAATGTTCTCAGCCTCGAAGATAGACATCACAGAATCAGTGATCTCCTCACCAACACCATCACCAGGAATCAAAGTAACCGTGTATCTACCACCATACTTCTTTGGAAGAACCAATTCATTGGCCACAGATGCTAAACCTCTTCTCTGAACAAACTTGAACATTTTTTCTCTCTCTAATCTTATTACTTTATTTACTATTGAACTAACTCCTTTTTTGGGCTTGCAGTGTCTTTATATCTTTAACAAAGAGGTTCTCACTAAAGCCATCACATTAACCATATATAAACTTAATCGCCTAGTTCCACATAATAAACCCTCTCCCCCTTATATACTATCGCTCTCTTTCTCCCACATCCAACACTAAACAAGAAAATCCACAGAAACACACGCACAACGCTCTTTCCAAATGTCCTGTCCTCTGCCCAAAATCAAAGTTCTTCGGCCAATTGGATCGCAGCATGTTTAAAAAAAAATTTTCTTTGGTCTCCGAGTTCTCGGACAATTAAAAAAACAACAACATCCCACTGCCAACTAGCACAAACTCCCCTTTTTTCTATTGTCTTACTGTAAAAGGCCGAAATCACGGAAATGGGAAGAATGACTGTCACGCGATTATTAGTGCCCAGTGATATATCACATGTTTCCTTCGTTATTCATTCTCTCTTTTCGGTCAATGATCATATAAGTCACCATTGCGTAGAAATACATATGTACTTTGTGTTTAGTGTTAGAACAGGGAAAGGGTATAAAAATACATATATATATATATCCTAGAGAGATATTATAAAACTATGTCATTGGTGTCTACATATAGGTCGCTTGTTAGGAGTATTGTGAAGTTTGAGAGGCCGAATGTTATTGAGCAATTGAGGAGGAGTCTGAAGCAGGACATCGCGAAGCTGACGTACCAGCGGATACAGCTGGTGCGGGACCAGATGAAGTATAAGAACGATGCTGTGAAGGTGAAGGAGCTGAACAAGCAGATGGTGTTGTTGACAGCACGTGTTGAGAAGTTGAAAAAAATCGACCCGGCTAACGACAAGAGTACGTTGTTCATGAGAGACAAAGAGATGGTTCGGAGGCAGGTTCTCGAGGGGCAAGGTAATGCCAAGTTTCTCACACACCTGAAGAATATAGAGATGTTTTTCACAAACCAACGGGAATACGAAGAGCTTATAGAACGTTACAACGGAAAGAAAATATCACAGGAGGAGAAAGTTAAGAGAACCGCTAATAGGGTTGGTTTGGAGGTTCCCACGTTCTGAAAATATAAATATATATATCCAAACAGCACTGTAAATAATTGCATAACAAAAAAAACTGTAATAAACTATTTCATTCCTATATATAAAACGATATTTCCTACATATAAAGTGAAACTCGTATTTAATTACCAAAACTTAAAGCAAATTCTTGATTGAATTTCTAGCTTGTATTGTATTTAGGAAAGCACCATAGGACCATGTGAGGTCTCTAGCGCCTTGGTTGAATCCAGTATACTTATTGAATTGCTCGCTCATGGAACCATTATTGGCTACATGCGACCTTATCGTATCTAGGAAAGAATCACCAAGCTCCATCAGTGACTTCAACGTCTCGTTGAACCCATGCGAGTTGTACGTGATCGTAATATCTTTACGAGGGTCGTATTGGTCTAGGACCAAACTCCAAAATCTGTTGCCTTTGAGTATCACTATATCTTTGGATTCATCACGATACTTCTTGATTAACTTAAAAGATAATTCTGAGGCTGCCGCTGTTGCCAAAAACCATGGATTACCCTCTGAGACATCAATACCATCATAAACATCTTCTGGATACCGACCCAGAGCTGTTCCATAAAATTTGGTCTTCTTATTGTTATTTTCGACCTTGAGTTTGTTTATGGGGTAGAGTTCAGACATTGATTCAATAAGGTCATACAAAGTATTCAATATATTATTGTCATCAACGTCAAAAATTTCCAAGTCATTCCCCGCATTACCTTCGTCATGAGTGTATACACTTGCCAAGATTGTTGCGATATCAAGTCCTGACCTTTCTCCGAGAACCTGTGGACACGATTTAATTATCTCTCTGGTGTGATCAATGAAGCCACCCTTTTCCCTGACGAATGATAGTAAAGTGTCCCTTGTATTGATTAATTTATTTAAAAATTGCTCATCAACACCCCAGAAATACTTATTAGTTTCCAAAACGGGAATAGCCCTGTCTATCGAGTAAAGCTGCATCACTGTAGTGAAGAAATGGAATCCGTACACTTCCTCCCACAAATCGAAATTCTTCATATGCCAATTATTCACTATGAAGAGCAAATCCCAATATAATATCTCATGGTAAATATCACGACTTTCCTTTAAGGGCAAGAATTGGGATGTGTAATCTTCGTAGTCATTCAATGACAACAAGGAAGGTGAAAATTGAGTGTCAGAATTGTTGAGATTTTGCAAGTAGTTCAGGATAGTAACCACACGCAGGGCTGGACCATCATTCTGTGGTCTCCCCCAACTGAGATCAAAAGAAGAAAAATCGACGTTAAATTTTGGTTCTCCAAGACCCTTGGTTGACGTAGGGACTCCTCTTCCGGATAAGTTATCGATACGTTGCAACCGCCATGAATTATTTAGATACTGAACAATTCTCCTATGGATCACGGAACAGTCCGGTTCTTGACACACTGCGAGCTGCTTCACTAAGGTGTTTATGACGATAGCACTATCTCTAATCCACTGGTAGTAATAGTTCGGTGCGGATTGAGAGGGTGAAGCTAAAATTACACCATCGTCCAGGAAGTTATCTAGCAAGTTACGTAGAGCAATACTATTCTCAGCCTCCAACCACTCATTAAAGTTTTCCCTAGGAATGTAGTGTGGAAGCCAAGTCACCGGCGTGCTAAAATATGAAGGTACCGAGTTCAACACCTGTACAACTGCAGGTAGCGAAACGAAAAAAGTAAACACTCCCAGTATCACCAGCAGGAAATGCATTTTTTTTTTTTTTATTGACTGTTTGTGTTTTAGTTCTTGTTTATTTTTAGTTTTTATCTAATTTCTCTATTTCCACATGGAATGAAGACTCTCTAAGTAATACAATGCCAAGGAATAACGGTCTTTTTGTATATACCATAGAAAAAAAAAAAAAGAAAGTGTAGATCTTAACAACATGGGAGTCTCTTTATTATTAGAGATAGGAAGAGAAATTCCCCTTAAAAGTACAATTAAATTTTGTGTCTAGTCATTTTTTTTGTAGCTATTTAAGGGAATTAAAAGTCCGTGTTCAGTTATGCTACGGGTGTTTTATAGAAACGAAATTATAGAACCGGTTTTTCTTTATGATTCCCCCCCTCTAGTACCGTTGCGTGAGAAAAGAAGCGTAGAAAGGTTAAGAAAAGGACGGAGTTGTTTCTCTCTGTGGGGGGGGTTTCTTTTAGCAGATATGAGATTGGATGAGAGAGATTTTCGAAATTGTCGTCACTATGTTGTCATCGAGGAACACCAAAAGAAAAAAAAAATAAGAATTCTATACAGCAAGAGAGCTATTCTATACTCTTTTATTTAGTTGGAGTGCTGTAAGGGAAGATAAGGGGGGGTAGGGAATAGAAGGAGAGAGGAGGGGTAGGGAAGATGGGAGGGAGGGAGGGGGAAGGAAATGCAAAGGAATAATATCTAATACGTAATAGTCATCGATGTGTTCCAGAACTTGAACTGTGTACGTAGGAATCTAAGTTGTACAGGAATATGTAGTAAGATGATATAGATATATACATACACACACACACATACAAGATCAGTTAGATATGCATACGGCTGGAAACGGAATTAAGCAGGAAATAATAGGAGCAACAATAAAAACACAAATAAAGGAATTAAAAACGACTTGATTGATAAACAGTTTTAAAGAAGAAACGATTTTAAGGTTTTATACCACGGTTTTTAATTGTAGGAAAATATCGAAATGAGGGGTATATAATAGAGTAATAGAAAAGAGAAAATCCGATAAAGGAACATTAGCAGACGGGAGAAAAAAAAAAGGGTTTGTCTTTCTTTCTAGGATCTACTCTAAGTCGAATTGGAGATTATCAACCTCATCTTCTTTTAGATAAAAACAATAAAATAACTATATATTAAAAAAAAAGAAGGTTAGTGTACGCACTACGTATCTTTCTGTGCTTATTCGAGAAAGAAAAGAAAAAGAGAAGAAAAAAAAGCAATAAAAAATTAAATGAAGAAGAAAGTCACTTGAGTCATGATTGACGGACTGTAATAGTAGTAAGAGAAGGGAATTGAAATTATGATTTCTAACCTGTACACTATATAACAGCACTTAAAGCACGCCCCTCTCTCTCGTCCAGCCTTTGCTTAGAGATTAGTACCCTCAAAAACAAAAAAATTAAAATTAAAATAAGTAAAAAATTTTAAAAAAAAACCAGGGTGGTTGGAAAAGAGAAGATCGGTTCAGCCCCAATTTTTTTTTTCTCCTGCGGTCAGTCAAAGAAACCGATAACAAAGAAAGTAATCAGAAGGAAGAACGACTCATGTAGAAAGAAATGCGGTAACAAAATTTCATTGATATCTCTTCTTGGGTACGAACTCCACAGGAATAAAAATTCACCAAAATACGCAATCTCGAACCATTGATCAAATGTTAACGTCACCACTGTAAAAGAAAAAACTAAAATAACGAACTAACGAAATTAAATAATAGTATTATTAACAGAGAGATAAACTTATTCTTTAAGAAATAGAGTAAGGCTAAATATTATAGGAAGTATAGAAAAAAAAAATATACTACAGCCGAACAGTTGTAGTTACCAGAAAAATTCAAAAAAATTATAAAAAAAAAAACATGGCATGTCTTACATTCTCGATATATAAACAACAATGAAAAAGACAAAAAATTCAACAAAACTCTTTTTTTTATTAGTTATTTTTCGTTATTACAATCATAATTTTTTTATATAAATTGTTATAAGATAGATTACACTTACAGATAAAAATACTTACAAAATAATAAAACTATTACAAATAATAATAATAAAGGCAAAAAAAAAACAAATCAAAATATAATATAATAATGATGCTAACAGATTCACCGTTGGATGACTACCAACGTCTATGTTTTAAAAATAACTCGCCTTACAATGTACACACCTCCACTTACAAATCAAACCTCACACCCACAATGAGAGCTCTGCTATCACACTTCGACAATAACCCAGCTGCTGTCAAACAGGACAAACTGTTGAACTGCAACGAATACCAATTCCCTGATCTAGTCATGTCATATAATACGGAATCACATGACGACAACCAAGAGAACGGAGACGAAGCTCGCAGTAGCCATGTAAGTGCAAGTGGCCGGATGACTCCCATGTCGTCGCCCTCGCGCTGTGGTGGGACTAACTCCGAGAGTGAGATGTTGCTTGATGCGAAGATAGAGGTGCCTTTCTCCAACAGCAGTACTGGTGCACCGCAAAAGGGTGCTAGCTTTAGTGGAGTTGCTAGTGGTACTACTATTAGTAAGAACCAGCAGTTCAAGTTGACTAACTTGAACTCCAATCACAGGACGATCAATAATAACAACTGTATACTGTGGACTGATTTCCATCAGACAGATAATTCAGAGGATAACTTCGTGTTTTTGACAGGGATATGGAGGTTATACCAGGATGTGATGAAGGGGTTGATAAAGACTCCCAGGAAATCGGGAGACAGCCAGACTAGACAGGACTTCTGTCGGCAAGAGTACGATTTCATCATTTCAAACTGCTTCTGCGACGATGACTCGAACTACGAGAACAATAACGACATCAATGACTATTCGAAGAAATTTCACAGGCGGAAAAGCACCGGAACTACATTCACGAACATTACACCAAATAGTAGTAATAGAAGTACGACCTCCTATGGTTTGAGTACTAGTGCAACAACGGGTGCCAGTAATAATAGTGCTTCTAAGAATAACTCGAATCAACCTAATTATGTGGACTTCCATTGGTTTGATATACCGGAAAAATTTAGGTACCAACTTTTTAATCAATTCGAAAAACACTTGAGAGAGGAACGTCAAGTGGATACAACAAACTTACCAAAATTTGAAGATTACATTCAGAGGATTCGTGGCGGCTACATTAAAATTCAAGGCACTTGGGTGCCTTGGTACATTGCCAAGTCCATCTGTGTAAGGTTTTGTTTCCCAATCAGATATTTGTTAGTGCCTATCTTCGGTGATACATTCCCTAAGGAATGCGAGGATTACTTCTTTAACACGCATATGAACAACCTAAATGACTTCCTGAAGAGTGAACACATGTTAACGACAAACAGGAGAAGAAGAAAATCAACTGGTTTGATTAGCCCACCTTCTCTGAATTCCTCAGTAACACTAAACAACAATGAGAGCCACCTTCCACCATTTTTATCCCCTAACTGCCATAGAAGTCATACCCATGTGCAGACAGTAGATGCCAACGGAAGAAGAAGCTCAGAAACCACCATTT
The DNA here is from genome assembly GCF_045282275.1 of Nakaseomyces bracarensis. Classification (NCBI taxonomy): domain Eukaryota; kingdom Fungi; phylum Ascomycota; class Saccharomycetes; order Saccharomycetales; family Saccharomycetaceae; genus Nakaseomyces; species Nakaseomyces bracarensis. The sequence continues at coordinate 366,810 of NW_027263965.1, forward strand.
CGCCAGGTACAAGAACTACAAAACTCCAATTCAAACATAACCCAGCAATTATTGAGGAGCCTGCATATAGTGACCTATCCCATGATGCTGGACATTATGGGATGCACACATACAGTGACAATCATCTAGTTCCTGAAAATATGGATCAACATCGGAAAAGATCCCTATCTTGGTCTTATAGTTCTCAACTCAATGCTAAGAAGCAAAAGTTGCCTCCTATTTCATTACTAATGAAAACTATTAACTGGAATAACAACCAAAGTGTAAATTTACCTTCGGAGACCAATCCAACAGTTCAAACGATTTCAAAATTAGCCTCCTTCTATACAACAAGGGGTCATAAGTATTCATACCCCGAAAATATATTCACAGTCAACAACTCAGAAGGGAAAGCACCATATAACCTGAAAGATGACAAAACAATCCATAACCAAGCGGCATATGCATCACCAACTTCAACATCCAGTTCTGCAAGTCCCAAAAATTACAACTTAGGAGTTGTTATGCCTACAGCGACGAATAACGGCTTACATTTCGGTTATGATGCAACAGCAGTCCCTAGAAATGTCCCTGATAATTTATACGAATCTGGAAGTAAGAGATTAAAAGTTAGCTTACCGCACAACTTTTCGGATACTTATTCGTTCCAATATAGGAACAGTAGTACCTTACACAATCCACCCAAGACGAAAGGTACATATTACTCACCTATTATCCATAATGAATAGAAATCTAATCTAGAAAACCAGAAATTGAAATATACCGTATTTTTTTTTTTTTTAATTTTTTTTTTTTATAACTAGTTTAAAACAAGTAACTCTGACTCTAAAAATTAATCGCAAATTTGTCCTATAATAATATACTTTAATGAAAAATTGACCCTTTTCTTTAAAATTTTATGTAAATTTGATGGTTAAACCTCGAGGGGATGCAAATTATAATAAAACCGAATTTAATCTATCATAGTAGAATCTTTGTACTTGCTCACAACTTTTTCCTTCAAGATTTTTGAATATCCTAATAAATCTACACCCACAAATTACTTGATCATCATAGAGATAATCGGCAAGTCCTAATTTTTTTTTAACATTACATTTTGTTTTTGCAGAAATGCTATATAAATATATAATAATATATGATTATCTAAGGATATTGTAACATATGAAATACGGTGACTGGAAAGTTTATTTTTCCTCTATACTACTTAAGAATTAGTTAATAAAAGTGACAATAATGAATAAAAAATTAAGAATTAAATTGCTGAGCATGTTCTGGAATTTTACCACGACCGTAACCGTCCGTCTCATAGTAATCCATAGGATAATAATTCTCATTGAACATAACATCATAACTCAAAAGCACATTAGTCTCATAAGGAGTGAGTAATGGCTTTGGGAACGCATAACCCCAATCAATAGAGAGTCTTGGACAAGCAACCTGGACAAAAACATCAATGCTATCAAACATTGCTAGCTTTTGCGGGAATACCTCACTCAAGATAATCTTGACTACGGTTTTACCAGCTTTCAATAATTTTGCTTCCAGATTCCGTACTGTATCGACATTACCTTGACGACCTAATGCTCCCAATATCAACCCAAAAACTTTACCTTTCTTAGCTGTATTGATAGCATCTTCACGCACATCGACAAGCTGCTTTTGGTCGTATCTCTCTCTGGTAAATTTTCTATTGTATGGGTCATATCTGTAGGCCGGAATTTCTGGATTATGGATCATAGCGGACTCCAAATGGAATCTACCGTCACCAATGAATACCAAAGCATCAAATTGTTCTTTGTCCAGTCTTTCTGATGTACATCCTAAAACTTCACCTCTTGATAAAGGCTTTATTTGTGGAGGATATATATATAGCATATGATCCTTATCATTCAAAAGGGTATCTTTCAGACCATGAACAGTCGGGTTAAATTGAATAGTACCAAATGTTGCTATCCTAGAGCCCTTAGGAAAGTTCTTCTGGAGTGTCTTGACCACATGTGATTCATCAATAGTAATTGTAACAAAAACATATAGCACCTTGATTTCGGTTATATCAATAGGAACCAGACAAGAATGAGCGTAATGCACGATAAAATCACAATCTAAGGCTCTAGCTGTAAAATCATCAATACAACAAGCACCATAAGAAACATCACCCATAACAACAGTCTCTACACCGCAGAACTGCTCTAGGATGTCACTAATCAACAAGGAGTAAATAAGTAAACCTTCAGGCATCTGCAGAGCAACACGTTTCGCTCCGTGTTTCCTAATGTTCCAAATAGTCTTGTGGATTTCAAAATTGTAGTTCTTAGGAAGCAATTTCACTGCTTCATTAAGCTCCTCATTCTCCAAAATATCATCCGGAATATGATTTAAACTTCTACCAACATGAACTCTACTTCTTGCCTGTTTAACAACTTCAGTACCATCACTCTTTACCGTGGTTATCTCGTTACCATCGCCTTTCTTTTTCCCTACAAACCTTCTTCTAGGTACTTTTTTCGCAGCTTGTGTCTCTGTGTCACTCATTATTAATCTTTTAGTAACTGTATTTTGGTTTTTTAGTATAAAATATCCAATTCTTGATCAAAATAATCTAATTGTTACTTGTATTATTAATCACCTCTTGTCAAATTTCAAGCTCATCGCATCGCATCACTTGAAATTTTTCAATAAAATGAAAAAACTGAAAAATTTCAAAGCGATGCCCTTCAGTGAAAATATCACTGCTATTATTTGAAGAGGTAAACTACCAACTACTTTCTAACTTTAGAACTTAGGAACCTATAACATACACGCTAGTTCTAGTAAGAGTCTGTATTGCTGTACTAATAAATTATTTCTAAGACCTTCAGGTATCCTTGTACTTGAATTTCGCTTTAGATTCCGATTATGATTACTCCGAAGTTTGAAGTTACTCAAGATGATGCGTTTATATATGTCAACATTAAAATTACAAACATAAGGTTTGACTCGGGAGGTTTGGAAGTTGTTGTGGATAAGAACTTATTTGTCTTTCACCTCTCTCCGTATTATTTAAGGTTAAGGTTTCCTTATGAGGTTTTAGATGATGAAGATCATAGGGCTACGGCGGAATATAAATCGAAAGAAGAAACTATCTTCGTTAAGATTCCAAAGGCAAATAAAGGACAATTTTTTGAAGATCTGGACCTACCAACGAAGTTATTAGCAAGGCAAGGTGATATACTTGGTGCAGATATGTTAGAGAAGACCCCGGAAATCAAGAAAGGCCCTCTAATTCAAGAGGTTGGTTCATCAACTACCGAAAAGGAACCTGAGCAAACAAATCTAGAACAAATTGGTGCCATGGGAGAACAATTCGATTGGGAAATTAAACAAGAGATTAACGATTCAGAAAATAACCCGCTGGATGCTAGTTTCAAGTACGGATTTGACAATCAATATAATGGCATTATAGTGGTATCATTATCCAACGGGAATGACATTAATGAACTCAATGACCCTGAAAATACTAATGAGGACGATAGGATAACTGAAAGATTGAACAAGGAAAAATTAAAGTTTGATCCAGATTATTATGTTTCTGAATATATGATATCAAAATATGGCGATGAGGAAGAGTTATCAGTTAATGGTATCAAGAGATTACTACAGTTTACACCTAATATAATCAAAGATTTCATGAGATGGTATGAGAAGGTTGAAGATAAGGACTCTACCATGCCACTTGATTTTACCGAATTCGAACAAAATCAAATGATGAATAATATACCGAGAAAACAATATCTGGTATCAGATATTAACACAATCAAAAGACTGTATCTTACGATTATGAACCTTCTATTTGCATATATTTACGATTGCATTGAAAATGAAGATGCTAAAAACACTGAAAGCGCTTGGAACATAGGTAAACTAACGCCTCAAATAGCTTTTCTAGACCAAAAATTACGGATCCAGGATGATTCAGAGATTAGTATGGTTAAGGTAGTAATATATACAGCCATCAGACGTGCACTGAGTTATCCCCTACATAGAAATTTCGAGCTTTCTATGAAGAGTTGGGAGTATGTATACTATCTGTTGCGTGGAGGTAAGAAGGTACTAATCAGAGTACTCCTGGCAATTCATGAAATATACAGATACCACGATGCTTATTATGTGTACAATAAAGTATTGCTTGATGATTTGGTCTCATGGTTCATCAATAACGGGAACGAAACAATCATTCGCAGTCTTGCCATCGAGCTGAAGAAGGAGTTAGATATCATGACTAATGAAATTATCGAGTTTGACTGTCTAGCTGGTCTTGATGAAGAAACTGGCGAACCATCTTGGGTAAATATGAATATAAGAGAAATGGAAATACTAGCAGAATCAGAATACCAAGGTGACACCACAACAAACTAAATTAAATATGTAAAATATATAAATCATTATATTCATTTATCATATTTCTTAGGTTCCCACGTGATGAGTATCATGTTTAACGACTATATTTGGATCAAAAAAAAAAGTTAAAAATAAATGAAAACAAACTTAGAAACACCAAAACAAAGCCGTATTTTGATTAGATTTCTAGGATACCTTGGGCTTTATGAGATTAGCCGTTATTGCCATTATTTGCTGCACATTATAATTTACTTCTGTAGGAAAATAAGAATAATCATTTGTTATTAGATACTAACGTTTGGAGAAGCACTGTTTTCATTGGGTAAACTCTCAGATATAAGACATTTGAAGGACTCTAATAATATGTCATTTTTACAGAATTTTCACTTATCTCCTGGTCAAACTATTAGATCTACGCGTGGATTTAAATGGAACACTGGCTCACATCAAAACGATGTTCCCGACTCTCAAGACGATGCTGCAATGGGCACACCAACTAAAAATGATAAGCCATTATTCAATAGTGCCCCTTTGAATTTAAATAATGGGAACGTACACATATTGTCAACACCTAAGAAACAACAACAGCAAATTGTAACTGATTTCAACTATACTCCTTCACATCAAAAGCCCTTTATTCAACCACAGGCAGGTACTGCGGTGACATCACACCAAGATATTAAGGAAATCGTAGAGATGACTTTAGGTTCAGAAGGAGTATTAAATCAGGCCGTCAAATTACCAAGAGGAGAAAATGAAAACGAATGGATGGCAGTTCATTGCGTGGATTTTTATAACCAGATTAATATGCTTTATGGTACAATCACTGAATTTTGTTCCCCACAGACGTGTCCTAGAATGATAGCCACTAACGAATATGAATACCTATGGGCATTTCAGAGAGGTCAACCCCCAGTATCTGTACCAGCTCCAAAGTATGTAGAAGCGCTTATGAAATGGTGTCAGGACCAATTTGATAACGAATCTGTTTTCCCAGCTAAAACAAGTGGACAATTTCCAGATAAATTCATAGAAAGACATGTGATACCAATACTGAGAAGGCTGTTTAGAGTTTATGCCCATATATATTGCCATCACTTCAATGAAATCCTAGAATTAAATCTTCAAACAGTCCTGAACACAAGTTTTAGGCATTTCTGTCTATTTACTCAAGAATTCCAGTTATTGAAAGCGTCAGATTTTGGTCCACTACTTGAATTAGTTACCGAATTACGTGATAGATAATAATATCTCCTCATTCTTCATATTTTATTTATGATCACTAATGTTATTTTTTCCTTTTTTTTAATTTTACATACTTTCCGTAATTACTGGCATCAGTCATATATCTTTTAATTTGTATAATAGTCCAAGCATGATATCTATTCATATATTGTCATATTTATACCCTCTTCCTTGAAATATTTTTGGGTTAAGTAAAATTAAATACATGCAAATTATTACTCTCATTAAATGTTGTTTGTCATTAGAAATATTATATAGATCAGAATATACATATTTCGATAAATAAGGAAATAAAAATATGCATCATGAATGGTGAAATAAAATACGTGATATATTCACTATGAATGTCAATGTTCCAGCCTCAAATCAGAGAAGCATTGCTCTAATATTAATAATCCTTAGAAAAGGGTGTCTGAATATAAACGTTTGGAGCTGCGTTGTGTAACTGTGATGTATTAGTGTCAGGAATAGAAGACATTGATGTATTGGTGTTAGTCTGATTGTCTAGTTTTGGTGTCGAAGACCTTACAAAGGTAGACATATCTACAGCCTCACTTAGATTATCAGTCATATTATTAGTCTGATTTTGGATATCATTGATATTATCGATATTTACCGATATCTGTGGAGTGCTTAGGTCATGATTTGATCTTATAGTGTCCATAGATGTAGCATTACGATTAGGTGTCATTAAATTACTTGCTTCAGTCTTTGCTGTTTTACTGGCTTCCGACTTTCCTAATTTCCTCCCTTCACTATCTAAGTTCAACTTTTGCTGGATGAACTTATACTTTTCTTTATAGTTTGAAGTTGAGCTCAATATTTTAATATCATTGAACCACTCCAACATTGAATTATAAGAATCAGCTTTGAAGACCCAGTTATGACCTCTACGAATTAGCCCATTTTGTTTGCCATGTAGAACAAATTTAGCATCTTGTGAGCCTTTCTTAGAGTGTTCAGTGACAGAACAATCATTTAGCGGTAATGACATAATTGGAATTAAATCTTTTTTTCTGTCAATAGATTTAAATTCATGCAAAAAATTTGGGGTTAACACATAGAAACCCTTTGAATATGATTTTAGAAATTTTGACCTTCTCTCGAGATAACCAGACCTAATCTCGTAGGTGTACGGATCGTATTGATACTTATAAGTTATCTCTTTCAGGTTTCTCATAGGCAGGTTGGGTTGCAAGAAGTTTGGATCTCTAGCAATGAAAGTATCCCATTCATATTGTGGATTCATGTTGAAAAATCCCATATCCAGCTTGGAGATTAATATATCAAAAATTAATTGTGATTGCTGACCTAATAATCTCGCATATATAGTTAGTGCATTCTGGATCTCCATTACAACCACTTTTTCTAGCTCTGCCCCTGAAGTTTCAAGGTTATCAAAGGCCTCGTGTAAAAAATTCTCCTCAACAAGCTGCTTCTTAATCTGTTTATCCAAGATTATCTTTGTTAGGTAAGGGTCTTGTTTTGGTGTTCCATACCTAGCTTCTTTCAAGGAATCAATATAATGTTTCATATCTTGTTTGGTTTGCTGTAACTCCTTCGCGCAGGAGTTTTTAAAGTCCGATTGTAACGATTTAATCTCTTTAATCTTAACCAATAAATCCCTTCTTAAATCCTCCAGCCTAGGTATTACTTCGTTAGTTAATTCACGGGAGGCATTCGAAGCATTTGAAGCCAAAGCTTCATGGTATTGATTTAAAATCGTTGGCAAATCTTGAACAGATCCACTACCTAATGGTAGGAAAAATTTCTGAGTATACCTATCCTCGCTTGAGCTCGGTTGGTATTGATTTTCAACAGTGAAAAAGGGAAACTGTACTGCATGAGACAGTCTCAATTGTTGTCTGACAATTTCGTCTTCAATGGAGGCAATTTCGGTTAGGTATACTATTATTGACCTTATTACATTCCTCCATGCTGAGAACCTTGCCGCAAGAACGTCAGTCGGTTGTGCAGAAGTTGGTATGAGTACCACTAGCGGTGATTTTTGGTCCTTTAAACTCTTCTGTTGTGTAGTTGCGGCACCATTATTACTATTATTATTATTACTATTGTATTTAGAGGTTACTGATGTGAACGAGTTTTTACCCTTCTGTACTTGTGGACTCATAGGTATACTTTGGTTGTACGGCGTTGAGGTGTTATTATTCGTGTTTGAATTACTGAGTGGCTGAGTCGTATTGTTATTACTATTAATATTGTTAATATTATTGATATTATTATTATTATTATTATTATTGTTATTAGCCATGTTATTGTTATTGATGTTGGGGTTTTCTAGACTAGTGATAGTACTCATATTCTGATTGATAGTATTAAGCATAGGATTGATCATATTGGCATTCTGTTGTATGCTGGATGGAGTCAAAACATAATTATTGTTAGTGTTGTTACTAGTATTGCTGTTTGGTATGAAAGTGCCACTCAATGTACGGATCTGTTGCTGTTGCTGTTGTTGAGGTGATAATAGGTTATTACCGTTCACTGGGGTATTTATCCTTGAATCCAAGTACGATTGTTGTTGTTGTGGTGCTGTTCCAGGTGTTCCAATCGGTTGTGAGTTTCCATACATTGCCTGTTGTTGTTGTTGCTGCTGCTGAAAAGTTTGAAGGTATGTATTGGTATAATCTGTGAGACTACGTGTATGTTTCTGTAAAGAATGTAGATGTTGTAAATTCTGCTGCTGTTGAGACATCATCTCCGATATATTCGAAGTCATGGTATTGTGCTTTGACATGATATATTTTATTTTATTTTATTCTTTATTCTTTATCAGATTTACTATTTTTATATTTCTCCTCCTGCCTCAATTATTTTCTGCCTTGTTGAAATCACTTATGGTTTTTTTGTAATAAATTTCTTTCTTTACCTTCTTACCAAAGTTATTGTTTGACAAAGTATTTACAAAAAAAAAAAAAAATTTTTTATTTTTTCTTCCTTCTCTCTCTTTCAGCCCTAATGACTTGTGGTTTTCCCCTTTAGAATTCTAATCAATAAACTAATCTCTCTCTCTCTATACACTTTCTAATTTTCTTTTCACAGAAATCTGTATGAATATAATATATATCTCAAATATATAAGTTATTGTTTTCTTTTATAAAGAAGGGGTCTTACACCATGACTATAGAAGTTTTTGCTCTGTATTATTTAAACTTCTTTAACTTTTTACCCTTCTTCAAGTTAAATATGCAGCAAAGTGAAAATGCATCAAGCAAAAATCGAATTGAATGCCTTCATTTAAGAGTGAATACAAATTATACCACGCACACAGACAGAGACTGCACATACAAATAACAGAGAGTCCGTCATATGATAAGTATTAGAGCTGGAGAGAGTAGATAGTGCAGGAGCCACTCAGAGAGAGAGAGAGAGAGAGAGAAGAAACGGCTCTTCTTTTGATTAAGTGCTTCACAACGGTGTTAGCATATTCATAAAAAAAAAAATTATAACGATAAAAATAAAAAGGGGAACGGAAAGGGGAATAAATTTTACTGGGTACAGGGTCCTCCGGGTAATCCACTTTCTTCGAGAGAAAGTTAGATTACCCTCATTTGTCAGCGTAAATCATTGTATACAGGCACGATCACATGAAGTATCATTATGTACAGGAGATCTTCAATTATTTCCCAAACGGGAAACTAAGTTATATTACCCTGCAAAGAACAAGTTCGAAGAATTTGATGTATTTCTACCAAAAAATGAATAAATGAAAATCAGACAAAGGGGAGACTAACCGAACGAAAAACATGCGAATGAGACTAATTTAGTGGGGGTGATGGAAGAAGGGGAGAAGAGAAAGTGAGAGAGCGAGAGAGTAGCGTGAATAATAAAATATATAATAAAATAATAGCAATTAGATAAAAATAAAGGGAATTGATACGGGTAAAAGAAGATAATAAATAAATTAAAAAAAGGAGATAATCCATTGATGTCAATAGTGACAAAAAAAAAATAAAGAACGAGCAGCAAGTAGATAGTCATCATAACAAAAAAAAACAGAAAACAAAAAAAATGTCTTTCTTTAACCCTTATTTTCTCTTCATGTCAAGTCAATGCCATACGAATTGAGATAGTAATAAAAAAAAGTGTAACAGTTAGTGGGAAAGAAAAAAACGTAAGGGGAATTGGATTGGATAAACAATGCTGTACATAAAAATGTTGTTTTTTTTTAAGAAAAAAAAAAAAAAAAATAAATTAAAATAATAACTAGCGTTACTTCTCTGTATACAAGCTCTACCCCCCTTTGTTATATGGCAGCGTTATTATTTTCTTAATTGTAGCTTTCTTGAAATCCTTCTTTTTTTTTATTTTTAAGTATTGTTATATATATTGTATTCAATTCATTATTCTTATATTATGGTAAGATTCTATTCTTGATATATTATTTCAATTATTCACATCGTATCTGGTACATCAAGATAGATAAAAAAATAAATACTACAATGGTTTCCATCATTTATAGTCATGAAGGGGCTAAGTTTAAGGATTTGAAGATTGCTGGTGGGTTTAATAAATGGGAGGTGGTGCCAATGACTTGGAACTCGAGTCAAAATCAATGGGAATACGAATTGCAAGATATTCCTAAAGGTGTCAAGAAAATACATTTCAAGTTCATTGATGATTCTGGGAATTGGTTTACGGACATAAACTATGCGAAGGAGATTGATGAACACAATAATGAAAACAATGTCAAGATGCTCCCTGCAACCACTGAATCAGAGGAAATGAACCAGAACGCAGACGAAAATGTCCCAGCAACACCTGTGCCCTCCCTTCACAACAAAGTCCAAAGTGACATTGAGGCAGAGGACCCAGAGGAACCTAACAATGAAGAGAATAAAGAACAAAAGAGCTACAAGAATGTCGGAAAATCCAGTGGATTTAATGATACCTCAAAAACCATGATAAATGACAAGAAATATAAGGAGGATGAACCTGTAGTAACCGAGCCTGCGACAACTAAACCAGTGGTAACCGAACCAGTGGTGACTAAATCGGCGGTACCTGAGCCTGCGATGCATGAAACAGTTATACCAGAATCTATGGTGCATGAAAATGTGGTCAAAGAAAATAGAACTGAATCCCAACAAAATAAATCAATCTCCGACGACGATGACGATGAGATTTATTCAGCTGATAGTACCCGTGTAAACGATGAGTCTAGTGAAGAGCCTGACGAAACAACAGATGTGGATAAGGGCAGCACTAGTGGGAACAATAAAGTGATGAAAACAGAAGAACATTTGGAGGAGTATAAAAATATTTTACAAAGTATCCTTGGGTTTTTTGCTTCTTGGTTTGCATGGTTACGTGGAAATGCAGACTAGTTATAGATACAAAATGAGTATTCTTTTAGGTGAGATATTATGATAATTATTTCTCCCCAAAAGCCCTGCTTGTTTCTATTAGTAGTTCTAAATTGAAACTAAGCTGGCTGTACAGTTTCAAAACACTAATAGGTTTAGTTTAAAAATTTATCTCGATTTATATATTATTGGTCAATTGGATTTAAAAAGCTTTTTAACTATATACTAATTATTTTATTCTTAAGTATCTTAAAGACCTAATCAGGTTTACATTATTCGTAAATTATGATAATAGGTCAAGAGAAAATTTTTTTTTTTTTATTATTTGCGCATATAAATAGGACTTGGAATACGAAATAATGCAATAATCTTCTTCAACTGTTACTTTCTTGTTATGTTCATTTCATAATCTTCTTGTTTATTTTAAAAAAAGTAACGCAAAATCACAGCCAATCGCAACGATAACAGCGTCCTCTAAGAGGTTGAACCCCTCCGGGGCGTTCTGGGCCCATGACCTATTGGATATTTCGTTGCTTAATGAAAGGTGTACTAGTGGATGGAGTCGTAAGATTCTCTCTGTTAGTGGCCTTTTGTTAAATTTTTAATGCTTGGACTGGAGAATATACTTTCCAATTACTGATCTTGGGTGCAACAGCCCATCTGTCGTTCTTTTTATAAGGATCTAAGGGTTTAACCTTCGTGTTCCCGTATGGGGGCCGTTGCAAGGATCAGTAATACATCTCATTCATAATAATTTTTATTTTTACTTTTAATTTCGTAGTAGTAAAAGAAATGTACTTGTACAGAAATTCCCAAAAACGAGTGAATTGTCTAGGTATAAAGATTAAATAATGGTATCATATATAAAATGTTTACTATTCTTGATCATCATCCTTTTTTGATTCATTATTCTCCCTGTGAATGAACCTGAAACTGGAATTAAAGCCTAATAGCTCGTTAATGCCCTTAATCCAGTCATTTTCGGTCTTCGCTACACAGTAGATACCCGATCTTTTTACCGCTTCCTTTTCTTGTGCTTTTCCGTTTGCACCAGCTTTGACAGCGTCTTGTTTCTTTGCTGCAATTGGGAATTGTGTACCATCGATATAGATCGTACCCACCTCATTAATGACATGAATCTCATCTCCAGCTTCAAGGTCCTCCTGAGGAATACCGTCTATAGAGAGCTTGACTATATGATTTGCTTTGTTCATATTCATCTTTGTGCCCACTTTGATCTTGATGTAACTTGAATGAGGTAAAATTAATGGTCTGAAAGATAAAGAACGAGGACAAATCGGTGTTAACAAAATAGATGGTACCAGTGGAGAAACAATAGCACCACCAGCAGATAAAGAATAAGCAGTGGAACCCGTTGGTGTAGATAGCGTTACACCATCAGCCGTCGTTCTTGTTAAATATTCACCATCGATAAAAATATCCAAATTGGTTAAATGCGGAGAGTTACCTCTGTGTAAGAATATATCATTCATTGCGTGTGCTACAATTGGAGTACTGTTCCCATTACGCACAACGTGGCACTGTAGTCTTGTTCTATGGAGACACTTAGCTCTAGAGCTTATAACCTGTTCAAAGACTTTCTCATGTTCCTTGAAATCAAACGGAAGCAAGAAACCTAGGGTTCCCAATGAGAATGCCAACACAGGGGGTGCCATCTTATCACCAAACATGGAAACACTATGCAGAATTGTACCATCTCCTCCAAGAGTCACCAGTAAATCTGTCCTTGTCGCTATGTCTTCCTCTGTTCCTGTGAAAAGGAGATGCGGCCTGTTAGGATCCTCATGAACAGCGGCTTTAAAATCCTTCGAGATTTCTTCAGCGACGTCAGGTTGTACTATCACGTTAATCTCCGGGTATGACTCATGTAAATGCGTGATGAACTTCACCATAGCTTCTCTAGTAGTCGGTGTCCATGGCTTCTTCGTTACCAGCACGTTCTGTAGTGGGTTCCTCCAAACCAGAGATTGAAGCTTTGAGTTAGGCGATGTAAAGAAATCAGCAGCTGTAGAGGTCCTCAGATTAGTTACTGGTTTCACCTTAACAAACCTACCTGCCCCGGTAAACTTTCCTCCTATATCAGGACTATAAAACCTAATGCATTGTATTTTTATCGGCTGTCTTCTTGGTAAGACTCTATAAGCAATCATGACTAATTATTTCAGACTCCTATTACCTTTATCTTCACCAATAGCCCAAAATTATCCAAATCTCTTGGATGGTAACACCCTAATATAATCGTAACTCTGAAGATTTAAATACCTTGAGATTTCAGACAAGGATTAATGTCGATTGTTTTAATAACGAACGGCTTTGTTTAATATAAGGGTTTGATTTACTTAAAATAGAATAGTAATATAGGGTTTTTGACTAGGAAAATTTTTTTTTCCTTATAAATGCCGTTTCCGCTCTTTTTAATAATTTTTTTTCATTGCTTTCAGGCCTTTTAATTGATTAGATAGTAATACGAATTAAAAATTATTAAAATATTTAGAGGACAAGTTTATATAACAAACAACAATATACAAAAAAACAATAAAAATGAAGAATAAGAATAATTAATATTATTAATAGCGTTAATATTATTATTATCTCTTGGAATGGCTAACCATTAAAAAGAATCAAAAACTGATAAACAAAGAGAGATGAAAAAAAGAATTCTAAAAATGTTAGTAAGAGAATTATCCAATTCAAAACAAAAATAACAAAGAAAAATAATAATTGTTACAGTGCAATATTATATGATGAAATAATAAGAGTTTAAAATAAAATAAAAACAAGATAAAAAAAATATTAGTTTAGAAAAAGTTTTCTTTCATTTGTTATGTTTTTTTTATCTTCTAGAAGTTCAGGTTATTTTTTTCCCTCCATTTGTTTAATCTTTTTAATGGAATTTCCTGGATATTAAGATAATAATAATAATGAATAAAAGAGTAATTTTTATTGTAGTTGTTTTTTGTTATATTAAGAGTTAGTTTTTTTTATAGTTAAGAAAAAAGAAGTTTTATTTTTTAATTTTTTTGAATCAAAAAAATTCATGCAGCTTGAGCTTCTTCTTCTTCGTGGACTTCTTCTTCATCCCATTGTTGACCTTCAGGAGCTTCTTCTTCCTCCTCTTCTTCTTCGTACTCTTCGTAGTCTTGCTTGAAACTCAAAGTTGGCTTAACTTGGGCGGAGTCCAAGGTCCATTCGTTCAAAGCACTCTCAGCATCGATAATAATTTGCTTGGAGGCCTCGTAACCGTCGTAAGCTGGTCTGGTCTCACCTGGAGTAACTGGAGAGTCATCCAACAATTCCAATAGGGCCTTACCGTACCCAGCGATCAAAGCAACCTTTTCGGAGTGTTCGATGATGGAGTCGAATTGGTAGTTGAAGGCGGCCTTCATCTTGGATCTGGTGATGTTAGACAATTGGGCTTCGGCCACCAGGGATTCGGCTTCGGCACGGACTAGTTCTTGTTCTAGTACCTCGATCTTGTTGGAGTATGGGTCCTTGTACTTCAAGTAGGCGATCTTGTCGGTGATCTTGTCTTTACGGTCTCTGGAAGGTTGGACAGAACCCTCAATATCTCTGATAGACTTCATAGTCAGACGGTATTGGTCGTATCTGTCAATGAACTGGTCATCCAACTCACTGACTTCGAAGATAAGAACACCCAACTTGTCAGTGATATCAGAAACATCGTCATCGTTCTCCAGACCCCATAGAGACAACTGCTTGGCAGCATCACGTCTCTCATTGGCAGCAACCTCCATAGACCTCAAAACGTTCTTCTCAATCTTAACCAATTGGGATAGCTTCCTGGATAACTCAGGACCCACCTGACCAGCGGTGGTCTTTCTGAAAGTGTAAGCAATACCACCCTTACCGAAAAACCTACCTTTAGTAGAAGATGGTGGTGGTGGAGGGTTCTGCATCTGAGACGCAGTAGGAGCCCTAGTACTTCTCAAAGAGTAAGTTCTGTGCATTTTTTTTAGTTTATTTTTTTGTTTGGTTATTTCAATGTCTTTTTTTTTTAATGCTTTTAGTATAAAAAAAAAGAACTAACTTTTAAGCCCATTAAGTTTTTGCTCCTACCCTTTTAAACATTATATTAGTCTCCCTTTTTATATTCCCTTTAAAAAAATAAAAAAAATTTTTTTTTTTTATAATTTCTCTTGTAAATAAACCTTCTCTCCCCCTTCCTAGGGATCCAAGAAAAGTTCTAATGCTATCTGTGTGTGTCTATGTGTGGTGGGCATCCCAGTCTTCTTCCCCCCTTAAAGAACCGCAGGAAGCATTTTTCTGTATTCTGCCCTATATAGTATATTTAAATACAAGTGTGCGTACTTTCACTATGCACCAGTAATTGCTATCTCTATTTGTACGCGTTTGTCTTTGTCCACTCTATCTTATTCGAGGCGTTTGCGTATGTTTTTGTACCGAAATGTTCTGCTTTTGATTCTAGGACAAAAAGGGAAAAACTTCTTCACCCAGCCATCCCTTTTTTTTTTCCCTTTCTTCCCTTCCTTTGTCCTTACTGCATTAAAAAAAAAGAACCACCCCTTTTTTATTTTTTCTTCTTCAATGTTGTAATGCACACGTTCCAAAACCCCCTCTTCTTCTTCTTATCGCGTTTGTACTTGTAATGATTGCGGGGACTAACTTATTTCCCGATGAGGGTATAATACCAACAAAAAAATATGATATTTCCTACTAAACCCAATACTTGAAGGGGAAAAAATGGACCGCTATACCCGGAGTTTCTTTTTACATCCCATCGCAGGGTAATTATAATACACGCCTCAGTTCAGGGTAACAGATCAGGGTAAGCTTACTCACATTGCAGGGTAACGCTGTGTGTGTGGGACTCAAAAATTTTTGGTCTTTTTTGGCATGAGGAAGCTATGAAAGTTGGGTTTTTATGGGCTTGTTTTTGTTTATTGCTCAGAAAGTCTGGTATAACTGTT
This sequence comes from Nakaseomyces bracarensis, assembly GCF_045282275.1. NCBI lineage: Eukaryota > Fungi > Ascomycota > Saccharomycetes > Saccharomycetales > Saccharomycetaceae > Nakaseomyces > Nakaseomyces bracarensis. Next base: position 382,729 of record NW_027263965.1, read on the forward strand.
CTTATTTCAAGTAGTATATTTATTTTAAAATACTTATATGAACACTACCTTACATATATAATAAAGGAAGCAAAAACATAAGAAACAGGACTGTAATGAAATGGTTGCTAAGGGGATCGGGAGGAATAAAGAGAACCTGGATGTAGAAGTGGTGACGTTTGCCAAGAACCATCGGTTCAAGGATACGTTGGCTCTGTTTCTGGTGTTCCTAAGTTTTAATCATACGTTATTGTTTCTCTTGCTTACTGTGTTCGTGGTCGCCATGAGGATGAAAAACGCGCTGGCTAACAGTTTCATAGTGTTCTTCTTGTCGAAGAAACCCTCGGCAGATATACAGGTGGTGAACAGGAGAGAGATCAAGGGCTGGAAGTACGTGGGGCCTCCTTTCCTTTCCGTGGTGTATACTGTGGTCTCACGGCTGCATAGACTCATGATGGTGGATTGGCTCAACAAGAGCTCAGTGTTGCGGCCGCTTCCGGGGATACTGTTGGAGTACCTGGCCACTAGTGTGTTGATTACTTACGGCGGGAGCTACTTCTCGGAGCCAGTGGAAAACTTCACAATAGCAATAGTGGCGTCATTTCTCATCAATGACCCTAATAACTGTCTCACACAAGCGATGCTGTGCTCAGTGCTGTACTCTACTTCAAACCATATTGTGCATAACTACTTACCGAAATTGTTAGGTAAGACAGGGTACAGGTACATTGTTACTATTTCTTCTTCTGGAGCCAGTAGCAAGAGGCTAAGGCGATATATCTTGAGTAATTCTGTGGTACTGAGAGTGTTGTCGCGCTTGTTCCAAAAGTTTAACCTGACGGGGTCTTCCGGTATCGAGTCTTATCTAAGAGAGCCCTGCCTATTTTTGTCATTTCATATCTTAATATTTGTGCTCAATAGAAGATACACAGCTCCAGTATATGAAGAGGACTGTATTCGTTACGAACAAGAAAAATTGCATAGACAGGAAGCAAAATTGGTTGAAGTCAAGACACCTACAGAAAATCATAATAAATCTTCTCAACGTGTAACATCAGGTAGTTCTCTGAAGGGTACAGATGGCAAGAATACACATACGAGAAACCGGGCCAACAGCTTACTTAGACAACACGCAAGGAGTGTATCTTCTAGTAATAACAATGTTGGTAGTAATAATAATGGTAATGGTAATATTAACAATAATAATAATGGTAATAGCAATAGTATTAATATAGTAAACAGCGGAAGCAATGTTTCCAATGGAATTAGTAATGTCGTGAATGCTAGTGTAACCGAACAAGCTATAAACACAAGTAATGGATCTAAATGGAAGAATAACGCGGCAATGTTCTCAAATGTAGTGTCCCAATATCAAGTTTTCGAACCTAATATCGCTTCACCACTAAAGAGCAATAGGCAATCAGTAGCTAATGGTATGAATTCTAGAACAACAATAAATGGTGGAGATAATAATACTGAAGAAGCAATTAAGAATGAGTTCTACGATTTAAGAGTTGATTTCGATGTTGTTGCTAGCTCCAACAAGCTTCTAGTAGACATTACTCCAACAACCAATATTGAAAATTTTATCAGACAACTTTTCCAAAAAAAAAACCGTTATTTAATCCCTCCCTTGTGGTCAATGTTTTTAACAGTTAAAACTGCAAATTTGGAAAGAAAATATTTAGAAAGAAAATATGAAAACGTCTTAACACCAATTCCATCTGCCAGGGATAATTCTAACACTGTTGATAGTGACGATAAAATCTCGGTGTCGGGAGAGGATGCAAAGTTGAATCAGACTGCTGGAATTCTAGAGAACGGATTAAAGAAGAGTGTATTTGATGAAATTCCTGGAACTGTTAGCACGGCTATGATAGTTCAAAATACTGATGATTATAGAGAATTAAATTTAGTTTCTACCAGGGACAATATTTTCAATAGGGGTGATAATGATTATAAAGTCTGCATTGAAAGAATTGGTGGTAATTTTATAAGTTTTCATATTGAGAATTTGTTTGAAGGTGAGTTGATTGTTTTGATAAATGGTGTAATATGGTCAGAAGTATCATGTTCGCTAGTTATGGAACACGAAGGAGAGGAATATGCAGTTGTAAACGGTCTTGCTCCGTCCTGCTCTTATGATATGCAATTTATTAATAGATTACATCAATCTCAGGACCATTTGATGGCAGATATTATTGTTAGAACGGCAGGTAATGATTCGGAAGATGTGGATTACAAAAGAGCATATTTCGATTTTACTTTCCCTTCGTATTACCACAGGAAATTTTTATCACCACTACTTACCTTACAACAGTCTGTTTTAACAACTAATACCAATCTTGCTGAAGAAAGGATGAAATTGAAGAAGACTAAGAAAGAAATAAGTAAAAAATTGAGCTCGTTGAGACAAGAGATTGATCACTTCAGAACTAAGATATCCAATAGTGCTAGCACCGAGGAAAAAGGTGCTTCGAAAGTTGAAGCATTGAAAACTACATTGCAACAATCTAATAATACTATCCAGTCACTGGAAGAAGAACTAAAGGACTTGACAGAAAAGCAAATACAAATCGAAGAGAAATATTTAGAACAGAAGGATCTCCACTTACGGAGACAACTGGAGTTCAGTAAAGAAGACGAGTCTTATAAAACTACTATCAGAGAAAGTGATAATAGAATCAAAGCCCTGAAGGAGGAAGCAACCCAACTTGATGCGAAACTCATCAAATTGAACTCGAAAAATGAAAAGCTGGCTGCTGATTTTCAACAGCAAAATGACCTAATAGAAAATTTCGTCAAAAAGTTTTTAACAGAAAGAGAAAATGCCAGGGTCACGCTTGAACAGCAGCATTCTGCCGAGCTTAATGAGTATGAACTTCTAATCAAAGGGTTAGAACAAGATATCGATCGTGTTGAAACTGAAAATAGAGAGATGATTGCAATTTCTAGCTGATACTTTTCATTGATACTAAAATACCATAATTTGCTATCCACTGTTAATAATTATTTCTACATATCTACATAAATTGTTCTTAATAATTTTTTTTTGACCATATATCAATTGTTCTCTGTTAATAGCATTCCTTTTAAAATAAATTTCAATGTAGAAGTAAAATGTAGTGATCACTGGAATTCTTTCTCGTACAGTTTAAAAGTAATAGAAATTTGCCTCCTTAGCTTAGTGGTAGAGCGTTGCACTTGTAATGCAAAGGTCGCTAGTTCAATTCTGGCAGGTGGCATTTCTAACTTTTTTTTTCTCTCGCTCGTTTTAAAGCTCGACCCGCGCGCTTCAACGGATCTTCTCTATTTTTTTTCTTTCTTCTCAGCCTAGCGATACGTGGAAAGGAAAGAACTGTCCCTGCCTAGCCATGATCCGTCCTTACTAAACTAGACGGTATGTGCGTGTGTAGAACCTATTTCGATTCAAAGACTGAAAAGAAGGACAGTAAGAAGCGTTAGATAGTTTTTGTAGATCACTACGCAAGCCAAGATACATGTAATATAGGCTTTTATCGTAACAGTAATAAACCTCATGTACTTTCACATATAGTATACTATTACACACAATACATAACCGATAGGGTTGTACATATCTTAATATAATAAGGATTGGCAGTAATGTAATTAACAGTAATGCTATATATATTTTTTGTACCGATTTGTACAATGTCAAGTATAAGTCTATATCAAGAGAGAGACAGAGATGATAAGACAAGAAATATCGTACATTGGATAAGGAAGTAAAGAGTGTTAGTGTAATGGGCAGAAATCAATAGAAGCAGAAAATGTGAAACTGAAAAAAATGAAAAATCAATGACAGTGAGAGAGTAAGAGAGTGAGAGAGTGACTTGATAGAGTGTGAAAGTGAGAACAAGCAAAAAAAAATTTAACGAGAAAAAAAAAACCGTCAAAATTTTTTTTCTTCACTTCGGTCAAAATTTTTCTTGCACATCGCAAAAAAATGAAAATTTTTGAAAAAAAAAAAATTAGACTTATCCATTGTATTGTATACACTGTGAAAGGTATTGATAAAACAAATCTATCAATTCAAGGTATAAAGATTTTAGACATCTTTATTTTTTTATAATTGTTCTTAACACGAACACTAAGTGATCAAAAGGTGTGGGACAAGAAATACAAGAGTCTCACCGTATTATATATAATACAAAAAATCATAAAAGAAATAAACTCTAGAATATGAGCGTAAAGCGTAAGATTTCAGAGGCTTCTGAAGACAGGAGTAAAGAAGAAGTTATTCAGAAGAAACAGCATATAGATACAGAAGAACAAAACGGACAGAGTGATGAGAGTGATGAAGAAGAGGAAGAACACAAAGTAACGAAGTCTGAGGCTACTTCGTCTCAGAATATTCATATTGCTAGGGAGACTGCCGAACTCTTCAAATCGAATATTTTTAAGCTTCAAATCGATGAGTTATTGAATCAAGTCAAGTTGAACGAAAAACATATTTTGAAGATGGAGAAAGTATTGCATAAATTCTACGATATGATACAGCAGATTCCAGATTGGGAAGAAAAAACTTTAGTTGAAGCAGAGGCCTTTTTTGAGAATAAAATTGTATCCATTCCATTCGTTGATCCTAAACCCAATGCCTCTAGCACACACTACAAATTCAATTTCATTAAGCCCGATGTTGATTTGATAGGATCTTTTGCTCTGAAGATGGGTATCTATCAGCCCCAGGGGTCGAATGTCGATGTATTACTGACGATGCCTAAAGAGATGTTCGAAAAAAAGGATTTCCTAAACTTCAGATGTTTGCATAAGAGAAGCGTTTATCTGGCGTACTTCACTCACCATCTATCTCTTCTCATTAAGAAGAACAAACTAGATCACTTTATGGCCCTAAAGTATACACATTTAAACAGCGACCCTCTTCTGCCGATGTTAACTGTTACCTGTACCAAGAATTCAAATGGTATTTCAGATGAATACAATTTCTACAAAACTAAATTCTCAATTAATTTTATAGTAGGATTTCCAAATGGTTTGTTTGACCCAAAAAAACTGTTACCTAACAAGAACTGTATCCGAGTCGCAAATTCTGGAGATGTTGAGGAACTTCCAGCCACACCACTATACAACTTTTCAGTCTTATCATCTACTACTTTCTCAACTTATCTGAAATTCTTATATCACAACAAGAAACAAACCGCTGCCTTTAAGGATGCAGCTATACTGGGGAAGATCTGGCTACAGCAAAGAAATTTCAGTTCGAACTCGGCACAATCCGGATGTTTGGGTGGTTTTGGTTCCTTTGAATTTTGTATTCTAATGGCAGCTCTTTTACAAGGTGGTGGTGTAAACTCTAATAAAATTTTATTGCATGGCTTTTCATCCTATCAACTTTTCCAAGGTACTATCAAATACCTTGCCACTATGGATCTTTGTAATGACGGACATTTACAATTCTCCTCAGATATATCTACTGACGGTGGTCATAAACATTCTAAATATGTTGAAGAAGGTTTTCAGACTCCAACAATATTTGATAAGTCTCGTAAAGTCAACATCCTAACAAAGATGACTGTCAATTCCTATAAAATCCTAAAGCAATATGCTCAAGAGACACTAAAAATGCTTAATAATGTCGTACAAGATCAATTTGCTAATATTTTCCTAGTCAATATTAACAAAATTGATCAAATAAAATATGATTTGTGTTACGACATAAAACTAGATTCGGACCCAAATCTAGCTTCTAAATTTGGATCAATGGAAAAGATAAAATTCATAACATTTGAAAACTTCCTAGCAAATAAAGTGGCATCTATACTGAAATTTGCTCTAGCTGATAGAGTTAAATTTATGGAAATTGAACTCATTGGTAGGAAAACCGAGTTCCCAATTACTAAAAGGAAAGTATACGCTAATTCAGATGGCTACAATTTTGAATCAATTAGGGTTAAATTAATTGTTGATCCAGAAGAGTCTGAAAAGTTGGTTACAAAAGGTCCTGCACATTCCCAGGAAGCAACCTCTGAAGCTATCATTTTCAAAAACTTCTGGGGTAGAAAATCTTCCTTGCGTAGATTTAAAAATGGTGAGATTACTCATTGTTGTATTTGGTCACCATCTGCTAATGCACCAATAGTTTCCTCTATCATTGACTATGCCATTAGAGCTCATATTTCTGAAAATGCTAAGGTTGTGAGTGAGGGCACCAAGAAATTGCACAAGTGTCTACCACTTCCTAATTTACCTTCTAGTTCAGCAACATCAATCCAGAATATGACAAGTTTCTTCAATTTGAAATCATCATTTGATGAGCTGTATAAGATTATGTTCCAAATGCAGCTTCCTCTATCTATAAAATCAATATTACCAGTAGGTTCGGCCTTTAGGTACACTTCATTGTGTCATCCAGTACCTTATGCATACTCAAATCCAGATTTCCTACAAGAAGTTATCTTAGAATTCGAAACCTCGCCAAAATGGCCTGATGAGATAGTAGCCTTGGAGAAGGCCAAAACAGCTTTCTTGTTGAAAATATATGATAATCTAATGGAAAATCATTCACCAGAATATAAGGCTTTCTTTTCTAGGGATGAGTCTATTCCAAATAATTTGGACATTACAACATTGAATGTCTTAACCCCCGAAGGTTATGGGTTTAAATTTAGAGTTCTTAGCGAACGTGATGAAATTTTATATCTAAGAGCTATTTCAAATGCTAGAAATGAACTAAAACCTGCTTTAGAACAAACCTTCCTAAAGTTTACCGCTAAATATCAAGCATCAATTAGACATACAAGAACTATTGAAAACATATCACACGCTTATCCATTATATTCCCCTGTTGTCAGACTATTCAAAAAATGGTTAGACAAACATTTGTTACTTGGACACCTTAATGACGAACTTATTGAACTTATTGCCATCAAACCTTTTGTGGACCCGGCTCCATATAACACTCCAGGATCTCTAGAAAATGGTTTCTTGAAGGTTTTGAAGTTTTTGAGTCAATGGAATTGGAAGGATGAACCATTGATTCTAGATCTTGTTAAACCTGATTCAGGGTTGAACGAATCTCAAGTATCTGAGTCTAACGACGAAATTAGTGCCTCCACCCTAAAAAAATTGTCTGATAAATTAACTTTGCAGCAATATAAAACTATCCAATCAAATTTCACAAATATTAGAAACGGTGATCCAAACGGTATCCATTTGCAATATTTCATCGCATCAAAGAATGACCCTAGTGGTATTTTATACTCTAGCGGTATCCCACTTCCAATTGCCACTAGATTGACCGCGTTGGCCAAAATTGCAACTAATATTATTTCAACACACGGTTTAAACAAGCAAACCATTGATTTACTATTTACTCCAGGTCTGAAGGATTATGATTTTGTTGTTCAATTGAAAACGCCTACTTCATTAAAGACAAGCTCTGGTGTTATTGACCATTCCGAGTTTAAGAATATTGCAAACGAGAGCTGTTCTGCATTCCCTGAAGAATTGGACGATTTGAGTGAAAAAATGGATCCAACTTTCCAACTGGTTAAGTATTTGAACTTAAAGTATTCTAATAGCATCATTTTCTCTAGTCATCGTTATGTTGGTGTAAACGGCGGTAAAAATGGTGACTGTAATGTCATAACAGGTTTAATCAAGCCTATGTTTAAGAAACAAAATAAGTTCAGAGTAGGTATGGATTGTAATGTTAAACCAAATGACCAGGAAAATGTCATCTTGAACAAGGAAGCCATTTTCCATGAAATTGCTGCGTTTGGTAACGAACTAATTACTAAATTCGAAAGTGCTTAGTGTCCTAACACTTTATATATTCATTTTCACCACCACATCAACCTTCAGTAAGAAGTATTTTTTATTTCATTTCTTGATAGATTCTACAATAATACATATTTTATTCTGCATAATATCTTATTTTTTATATATTTAGTTTGTTACTAGAATATATATCATTTATCTAATACTTTCATCCTTTTCTTTTTTCATTTATTCATTATTTTAGTCTGATTTTTAATATTTTGTATCAAATTCGGTAAAATTTTCAAGTATAGTTCTTGAAATGATAAAAAAATAAGATACAATAATATATATAAAGGCCATCAATGTACTTTTCTAGAATGAACTTCCAATACTATAGTGCTAATAATAATGTCAGATGCTGACGTTGATGATTTTTTTAAGGATTTAGATGATGATTTTGATAAAGTTGAGGAAGAACAGTTGGTATCAGAAGAGAGTAAGACAGTTATTGAGCCAAATATCATAGATAATATATTTCTGGATATAAACACCATTGATGAGGCACTGTCATGTATTGAAAAGGGCATCTCAAATCGGAAGTCTATTAACGATTTCCTACCGATTCCTAGAGCCAAGTCTTTGGAAAGTGTTCTTAGAAATTATAACGGACTTATAAATTCAGAATATCTGGGTATAATAAATAAGATACTGAATTATGCTAAAGAAGCGGAAAGCGTAGGATCCAATAACATATCAGACAAATATAAGATCATCTTCCCTGAACTTATATCAATTTTATCCAACCCTTATCAGTATGCTAAGTTTGTTGAGCTTCTGGAGTTTACATCTAGTGAGGCAATAAGCCAAGTTGTACCAAAATTTGAAAGTTTGTTTAACATCAACAAGGAACTCAGCCTTGTCTTAAGTATTTCCCTGAATACAGATTTTAATCGAGGTGATAAGGTCTTGGATGACGAAACTAGAAGAGAAATATCCATGCTAATAGTTATAATAACCGAACTTCATGAAATTGATGTAATGCTCACATCTAGACTTTCAGCCGTTGTATTAGATATTGCTCCTAACCTGTGCTCTCTAATTGGGCAAGAAACGACAACACAACTTATATATCATACTGGTAGTCTTTTACAACTAAGTAAAATACCGAGTTGCAACTTGGAGAATATTGGGGGCAAAAATATGAAAGAGAATAAATCTGGAACTGTTAACAATTATACTAAACATAGAGGGTATATATGGCATTCTGACATCATTCAGCAACAACCGTACGAAAACCACAAACAACTAATAAGAATGCTATGTTCAAAGATTTCTCTAGCTGCTCGTGTCGATGCTGGTCAACAAGGGCCCTCTAAGAACTGCGAATTAGGTATCAAGTGGAGAAAAGAAATATTAGATAAAATTGTGAAGATTAAGAATCCTCCTAATTTGGCCGAAGTCAAGGCTTTGCCTGTACCAGAAGACCAACCTAAGAAAAAGAGAGCCGGAAGAAAATTTAGAAAATACAAAGAACAGTTTAAGCTTTCAAAATCTAGACAGTTACAAAATAGAATGGAGTTTGGTAAACAAGAGAAAACTGTACTAGATGCTTACGGAGAAGAAGTTGGGCTTGGTATGTCCAATTCTAGGTTAGGTAGGGCATCCTCTTCTATCCCAACGACCACAGCAAAGGTTTCTAAAACTTTAAAGAGAAAACTAAATGAAGTCAACTCCACTACCCAGGAATATTTCAACACCATCCAAGAACGGACTAATAGCAGTTCTGTAGTAACTTCCAATGAAGAAAATAAGAAATCGAAGGCTAGTAACCATAAAGATTGGTATCAAAACCATCTTTAAATAGATTTATAGATCTTATTGTAATACTATCCGAATAAATAACCTCATTGATTTTTTAACTATTTATAGCTGCTGGGGCAATTTAAATATACAAAAAAAGAAAATAGCAATTACTTATCCATTTCAGGAAATATGTAAACACGATGAGATGATTAACTAGGAAAATCTTCAATGTAAGGCGAAGTTGGAGGGAAAAAAATGTAAACACCAAATAAAGATCGATTAATAGTTATTCATTCTATAAAAGACAAACTAAGATTGATTTCAATTCCCGGAGTTAATCCAACTATAAAAACTACAGAAGTTAATTCGAAGATATTTATCATATAGGATAAAGAAGGAAGATATTCAGTATTATAAAATTTTTAGTAACAGGGAGGAGAAATTACGATAACAATGGATCTTCAGTACCCAACAAATATGAACCATTTCAGCGAAAACTATCCTAGAAATTATACTCCGACACCATCACCTAAAAAGGGTCAAATGGTGGATTTGGAACAAGAACTCTCGGCCATGGATATTGATGATTCACGTGTCGAAAATAATTTGGATGAACTATTAGAATCTCCTAAGAAACTTCCTAATGGTTTTCAAAGCAAAGCTAGCAAAGTGAAAACTCAAAGACTAGTCAGTGTATGCAAGATGTATTTTTTAGAGTACTATTGTGATATGTTTGATTACGTTATTAGTCGAAGACAGAGGACAAAACAGATCATGGAGTATTTACAAGACCAAAATCAAAAACAGTTGATGGATAGCGAGACCGCAGAGAAAGAATGGGCTGCATATTTGGGTAAAGAAAACAGCATATTAAGGAAAAGAAGGATCAAACCTAAAAATAATGATTTTGAAATGCTAACACAAGTGGGCCAGGGTGGTTACGGTCAAGTATACCTTGCTAAAAAAAGGGACACTAAAGAGGTTTGTGCTTTAAAAATTCTTAATAAGAAACTTCTACACAGATTAAATGAAACAAATCATGTTCTTACAGAAAGGGATATCTTAACAACAACGAGATCGGATTGGCTTGTAAAACTTTTATACGCTTTCCAAGATACATCCAGTCTCTATTTGGCAATGGAATTCGTTCCGGGTGGTGACTTCAGGACTCTGTTAATTAACACAAAATACTTGAAAAGTACACACGCTCGATTTTATATCAGTGAGATGTTCTGTGCAGTGAACGCACTTCACGAATTAGGCTATACCCACAGAGATTTGAAGCCTGAGAACTTCCTGATTGATGCGAAAGGTCACATTAAACTAACTGATTTCGGATTAGCCGCAGGTACGGTATCTAATGAAAGAATTGAAAGTATGAAAATAAGGCTGGAAGAAGTCAAAAATCTAGAATTCCCGGCTTTCACGGAGCGTCCTATCGAGGCTCGTAGAGAAATGTATCACCATTTAAGAGAAAATGATGTTAACTACGCTAACTCGATGGTAGGATCACCAGATTATATGGCCTTAGAAGTGTTGGAGGGTAAAAAATACGATTTTACCGTTGACTATTGGTCACTTGGTTGCATATTATTTGAAAGTTTAGTCAGCTATACACCTTTCAGTGGTGCCACGACGAATGAAACCTATGAAAACCTCCGTCATTGGAGAAAAACGCTGAGAAGACCTAGGTTAGGCAATGGTCGTTCCGCCGTATCAGACCGTACCTGGGAGTTTATTACAAGATTGATTGCTGATCCAATTAATAGACTGAAGTCATTTGAGCACGTTAAAAGAATGTCATACTTTACTGAAATTGACTTCAACGGTCTCAGAGAGCTTTCTCCGCCTTTTATTCCTCAATTAGATAGTGAAATAGATGCTGGATATTTCGATGATTTCACTAATGAGGCCGATATGGCAAAGTATAAGGATGTGTTTAATAGACAAACAAAACTAGAAGCTATGGTTGATGACGGATCGGTTGATTCTAAGTTAGTAGGTTTTACCTTTAGACACCGTAACGGGAAACATGGCTCCAGTGGAATATTGTTCAATGGACCTGAAAGATCAGACCCATTTTCGACGTTTTATTAATATTACATAAATTGAAAAGAAAAATGACCTCTTGGAATATTATAGTTTAATATATGAATAACATTGTTTTTAAATATGAATTAAATATAAATATGATTCCCGGGTTATCGGTACTGGGATGAAAAAAAAAAAAGAAATTAAGACTACAAATATGAAAATATTTTCTAGAAGCAATTTCCGAGTAAACTGATGCTCATCGAATTAAATATTAGCTTGTTTGAACATTGCTAACTCCAATTAAAAGCAAAAAGCACCAATATGAAGGTTTTGATTGCCCAGCCTGGGGTTCTAGATCCAGAGGAATCACTTAGGAAATTCTCAACTATTAATGAGAAAAATGGTCCTTTTGATGTGAAAATACTCATTGGGAAATCTGTCCCAGATTTTGATTACAAAGAAAAATGTTCGGATATCACACAGGTAATGTTTTTTAGCCCAACGAATACTGAACTTATAGAGACGGATGATACACCTAATATAAAGTTTTTTTCCGGATATGGGATCTACAAGTTAGCAAATGGGTTAGTAATTGGCTATATCTCCTGTAGCAAGGAACAGCTCCAAAATGATAAGAAGGATATACAAGAATACTTTGCCAGTTCAAAAGAATTTATCGATATTTTAATAACTAGTGTGGGAGGCAGGAAAACATCTCTACTTACTGAATTGAAGACACCAGGAAATACGATTATAGATGAGATTATGAAGTCCAAGAGACCACAATATCATATTACTCATGGAATGGACAAAACGTATATTGATATGCAACCTTTTACTTGGGGAGAAAGAAGTTCCGATTCACAAATCACTAGATATTACAATTTGGCTGCTTACAATCCAAATTCGAAAGAAAAATGGATTCTGGCCTTTAATTTAGACGCCGGTCGAGATTTTAATGACTTAAATGATAAAAATTTAAATTTAGGTCCCAACCCTTATTTATTACAGACGAAGAAACGGAAAGGTACGGAAAACAGTGCAACACCCAAGAAACAAAAAACAATCGATACATCAACCTGCCATTTCTGTTTCAGTAATCCAAATGTTGAAGATCATATGATTATCTCAATAGGTAACTCGGCGTATTTGACCGTTGCGAAGGGACCTTTATCGGTAGCTAGAGGGGACATGAATTTTTCTGGACATACGCTAATAATTCCTATAGACCACATGCCCAAATTAGTTAAGGACAGCAGTAATCCTACATTCAATGAAATTCAAAAATTTGAAGAAGGAATTGCGAGAATGAATTATTGCTCCTTTGATATGTCTACGATAACATTCGAAATTCAGTCATCCAAATCCATCCATTATCATAAGCAAGTTGTTCCTATTCCAAAATTTCTAATATCAAAATTTGAAGTGGCGCTTGATAGACAAGTTCATATTAGCAATGATAAAGGCAATGGGGTATTAAACTTTCAAAAGTTTGAAAATTCAACATCAGAAGATTTCCAAAAGATAGTACAGGACAAAGAATCAAATTATCTTCAGTTCTCCGTCTACGAGGCCGACCACAAAAAGCCAATAATCTACATTTCTCGCATTAATATGTCAGAGAAGTTAGATTTACAATTCGGTAGAAGAACAATTGCGTTTATATTAAACTTACCTAAACGCATCAAATGGGACTCCCCCATATGCAAACAATCAAAAGAGACTGAATTGAAAGAGGCTCAATTATTTCAAAAAGCGTTCAAGAATTTTGACTTTACAACAAGTAAAGATTCTACTTCTTAATTAATTATCTATTACACTACATTAAATATTTACGATTTTGATTATTTATAGACTAGCATTAAAATGTATTATTACCATATTCACCTTCGTGATGACATGTTAGCAATGATTACCTTGCTAAATAAATGTCATGGTTTTATGACTGCTGAACTTTCTAGCGATCCAGTTCTATAATACAATTTTTTCCGACTTTAGAGGTTCGGCCGAGCTGTGTAATCCCAAAAACCCAATTGGCATCCGACAGACCCCCTTGGGGCCCAAAATTCACCAAACCGCTCTGTTACTTTACAGCAGTGAACTAGTTAATGAAAATCATGTGATGTCGGCCGAATTGTTGCACTTCGGCGATTTTATACCCGATGAAAAAATATAATCCGTCTCGGCCGCCAACGGTGTATAATAAAACGGATGTCGGATATCGGGTCTCTTATTTTAGGGTCATTAGTAGTCCATTGTACAATCGAAAGTAGCCATAGCATTTTCCTTTTAAAATAAAGTGTTGGAATATAATGTTAACTGGTGACTACTATTTTTTCGTTATGGCAAAAAAGACCTATATAAGGGACCTGTATTATTTATTCTTTTAACACATTTTTAAACCCTTTAATTAATACTAAAAAATAGTCAAATCTATTGCAACACAATTACAAAGGAAAATGGATTTAGTTAAACAGGTAAAATTTGGAAACACTGGTATAAAGATATCGCCAATCATCGTTGGTTGCATGTCTTATGGAACCAAAGAATGGAGTGATTGGGTTATTGAAGACAAGGAGAAAGTGTTTGAGATTTTGAAATACTGCTATGATAATGGATTGCGTACGTTTGATACCGCTGATGTCTACAGTAACGGTGTAAGTGAAAGGTTAATTGGAGAGTTTTTAAGGAAGTACAAAATTAGGAGGGAAACGGTTGTGATTTTGACTAAGATATTTGCACCTATAGATGAAACATTAACAATAACTTTGGGTAATGTTTTCAATCTAGACCCAGTCGCTGCACTAGATTTGAGTAACCAGCAGGGTTTGTCAAGAAAGCATATCATTGATGGTGTTGCTAAATCAGTTGAAAGATTAGGGACTTATATCGATGTTCTTCAAATCCATAGGCTGGATCACGACACTCCTATGGAAGAAATAATGAGAAGCTTGAATGATGTTGTAAATAGCAATCAGGTCAGATACATTGGTGCATCTTCTATGCTTGCCACCGAGTTTGTTGAACTGCAATTTATTGCAGAGAAACACGGCTGGCATAAGTTTGCCAATTGGCAAACCCGTTACAATCTTCTATACAGAGAAGATGAAAGAGAAGTTATTCCATTTGCCAAGAGACATAATATTGCTCTTACCCCATGGTCACCAAATGCCCGTGGGGTGCTTTGTAGACCTTGGGGCCAAAAGACGCAGAGATCAAATTCCGATTTCTACACAGATATGTTGCATCATGAATCTGATAAAGCTATTGTTGACAGAGTCGAACAACTTGCCAAAAAGAAAGGTGTATCTATGGCCATGTTATCCAACGCTTGGGTTTTACACAAAGGTTGTTATCCAATCGTGGGTTTAAGTTCAGTTGAGAGAGCCAAGGAGGCTATTAAGTCATTAGAGGTCAAATTATCAGAAGATGATATCTCTTTCCTAGAAGAAATGTATACTCCAAAACCTCCCTCTACAGCTGACTAATTTTTTTTAAGGTTAAACTACTACTATATAAATACATAAAAAAGTTAAAGAATTGAAAACGCCGTTAAAATGATTTAAATATTTTCCCATTGCTTAATGGCTACGACGGTAGTACCTTGATACCTTAATTACAAAGGGCTGTTCATTAGGGCATCTAAGGCCCCATGACATATATTGTTTTCGAAACATCAACAGCAGGACATCAATTTCCCCGTGGAACGAGTTATTTAGTCCTTCTATATTTTTTGTACATGCCCTAGAGTTCTGGAAATAATTACAATGTATTGCTAATAAGTTGGATAAACCTCTTGAAATCTCCAGGACTTAAACCTCCGAAAACGAATAACGCTGCCCGTATGCATACAGTTTAAAGAAGACTGAATTGCAAAGAAGACTGAAGCTGCTACTTCAAAATGCATTCAAGAAATTTCGATTTCGATTTTTATGAAGACACCCGAGTTCGTAATTACTATATTAAGATCCGAAGCATTCTAAATAGACTAAGTTATTGCATATCAACAGAAAAACCTAAAAACAAAATGCCGATTCCGCGGTGATACATATCCACCCACTTTGCTTTTCTTCGAAACTAAGCCCACTACAATGAATATATATGTTATTCTCCACCCGCTTTCAATCACGCCATTGTGATACACTTCCTCGTTATTAGTGAATATAAAGTTAGCTAATATATGTAATATGCAGCACATCAGCTGTCATTGTCATTGATTGCATTTGTGGACAAATAGAGAACGACACGGAAGAACGACCCTTCTCAATGATCGGCTTCTATTTTGAAATAACTATGTGCATATATCTTGTTTTAAATGCTGCAGGTACTTATAGATTCCTTAGATTTTTAAATAAATTTTCAATTGATTTTCTATAGAAATATAGTTGGCCGCCCTCTTGCACTTTTTAGTACAATCTTACATATCTTGACAGTAATATTCAATATCTATACAGATACTACAAAATACCTGTTGCAGCATAGGGAGATTAAAGAACGACAAAACTGCGTTGATATGTTACTTAAGATGGCATAAGGAGATTAACAACATAAGGAGATGCAGTGACGACTGACCAGCGTTGATATATTACTGATTACAGTTAACTCTCTACTCATATGAAGCTTACATTTTCCAAAACTTTTTTTAATCCGTAAAACTATTTAAGCAGTATGAATTTTTATCAAATCTGTCCTATGTTCATTCTTTAAAATATAAAGCTAAGAGGTATCGATAATTAATCAAATTAAAATGGACTTAGTTAAACAGGTAAAATTTGGAAACACTGGTATAAAGATATCGCCAATCATCGTTGGTTGCATGTCTTATGGAACCAAAGAATGGAGTGATTGGGTTATTGAAGACAAGGAGAAAGTGTTTGAGATTTTGAAATACTGCTATGATAATGGATTGCGTACGTTTGATACCGCTGATGTCTACAGTAACGGTGTAAGTGAAAGGTTAATTGGAGAGTTTTTAAGGAAGTACAAAATTAGGAGGGAAACGGTTGTGATTTTGACTAAGATATTTGCACCTATAGATGAAACATTAACAATAACTTTGGGTAATGTTTTCAATCTAGACCCAGTCGCTGCACTAGATTTGAGTAACCAGCAGGGTTTGTCAAGAAAGCATATCATTGATGGTGTTGCTAAATCAGTTGAAAGATTAGGGACTTATATCGATGTTCTTCAAATCCATAGGCTGGATCACGACACTCCTATGGAAGAAATAATGAGAAGCTTGAATGATGTTGTAAATAGCAATCAGGTCAGATACATTGGTGCATCTTCTATGCTTGCCACCGAGTTTGTTGAACTGCAATTTATTGCAGAGAAACACGGCTGGCATAAGTTTGCCAATTGGCAAACCCGTTACAATCTTCTATACAGAGAAGATGAAAGAGAAGTTATTCCATTTGCCAAGAGACATAATATTGCTCTTACCCCATGGTCACCAAACGCCCGTGGGGTGCTTTGCAGACCTTGGGGTGGAAAAACAACGAGATCAGATTCCGATCGTTTTTCTGCTATGGTGCATGATGACTCAGATCAAGTCATTGTTGAACGTGTCGAACAATTAGCCAAACAGAAAGGGATATCTATGGCCAAGCTTTCTAATGCCTGGGTTCTACACAAGGGCTGTAATCCTATCGTCGGGTTAAGTTCTGTCGAAAGAGCTAAAGAAGCCATCGAATCCCTAGAAGTTAAACTTACTGAGGATGATATTTCTTTCCTAGAAGAAATGTACAAACCAAAACCACTTTCTGTTGCAGGTTAACCAATATAGTATTTAATTTTCTAATTAGAGTTTATTTTTTATTATTATTATCTGGTTATAAAATTATAACTTCAGACGTTCATATAACAGCTTAAAATAATATATACTAAAACAATGCCAAGATCATAAAAATAAAACGTACAAGATTTCTCCATATAGGTTTTTACTTTATTCAAAAGATAATTCGAATTTCGTTTACTAGGTGTATTAATCAATATATCATTATATTCCCTCGAGGACCTTTTTTTTTTTTTCAACTGCCTTTTCTTTCTTTTTTTACTTCTAAACCTTCTTTCTGCTTTTTCTTGAAATTTTTTTTTTCAAAAAAAAAAAAAATTTTTTTCATAATTTTTCATTATGCTTTGTAATGTGACACATTATTCTGTCTTGTCATACACTCTATCTTTCTCGCTTTTCTCTCTTTACTATGACGTTGCTAACAGCAGATGAGCAAGCAGTTTCTATCTCAGCTTTCTCATTCTTTATATTGTAATTATAGGTACCAGCCTAGGAGATATTTAACGACACCTCTTGTTAGCTCATCTTTTTTTAATCTAAGCGGAAAATTCGTTAGAACTCAGAAAAGACATTTCAAAATGAGTGATTTGGATAACCTGCCTCCAGTTGACCCAAAAACTGGTGAAGTTATCATCAACCCATTGAAGGAAGATGGTACTGAAAAGACTCCAAAAGAAATTGAGAAGGAGAAGAAGAAGGCCGAGAAGCTTTTGAAGTTTGCTGCCAAGCAAGCTAAGAAGAAGGCTGCAGTACCAGCCAATGGTGAGAAGAAGAAGGAGAAGAAGGTTAAGAAGGAGACTGAACCAATTCCAGAGTTTGTTGACAAGACTGCCCCAGGTGAAAAGAAAATATTGGTCTCTCTTGATGATCCAGCTTTGAAGGCATACAACCCTGCCAATGTTGAGAGCTCCTGGTACGACTGGTGGGTTAAGAGTGGTGCTTTTGATCCTGAATTCACCGAAGATGGAAAGGTCAAGCCTGAAGGTTTGTTCTGTATTCCAGCTCCACCACCAAATGTTACTGGTGCCCTTCACATTGGTCATGCTTTGACTATTTCTATCCAGGATTCCTTGATTAGATACAATAGAATGAAGGGTAAGACTGTCCTATTTTTACCAGGATTTGACCATGCTGGTATTGCCACTCAATCCGTTGTCGAGAAGCAAATCTGGGCTAAGGAAAAGAAGACTAGACACGACTATGGTAGAACCGATTTCGTTAACAAGGTTTGGGAATGGAAAGAAGAATACCACAACAGAATTAAGAACCAAATTAAAAATCTAGGTGCTTCCTATGACTGGAGCCGTGAAGCCTTTACTCTAGATGACAATTTGTCAAACTCTGTTGTTGAGGCCTTCGTTAGATTGCACGATGATGGTACCATTTACCGTGCCGCTAGATTGGTTAACTGGTCTGTTAAGCTAAATACTGCCATTTCTAACTTAGAAGTTGAAAACAAGGACGTCAAGGGCAGAACCCAATTATCTGTTCCTAACTATGACGAAAAGGTCGAATTCGGTGTTTTGACATCATTTGCCTACCCTGTCGCTGACTCTGACGAGAAGCTGATTATCGCTACCACAAGACCTGAGACTATCTTTGGTGACACTGCTATTGCTGTTCACCCTGATGATGCTCGTTACAAGCACCTACATGGTAAATTTGTTCAACATCCATTTTTGCCAAGAAAGCTCCCAATTATCTGCGATTCTGAAGCTGTTGATATGGAATTTGGTACTGGTGCTGTTAAGATTACTCCAGCCCATGATCAAAACGATTACAACACTGGTAAACGTCACAATCTTGAATTTATCAATATCTTGACTGATGATGGTCTATTAAACGAAAACTGTGGTCCAGAATGGCAAGGCATGAAGAGATTTGATGCTAGAAAGAAGGTTATTGAAGATATGAAGAAGTTGGACCTATACATTGGTCAAGAGGACAACGAAATGACCATCCCAACTTGTTCCAGATCCGGTGACATTATTGAACCTCTATTGAAACCACAATGGTGGGTTGCTCAAACAGATATGGCTAAAGATGCTATCAAGGCTGTTAGAGATGGTGAGATTAAGATTACCCCTAAATCCTCTGAAGCTGAATACTTCCATTGGTTAGAAAACATTCAAGATTGGTGTATTTCTAGACAACTATGGTGGGGTCACCGTTGTCCAGTTTACTTTATTGAAATCGAAGGTCAAGAAAATGACAGAAATGATGGTAACTACTGGGTTGCTGGTAGAAACATTGAGGAAGCTATGGAAAAGGCCAAGGCTAAATTCCCAGATGCCAAGTTTACTCTAGACCAAGATGAGGATGTCCTAGATACCTGGTTCTCCTCTGGTCTATGGCCATTCTCTACTCTAGGCTGGCCTGAAAAGACCAAGGATATGGAAAACTTCTTCCCATTTTCCATGTTGGAAACTGGTTGGGATATTCTATTCTTTTGGGTCAGTAGAATGATTTTACTAGGTATCAAATTGACTGGTTCCATTCCATTTAAAGAAGTCTTCTGTCATTCTTTGGTTCGTGATGCTCAAGGCCGTAAGATGTCTAAGTCTTTGGGTAACGTTGTTGATCCTTTGGATGTCATTACTGGTATTAAATTAGAAGACCTACATGCTAAATTACTTCAAGGTAACTTAGACCCAAGAGAAGTTGAGAAGGCTAAATTAGGTCAAAAGGAATCTTATCCAAATGGTATTCCTCAATGTGGTACTGATGCAATGAGATTTGCTTTATGTGCTTACACAACTGGTGGTCGTGATATCAACTTGGATATTTTGCGTGTCGAAGGTTACAGAAAGTTCTGTAACAAGATTTACCAAGCAACTAAGTTCGCTTTGATGAGATTGGGTGATGATTATCAACCTCCTGCCAATGAAGGCCTATCTGGTAATGAGTCTTTGGTTGAAAAGTGGATATTGCACAAATTGACCAAGACTTCTCAAACCGTTAATGAAGCTCTAGAAAAGCGTGATTTCTTGACATCAACTAGTGCTATCTACGAATTCTGGTATTTGATTTGTGATGTCTACATTGAAAACTCTAAATATCTAATTCAAGAAGGTAGTGACGTTGAAAAGAAATCTGCTAGAGACACACTATATATTCTATTAGACAATGCTTTGAAGTTGATTCACCCATTCATGCCTTTCATTTCTGAAGAAATGTGGCAACGTCTACCTAAACGTTCTACCGAAGTCGCTGAAACTATCGTTAAGGCATCTTACCCAATTTATCAAAAGTCTTTCGATAATGAAAAGGCTGCTAATGAGTACGATCTTGTCCTTGACATTACTAAAGAGGCCCGTTCTCTACTTTCTGAATACAATATTTTAAAGAACGGTAAGGTTTTCGTTGAATCAGATCATGCTGAATCTTTTGAGACTGCCGAATCCCAAAAGGACTCCATCGTTTCTCTAATCAAAGCTATCAATGAAGTTGAAGTTGTTCACAATTCTAGCGAAATCCCAGAAGGTTGCGTTTTGAAGGCCGTCAACCCACAAGTAAACGTTCATTTGTTGGTTAAGGGTCACATCGATATTGATGCTGAAATTGCTAAGGTTGAGAAGAAGATCGAGAAGACAAGAAAGGCCAAACAAAATATTGAACAAATCATGAACAGTAAGGATTATGAAACTAAAGCCAATGAGCAAGCTAAAGAAGCTAACAAATCCAGATTGGAAAATGCTATCGCTGATATCGAAGGTTTAGAAACCACCATTGAAAACCTACAACGTCTAAAATTATGAATAAACTAATATAATGTAAACATATGTAGAGTAAAATATAAATATACATCTTTTAAATGCACCAACATATTATACTATCTTACCGACTTTATTGATATATAAACAACAGACACATTATATTATTAAATATATATTGTGTTGTAAGAGATCTATTATATGCTATAAATTTCCAAATCCAATAATGAGGTAATTGATAAATATAGGTACAAAAAAAAAAAAAAATCATAAAATTAATAATTGTACAACATTTTATAACCTAATTCTCATCGTCTATTTTTATTAGTTCTGTTGATTTTGAAGCTGGTTTTCTATTTTCAATTTTATCAGTTCCCTCCATTGGCCACAAATTTGCAAAGCTGCTTGTTCTCCAATTTCCAATACTTTAAATAGTACATCCTCGGTAAATTGCCCATAACTTTCTAATAGCAATACATTTTTCACCACTTTAGAGCCGTTCCCTATTTCAAGCGCAATTGCATGAAGTGATTCACATTTTTTCAAATCTTCATCAGTAGGGTTTGTAATATAATTTAGCTTATCTCCATCGTTTATTACAGCAATGGTTAATGCTGCAACCATATTATTCAAGGCGACACCGGCATCAACGAGTGCTAATAGTGTAGCATTTATACTTGTAGTGAGCTCCTTCTGATTAAATAAAGATTCATCCTCTCCAGCTTCCAAAACTTGAACTGTTATTTGACAAAGTTGTCTAGGGTATTTGTGTCTAGTTATAATTGGAGTGAAAACAGCACGTATTTTGTCCTCTAGATATTTCTCTCTAGGTGTGGGTACACCTTTTGCAGGCCTCACAATGGTTTCCAACGCCAATTCTGTAGGAAGTTCCTGACGTGGCTTCGGCTCAATGGGTCCAGTAACAGAACATATCACACTGGTAGAATCGATACTAACTTTAGCAGACCCATCCACTTGGGACAATAAACTTAATTCAGCATTAACCATTTTTCTTGATATGCTTTTTTTATTTTTATTTTTTGATTTTAAAGTCTTTCGCCCTAACCCAATGTAATAATAAACTACTTCTATAATACCTAATTGCTGGGATTATCTTTATCCTGCTAATAAAATAGATAAAACAGTAATATTTTCCTGTAACTCATCGCAAAACCAATATATCCAACTCATAATTTTTTTTTCCAAAAATTTTTAAAATAACGAATTTTTCAGATGAATCAAAAAAAAAGAAAGAATACGGAAGTGGCACTTTGGTAATTTAAAATGTTGTGGGGAGCTGACTTCAATACGAATCAATTGATAGACATGTAATTGATAGACATGTTGAAATTATGTACAATCTAAGGAATCGAAGGCACCTCATCTTATATTAGGACAGAGAGAAGGTGTTACTGACAAAAAGAAAACTTTGTTTCTAGAAACTAATGACTACGAAGGATCACCTTCGTAAAGGTGAAAATGTCTCAGCCGCACATAGTATGATTGCGGGTGGATTGTCAGGGTTATTTGCGCGATCTTGTATTGCTCCATTAGATACAATTAAAATTAAACTGCAAGTTACGCCATATAGAGAAAAAGGGAACATTATCATTGACATCTTCAAACGGGAAGGTGTGAGAGGATTCTGGAAGGGAAATGTCCCTGGATCATTAATGTACGTTGTATATGGCGGTGTACAATTCGGATCGTATACATATTTTGGTAAAATCATCCAAGCCAATCTCAACTTGCCCCCTCAGTTACATAGTGCTGTAGTAGGATCCTTAGCTGGGATGACTAGTTCTTTCTTCTCCTACCCCTTCGACGTGCTCAGAACGAGATTCGCAGCCAACTCCCAGGTACAGCTTGTCAAGATACGACATGAAGTCAAAGAGATCATGAAGGTGGAGGGTATCCGTGGGTTTTTTACTAGTTGTACCTCTTCTATGATAAACATCAGTCTGAATGCTTCAATCATGTTCGGAGTATACGAATCTATAAAAATTTTCTCCGAAGAAAACAAGGAATTCTCAGGGTTAAGTGACTTAGCTAGTCCCATCAGCGGCATGGTTTCCAAAATCTGTACTTTTCCATTGGATACAGTACGTCGGAGGGTCTTGTTGCGTGGATCGCACCAACATCACAGACATGAAAAACAAGCCACGAGGGACGTTTACATCTCCTACAGAGACAAACGGTTTCTCAACATTGGTGCAGCCATGGTAAGACAAGAAGGCGTTATGTCTCTTTACAGAGGCCTGTCCATGGCGCTGGTCAAGTCTATTCCAAGTACTACAATAAGTTTGTGGAGTTATGAGTTGTTCATGAAGTATTTGAGTTAGAATATCAACGGTGAAAACGTATAGAAGGATGAACTTTCTAGTTAGTATTAATCGATAGAGGCCAGAACCATACAACTATATTTCTTTGTTGGATTGAGTGGGATATGTAATGGTCCTATCCGCATTGAAACCATCGTAATGCCGGGTTACCTTCAATTGCGCTTTTATTCGATTTTTTTTTTGAATGCTCCCCGTTCCCGATGAAAATTTCATTCGAGGAATAATAAATATATTAATTGATTTATGAATAGTACATAAATTTTCATAAACCAATTAATCTAGTACCTGTTATATATTACTGGACAAAGGGAAACGCCATCAAAATTAATTGAAAAATAAGAAGAATCATGAGCACTAGTAGAGAAGTAACAGCCAATGATGTTGTTTGGTATATTCCAAATAAAATTGGATACATGAGAGTTATAACAGCCATCATTTCTTTTATGACGATGAGAGATTTCCCATTCATTACTATGCTGGTTTATGGTATCTCATGTTTACTGGATGCTCTAGATGGGACTATGGCCAGAAAATATGGTCAGGTGAGTAGACTTGGTGCTGTGCTTGATATGGTTACAGATAGATCCACAACCAGTGGATTGATGTGCTTTTTGGCATTTGCTTATCCTTCCAGGAAATGGTGTGTTTTCTTTCAAGTTTTGCTGGGTTTGGACATCTCTAGTCATTACATGCATATGTACGCCAACTTGAGTGGTGGTCAAGGTTCTCACAAAAATGTAAGCAAGGAGTCTTCAAGATTATTGCATTTATATTATACAAGAAGAGATGTTCTCTTCACAATATGTGCATTTAATGAAATCTTTTACGGTGGTTTGTACTTCCTTGCATTCCCTCAGTACGCAACTACTGGTAAATGGTTATGTATTATTTGTTTACCAGGCTACATCTTTAAACAGGTAACTAATGTCATCCAATTGAAGAGAGCTGCACTAATGTTAGCCGAATTAGACGCTAAGGATGCTAACGAAAGAAGTAAGAATAACTAAAGGTTAGGGTAAAAAAAATCATAACCTAGAAAATTTACAGGAGTAATGGTGTCTAGTGAATGCATTGATTCTTTGTTATTTGACAAAATATTCATTTCTGAATATTTTAATCATAATCCATATAGTACCTTTTTTAATTCCTAAACCTAAATTGATGATCTAGAACCATAGATGATAATGAATAATTAACGTTTTATCCTTTATATGCCCCTTCTCCTTTTAAACATATAACTAATGTAATTATTCTGTATTATATTATATGCATTATCCTTTACTACTATCTGTCTTAAGACCTTTATCAGAAAACATTTCACCTTTTCGCGTTATTTACAACAGTCAAGTGCATATTTCGGAAGGGATAAACATATACGTAGACAATAAACCTTATGTCCCTAAGAATTATACTAATTTTTAGTATAGCCACACTCCTATCATAATCTTGTTGTATATATTTTATTTCCATAAAATATTCACCAAACAATCTACCAAGAATTCTAGTATAGATAAAAATATTTATTTATTTATCCTTTATTTCATTAGATTTTTTTATTATAGTTTTCTCACATATCCCAGTGCCAGCATTGGAAGTACTTCTTCTTATTAAATCAGGACAAAAAACCGGAAAAACAAGGAAAAATAGAAGAAAAAACAATTGTTCCTTAGTTGAAATTGCGCACAACCAATATGAAAGGGAAAAGATTTGCATTTTGGACAAATCTGGTTTATATCAGAGATTTACTTTGGGTGTATGAACTATTAAAGATCTTCAAATCACATTCCCTCCTAATAGCAATTAAGGAAGAAATCATAAAAAAAAGGAGACAACACATAATAGATGCAATTTCATCATGTGATAAGAAAGTATATATATTTTTTGTTCTAAAACCAGAGTTCTTTAAGTCTGTAGAGTAGAAATGGTCGCACACAGCTTCACAAAATATTATTGTCTGCTTCTCAAGATGCAATTCTTACACATAATTTGTCTTACTGGAAGGTTTCATTTTATTATTATGCTAATTTTTTACACTTTTTAAATGTTAGTCAAATGGAGGGGTAGAGAAAACACGTACAGATAATTATTCCGCCTCGGAAAAACCCCTCTTTTTTTTTTTTTTTTTGTTTTAGTGCTTTTTTCTGGGATGTTATATGTTTTGAAAAAGAACAAAATAGCAGGACATACCAACTTCTTCAATTCTCTGAACCCAATCCCAAATCCCTCCCACTCCAGATATTCTCCATGTTTCTGTCTCCTCTTCTACGCGTCCCCAGACGAAAGAACTAAAAAATATTAAAAAAATTTTTTTCTTACCTGTACTTTGCTGATATGCAATAAAAACTTTTTTTTTCCTGTAAAGTTCGGAAGGTGACCGGAAAAATCGCAGGAAATAGCTTAGAAGATAACAAAAAACTCGAAGCCGCAGCAAAGTCTAGAACA
Source organism: Nakaseomyces bracarensis (assembly GCF_045282275.1). Lineage (NCBI taxonomy): Eukaryota > Fungi > Ascomycota > Saccharomycetes > Saccharomycetales > Saccharomycetaceae > Nakaseomyces > Nakaseomyces bracarensis. The sequence goes on from NW_027263965.1 coordinate 408,579, forward strand.
AGTCGTTGATCTTGGGATAAATTTTCTTTATGACACCTGGAGTTTCAGCACCCTATTCCGGAATCCCCTTTTTTAGGTACTGTTAACAAGCCCAGGACCCTATTTCCCCCAGACAACTAGATACGGTATCACCAGCTGAAAGCAAAAAGCACTAAAAATCCAAAAAAAAAAAAAAAGAACTCTATGAATAGGAGATTCCAATTTTTTTTGATGCTTTGACTTCGCGAACAGAACAATGGCCTGTATTCTATACTTTTTAGACATTGAATTATAAAAAATTATAAAATTGCTTTTCTTCTTCTAAATTGTATAAAATTTCTTTTTTTTCTTTTGATATTTTTCCGTATCCCTTACTCATTTATTTTGCCCATTCACTGCAGAAAAAGCCGTAGATCTTTACAAAAAAAGAAGTTGTAGATGGAAGAAATTTGAAATAAAAAAAAAATGAAATCTGTGATGCTTCTTCGATTCAACTAATATTTTTAAATGAAAAAAAAAAAAATCCCGTGTAGAACAAAAAATAAAAAAAAACTATATATTAAGACTCATTGATCATCTAGAAGGAATAATATGTAATCTTTCTTTTATCAGGACTTTGTCCATTAAATAAAAAACTATATATTAATCAATATTAGCCAAACAAAAAAAATATAAAATATTTCATTGATAAAGAAAAGAAAGAAAGAAAAAAATATATATTGCTTATTTTTTTTTCTTTCTTATAAAATCTATTTTTAATTGAATAGAGAGGCTTATCTTTTGATTAAATATATAAAATACCAACAAAAAATAACTATTGAGAGAAGGTTATTAAACTGATCTATCTTCTTCTTATTACTATCGTATTAATATCATAAGGATATTTAAAGAAAAATAAAATAATAATAATAATAGATTGATAATATTATATTATTTATTCCAATATTCTGATCAATAGCAGAAGAAGAAATAACAAAATTATTTATCTTCAAACGCCTTTAGAAATTATTTATTAGGTGTGTTAATAATCGAATATGGCCGGCTATTACGAGGATGAGGAATATGATTCCTACCCTGAAGCCATCCCTTTCCCTGATGGAAGTCAATCTGGTTTTAACAGTCGTTCAGTTAGTGCTACACAATCAGCTTCTGGCTCTTCCGGACACTTGACTCCACAATCTAAAACTCCTTCCAACATGGGTGTCAACGACGATGCTGCCTCTATCAAATCTTCTGATTATTTGATGGATATGATCCCGGAAAACATCACCTTGAAGGATGGTGCCACTATTACTTCTGCAAAGAGGAAAGAATTTATCTTACCTGCCACAGATGATAGATCACCATATTTTGTTAGTGTTCCTATTCCAGTGATCTCTCAATCAGCAGTGGCTGACAAAGGTGAGAAAGGTTTAGAGAAATCTTCAAGAAGTAAGACTGTTATCGGTGATACTGAAGGTTACGATGGCCAGTTTGTCAGGGAATATCCAACAGATATGTTGATTGACAGATTTTACAAATGGAAGAAAATCTTGAAATCACTTATTGTATACTTAAGGGAAGTTGCCTATGCTCAGGAACAGTTTGCTAGAATCAATAATCAGCTAAGAAACTCCGTCAAGTTTCCCTTTTTGACTGATTTAAGTGAAGGTTCCAACAAAATTGTCGATCCGTTAGGTCAAGCACCAAAGAAGAAAGAGGCCTTGACAATGGCGCAGAAACGTAAGCAAAAGGAACAAGAAGAATTAGGTGGTGAACCACCTGCGGAAACTCCAAACCCAAGCGAGGAGTTTAGACCTGTTCAAGCAACTGATAGCACCTCTGCTTCCTCTGGTTTCCTAAGATTCGGTTCTGGTTCAATTCAAGATATTCAGGTCATCTTAAAAAAGTACCATGTTTCCTTGGCTAATCAGCAATTTAAAATTTCCAAAGAAATTGTGACTACTGTGATTCCAAAGTTAGAAGATATTAAGAAGGACTTATCATTCAAGATTAAAGAAATTAAAGATCTAAATGGTGATTTCAAAACCAATATTAACTATCACTTGAAAACTACAGGTAACCTGCTAAAGAAATACATCGCAGCATGTAAATTTGTTGACAGAGCAAATTATTTGGATGATGTTAAGGATAAGCTGAAACCAAAGCATGACCCTTATTTGTTGAAATTACAATTGGATCTTCAAATTAAACGTCAAATTGCTGAAGAAAACTACCTGCAGGAAGCCTTTGTGAACTTGCAAAGTTCCGGTCTTCAATTGGAAAAGATCATTTATGGTCGTATTCAACACGTTTTACAAAGATATTCTACATTAATTGACTCTGAAGCTAGATTAATGATCAAAAATTTATGTCAAGAGTTGCAGTATGGTATCTTGGCTAAACCACCAGCTATGGAATGGGACAACTTCGTCTCCCATCATCCACTATGTTTATTGAATTGGCAATCAACTGATCCAATTCCACAACCTAGAAGCCCAGCTAATGTTATTTACCCAAATATGAAATCACCAATGTCAAAATGTATTAGAGCTGGTTATTTCTTGATCAAATCTGAATCATCGCGTTCAACCTCAAGCACTTACCACAAGGGTTATTTCATATTGACATCTACCTATATTCATCAGTTCCACTCCAGTGACTTCTTTAAGCCTAAAAAAGCTGCTACGGGTCAAAGCTCCATCCAATTCCAATTCCAGCCTAACGTTTATCACAATTATTCAAATAATGCTGTTAACACTAAGAAGGTGTCTGAGAAGAGCGGTGTTGCCTCCGGCCATAACGGTGTAGTCGTCGAGAGTACACCAAACAGCCGTCACAATGAAATTATTCCTATAGTCAGTATTCCATTGAGTCAATGTACACTCGTGGAATGTACTGACAAGAAATTTGTTATTGAAGGTAAGGCAGAGTTCAGCAACCAATTGGTTACCAAAGTACCTAAGAAAGCGGTTTACAAATCCATTTCCCAAAATACCACCTCTTCTTTACAAAAGCCTTTGAATGCTGCTATTCATAACAGCTCTAAATATACCCAGAATCCTTCCAAGTTGTTACATAAGGCAAATATTTCTAAGTTGGTAAAGGGGGCTAAATCCAAGACCAAGCAAGATTCTAAGGCTGTTCAAAAGACTTCTCCTGAAAAAGAAGTTGTAAAACCTGTGCAAAAGGTATATGCTACGGAAAATGTGAAATGGACTTTTAAGATGATATCTCAAGAACCAAATGAAGATGAGATCAAATACTTTAAGAAATGGGTGGTTGATATCGAGAATCTAACAAAACTCCCAAATCCTAGAGATCGTTTTGACTTTATTGAAGAACGTCTAATGAAAACTTACAGCCGTAACGCATCTGTGGCCGACCAAGGCAAAAGTACTGCTCCTGTAACCAGTGGACGCTCTGATAGACCAAGTTACATTCCTTTGGGGAACAATAATTTCAGGTCTAATTTTGCCTCTGAAAGCAGTTCCGGTATGAATACACCAGCTATTGACGATCAAGGTAATTTGGTTACTTTTGGCCAGAAGCCATCTGTTTCATCACCTCATTATTCTTACCATTCAGATCAATCGAATAAATCAAATCCAAGACCATTAAATTCTCTTCCAGGAAGCAGAAACCTTTCTCCATTGCCTTTAGCCTCTCCTGCCAGTGTTGCCTCTGACAGCAGTGGTGGGTATTTTGCTATCCCAGTGTCAAAGATGACCTCTCATCCAAATTCAACGTCTAATGTGAATGATTATTCTAACATTCCTTCACCCAACCCAAATTCTGGGTCTAGTACTCCGTATGTCTCAAACAGTGGTTACTTTGCTCCAGTTCAAAGTACCGGTGTTGTACCTAAGGTTAAAGTTAACAATGAAGATATGGGTGGAGGTACAAACAGCGGTAATGTCTCACCATCTCCATACAACACATTAAGGAAAAATATTAGTACTGGTAGTATTCCTACACTATCCTCTGAAAATTCTAAGGGTGACAGCCTTTACAAGCAAAATAATAGTTCTACCAATCTTTTGGCTGCTGGTTCTACCTCTAGGGTTTCAGCTGTTCGTAAGCACAAAAAGAATGTTTCTTTCAGTTCATTGAACAGTTTAATGTTTTCAAAGAAAGGTAGTCAATACAATGGCCAAATAATTAATGGAATTAGTGAGAACAGTGATCATGAAGGAGAAATTGATGAAAATACTGGGAAAATTAAATTGACCCAATCCATATACTCATGAAGAGGATATAAAAAGGTATTTTTAGTACCTTTTATGACCAAAATGACAAGTACTATATATTCAAATTTTTTTATTTAAGACTTATAGAAATTTCATGCATTCAAATGTTTTTTTTAAATAGTAATAAATTTGATAATAATAATAAATAAATATACTATGATACATATAAAAATAAAAACTTTAAAAATTAAACACATGACTACTTAGATATTTACAGAATCATCTTCATGCTATTACTATATCCCGTCCCCTAGTTTATGAAATGACCGATTACAATATAAAACTCCTCCATTAACTGTTTTGTTATGAACCACAGTGTCTTCCACTGTACCAACCCAAATTTCATGGTCCCCCACACGGAAAACATTCTTCTTTTTACATATGAGAGCTAACTGACTTTCCTTTAGGATTGGTAAAGTCAGCTTCCGTTTGTTACCTACAGTAATCGAGTGATAATCCGTACCTTCGACCAGTTCTTTGAAAGGTAATGTTCGATTGATTCCTTGTAACGCACCTTTACTAAAATTCGTAATGATATCCACAGCGTTCTCATTGGGCTCCAAGAGATGAACCGCAAAATAGTTGTGAAGGTGGAGTGTATCTGATGTGGAAGACGGCAATTGTAAGTTAAACTGTATCATTGGATGAGGTTTTAAAGCAAGAGAGGTCATTGAAGAGATTGTCAGTCCATGGAATAAGTCCTTTGGAGTATCTAATGGGGCAGCTGCCGTTAAGACCATTGCTTGGTTCGCTATCCTAGACATTGACTCTTTAAACTTCTGCTGTGTAATGAAATGTTTAGGGCCATATGAATAATTTCGTAGAAAGGTAATACCAACCTTCTTGTGAAACTTTTGCATAGTCTGGATAAATTGTGATGATTATATATATTCTTATTCTGTACTTTTTATCTCTTATCAGCAGAATTTTTTATATTGATATTAGCATAGTAACAGTATGTTTTTATTTATATTTTGTAGAAATACAAAACTATGACAATGAATCGCTATAGTACAACCTTATTTAAAGAATTAACCGAAGCTATCTTTGACAATTGATTGATCATTCATTGACCCAGATAATTTAATCATTTTCGACTTGTCCGATTGCACTAAAAATTGAAGAAAAGTCAAAATAAAAGAAAATAATAAAAAAGAAAATATAAAAAATATAAAATAGTTTTAGAAGCAATTCGGAGTCAATTATAATCTACATTATTAAAATGATTCTTTTCTCTAGTATGATATTTATATATTGTTAAGGTATCCAGGTTGAGTTTGAGTCAACCATTTTTTTTGCATTTCAAAAACGTTATCTATTAAGTATAATTGACAACAAAAAAAAAAAAATAAAAAAAAAATTGTTTCATCAAATTATGGGTTATGTATATTTTTTAACTAAGTAAATAATACAGGAAGCCCGTATACTACTGGAGCTGCTCCATTGAGGTATTTAAGATGGCATGTATCCCTTGATTGTGATACTGCTGTTGTGACAGTTGTTGGGCTGTGGTTAGTAGATATACTTGTCAATGCAGTTTTTTCGAATACTGAAATGCTAAACTTATCGATATCCTTATCGGTAACATCCCACAGATTTCCTACTACCATAGGGGAGCTTCCGATTATATAGGATAATGAGATACACGTAGAATGCAGGATATTGTTATCTCTCATTGATGCCGAGGAACATCCAAGCAAGAAAACTGGAGGCAGATAATCACATTGTTTAATCACAGAATGACGTATATATTGTTCTCCACCACCGTGTCCAATATAGATGAAAACATTAGCTTTTAAGAAGTCAAGGAATTGAGACTCTGAGGGCTTCTGATTTACCAGAAGTTTAGATCCAGATCGAGTACTCTCTATCTCAGAAAATATGTCTTTGAACTTATTTTCAGTCCTAGTCAGGTCCGAATTAGGGTTTACTATCATTGATATATGTTTCTTTTTATCGATGCGAATAGGCAATTGGTATTTATGCTTTTCCAAGAGCTCGAATAAACTGCTCAGAGAAGGAACCCTCGACGTAGACCTATCCTTAAAAAGCGACAACGATTCCCAAGGTATGTTGTGACACATATTTCCCACTATAATAAAAGTATGATCAACGGTCTCTGGTGGAAAATATTCAAGCCTAAAAGATCTAATTTGCTCTTCTATCAATACATGCATCAATCCGAAGTCAATTTCATCGTATGCGTTCTCCTCGCCTTGATATAATAAAATATCCAATACAAAATATATTAGATCTTCAAGAGAGGACATAAAGTTTTTATCGTTCGGATCTAGAGATAAAAATAATGAAATAACCCAACTCTTCAGGTCAATATTATTTTTTTTACATTCCCCATTTTTCCTACTTGGTAAAACTTGTTCTAAAATATCATTTAAAGAGGCCCTAAATTTCGTAATCATCAAACTCGGATAGAAATATCCAAGGAAGAGTCCCTTTAGACCATTAATCCATGAATGTTCAATTTTTTCACACAAATCACGAAGCCGTTCATCTAGATTGTATCTCTTCTCCCACCATTCATGTCTGTCTTCTTTGGTTCTTATTCTATCAGTAGTCTCTCTAGAGACAGTTGTATTACTGGAGTTAATTATATCTTCGATTTCTTTTATTGCATCCTCAAAACTTAAATAATCAAAGTCTGGGTCCCTTGAAAAAGATCGGTTCAGAGGTACTTTTATAACAAGCGGATTATTACTTTGCTGACATATTTTTGTAATAATTAGTGAGTGACTAATTGTGCAATAATCTAACTGAATAATATCAATCTTCCAATTTAGTTTACTGAAGATTAAATTAGCATTCAAATCAATCATCAAAGGCTTTAGCTCTATATTCAAATAATCGTTCCAATTTTTCCGAATGTGCTTATTCCTCGATAATTCATGTTCATAATAAAATGGTAACTGTCTGGTAACATTCCTAAACTGGAGAATCCGATTTAAGATATAATTATAGTTTTCAGAATCCAGTTTTTGAGTGCAATTTAATAAAAGAGAACATATTGTTAATATATTAGTGACTTCTAAAAGATGATTGCGATTTAGTGAAAAAGGATTGATTTTGCAATATATGTCAAGTATTTGTTGCAGTTTAGAAACCAGTACCTTTTTGTCAAAATCTTTTTTCAGATTCTTTCTCTTTGGCGTCATATTAGAGGATTTTTTGGCACCATATATTATTTCACTTGAATTATTTGTAAGCTGCATAGGATCATTAGATTCTTTGTAATGTGTCGATAATATAGAATCAGAGAGACCCTTGAATATAGGATCCATATCAATATGTTCTAATATTGAAGAATAGGACTTTCTAATTTGATTGACACTATTTATATTTTCATAACTCTTAGGCGGCAAATTGACAACATCACCCAATTTTATAATCCAGCAATCCCTCAGATTTGTCATGTCAATATCTGAACCAAAAAACAAATAAAGTGACTCTAAAATTCTAGAGTGTTCATTATTAATAAAAAGGAATATTGTCGTACTATTGACATCAAATTCTCCATTGATAAAGTTAAATGTGGAGTTTGCTTTATCTTTAGTCAATGCTGATAATTGATCATCATTTTTTATCCTGTAGTACTCTAAAAGAGCAATCAATACTGAGTATACAACTCTTGGGTGGTTAAGGGTATCTAAATTGTTTGTTAATTCCTTCGCATAGAACGATGCATCTCTTTCTAAACCAATATTAGAATAGAGTCCCAAAAGATGAGTCAATGAATCAGTTAATTCGTTGATTAACATCATATTAAGGTACATCTTTCGTGGTACAGTATTCTTCAATATAGATTTTATCAGTTGTAATGATAGTCTACCCGTTTCGACAGCGTCGGATTTGTTCGTGGAAACTTCATAAACTATTGACAAGGTTCGATAAAACCTTATATTACATATCAATTTCAATAAGTACTCGTCCACGCTTAAATTATCATTCATACCGTAATTAAATACATCAATCAATAAACCCTTTGGAACCATTTCGAGAATATTTTTCAGAACATCCAACTTTTGGTACCATTTACCAAACTCAAAAGCCACTGTCAAAATGTCTTTGGTGCAGCATTTCAGATAATCATCACTTAAAGTAGCTAAAAACTCAGTATAGAATAAATCGATTTTTTTGGTATATTGCAAACGAACTAAAGCTCTTAGATATATTGATTGAAAAAATGACCATATATCTTTTGATGTTCCATTCATCTCAAGGTGCTCTATTAGTGTTATTATGATCTTATCGTAATGAAGAAGGTCGAGATACGTGAAAAGATTCTTTAAAAAATTCTCTTGAAGAGAAAAAGAATTATCGCCCCCAGTTAGAACGTTATTGTTTGTAATAATATCGGTGATTTGAACCACGTAAGTCGATGTACATTTAGAAATATCGTAGTTTAGAAGATATATGCATTTCAATAAATTGTAGCTTTCTGATATTATGTTCTTCACTCCTTCTTTCTTGTTTAAGTCACTTGTGTTGATTTTACATTTACCTGATAAACATGCATCCAATAATGTTAATGATTCATCGTTGATATAATTTTCTGGGAGTTCTTTGCCAAGAAAATTTGCTAGCATAATCGTCATAGTTTTTGAACACATTGGGAGGTCGCAGATATTCAAGTTCCTTATTCGTTTTTTACAGGATATCACGAACTTTTCAACTGCTTCAAAGAGCCTTGCAAACGTGAAATAACTCGAAAATGTTAATATATTGAAGATCTTGCTTAAAATTTGATGTCTGAGGGATAAAGAGGCCGTTCCAGATAACATCTTATTAACTCTATCAAAATCAATCATTGTTTCCATTTCTTTATATCTTAATGTAAAGAGTATTTCAATATCAACAGCCTTTGCTAGGAGGGTTTCATTTTTATACTTTACCGACAAATTAAATAAAACAGTAGTAATGTTGGTTATTGGTACGAGAAGAGAGTTGTTTAAACATATATTAATGAGGAAATCGCTTAGCAAGATAATCAATTCTGTCATTTTTTCAGTAACGTCGTTAATATTATTAAGAAATATAATAGTTTTGTCCAACAATTTTGTTATGACTTTCGTAAATTCATAACCCTCTCTTTCCAGGGCCTTCCAAACGCATAATAGGATAGAGAGGGATTTAACAGTTTGGCGTGAATCAAATAAGTAGTTATTTTTTAACAATGTGCCAAGAAGAATTTTCATTTCATCAACTGATAAGCAATAGTATTTAATACTGTAGATGTCAAGATCAAAAAGGGATAAGACCAGCTTATTATCCTTCAATATCTTTTCACGTATATCATTAGTATTCAATATATCAGAAACCATTATTTTATCGACAGTATTACAGTATTTTGAGTAAGGCAGATAAAATGAGTTAAAATATTTCTCGTACGTTCCATTATATTTAATGCCAGCCTTTACAATCTGTCTCTGGTATGTATCTCGGGTCATATTTTTAACATATAGTTCAAATGATATGTTGAACTGCTTGAGATACTGTAAGAACTTGAGGCCAAATAGGATTCTGTATTTCGGGAGAATTGTATAGAAATTCAAAAGCAATTTTAATACAGTATTAACTTTGAATTTTATATCTCTCAGAAGGTACCTTTCATCATTGGCAAACAACTTTATTATAGAATTGAGATAGTGTTCACTAAGTTTTCTTTTCAGTATTATCTGTAGCACTAGAACCTTGAGTGAGGACAAATAAGTAACGTTGAACATGGTAAAATCAGTTAATAGAACATCTGAAATATTGGAAATTGGTTCTAGATTCGTATGGTTATATAAGCTCGTAACATGTCTAATGGCCTGAGACGCTAAATCCTGGTTGATAAGTTTAACAATCACAACTAAATGCTGTTTAATCAAGTTTCTCAAACCTTTCAAATCATGTGCTTTTACCAGAAATACATAACTCTCATCAAACCAATCAATTAGTTTATCATGTCTAAAATCAGCATTGCCGTTCATATATCCAGATATATCAGCTAGCTTACAACTGCCATCGTCTGTCTTCATTTGAGATTTACTCTGTCTCCACGTCGCATTAAGATCAACTTCATTGAGTGTTGTATTGGACATCCACAATTCCTTTCTTAAAAAAAAAGACAAAACCCTCCTACTCTTTTATCTGGATTTCAACTAACAACAATGTCACAATATATTATTACAAGCTATGTCCTGGCTTTAAACTGCCCTTCTCTGCGTTTGACCAAGTTTCTGTGTGTCTTACATTGAAGCACTTTGTTTACAAAAATAAGCAATTTGCCATTTATACTATGGAGAATATTATCACTGTACGGCCCGTTCTAGGAAATTCAGCTTTCTTTAAACAAAACGAAATTTCAATAGCAATTCGTGTTTTGGATTGCAGCGACTTATCAACCATCGGATCGACATATAAGGCTTAAGTTAAATATGGAAATAGCCTGTTAACCTCTCTCTAGATGTGGTTGAGAGCCTTGTTAAAGTTGTTATGACGGTAGCGCAATTGTTGAAGAGACCAGATTTACAGGAGCAGGATGTACTTTCTGTCCTACGAAAAGTTAGTGATGACTTAGCAGATCTAGATTTGGAGGGTTTGCTGGCGATAATTAAATATGTTGTGCCGCATTATATGGTATGGTCAGATGAGATCAATAGTTTATTAAATGGTATCTTCCTTCAGAGTTTGAAGAATCTATCTCAGCTGATTAGTTTTGGTGCCAGCATGGATCCAAAGGTGAGCGAGAGAAGGATATACTGTGGGTATACTAAGAGTTTAATTCTACAAAAAGTTGGTTATTTGAAGAACTATATAACAGAAAGTGGTGAAACAAACGTGATAGAGCAATTGCTGAGAAGATTGTTTGTGGGCAGTACGATATATAATTTCCTATCGGGAGATATTGACGTTATTACATATATCAACAAGATATGTGCTGAACTTGCTCTAGTGATTCAAGCGCCTTTGAGTGAAGATGATCTCAGCGTAGTGGGTAAGTTTATTGGCTCCTTTATAAACTTTCACGGAGTATTCGTTCCATCAGAGCTGTTCTCATCGGTGCTTCTCAAAGACCAGATATCGTTTGATTCATTTGTACAGATAATGTCAAAGTCGAGTTTATTAACGAGGAGAAGGGTTATTAGTGGTGCTATGCTTAAATATTTAGAGAGTAAGTGTACTCCGGAAACTTTTCTTTCCATATTAGTTATTCTGAGGCGAACAGAAATCTATAATCTGATAGATAATGACGAATTATACAAATTGAAATTGATCTACTTGCAGGAGTTGGTTATAAGTACACTTTTAATTCCCAAGGTAACATCTTTGATAAACTATTTACTAGCGAAATTTAGCAAAATAGATGGCCAAACTGATGAGAAAACGTGCACTTTGCTGACATTAGTTTTGAAGAAATATAGTACTGATGAGCAAAAAGAATACATATGTCATTCAGATATTTTTCTCACTGCCGTCACTAAAAGACTCTCAGAAAAAGATAGATTAGTCAGAGAGCGTACCATGTACATTGCCAAGCTTACAAGTAAGGATCAAATACAATATGAAAGTGATTTTGTTATTGAGACAGACAGTTTCATTTCTACAACTACCACCTCTGATGATACTATAGACTGGGATTCATTAAACAGTGATATCAGGTACCAGCATTTGATCAATACTCAAAAGTCGGATCAAGTGGTTAATCTTGAAAAACTATCTCTAGATGATAGTGATGATGAAGAAGAAGATGATGATGATGATGTTAATACAATTGGAAATGGAGAATATGTCTTTATTAAAGACCTAGCTGCTGCCTTCGCGAAAAATAATGTAACGCAAAAGGTTAAACTCTTTAAAAATGTAATAAAACTAGTTAGACGGAAGAGAGATTTTCAAACCGAGGTTAATTATTTTGCACCGTCTTTGATTTCAGGTGTAGCGATTATGAATAACGATGCTGACGAAAAACAGTTCGAAGAATATAGAGTCAATGCACTAGTCAGTATTATAGTAGTTGTTCCGGATAATATTAATAAACTGTATGATATTCTATTTAACTCAGAGCTGTCATTACAACAGAGAATGTCTATTTTAGCTTCTGTTTCTATGTCCTCGAGGGAGCTACGTGGTTATAATGATGAGCATATCCTAAAGCCAGAATTCGATTTCCCATCTGAGAGATTACCATGGGATCTCTCAGATCAAACCAGCCATCTGCAAATTAAGGATATATCACAAAATGATCAGTCATCGTCATTAATAGGACCTGGTAAACCAGTGTGGAAGTCAAAAAAATTACTGCAAGGAAATGAAAAACCTACCAATAGATTCCGTAATTATGCTTCAAAGTTTTTTTATCCATTAGCAAACGGATGGCTAAATGGAATAGATATGGGAACCTTTGATAAATTATTCAAGATGTACTACTTAAACACTCTAAAGATAGTCTACGATTGTTCCAACCCAGTCAATGACTATGAGACAATGACAGTTACACTGCAACAAATTATTGAAGATGCTACAGCACAAAATATACCGCTGGAAATACAATAATTCTGTACAAACAACTACTAAAACAACAGGTATGTGATGCGCCATTCAACAATCCTATGTGTCCTGGTATTATCGAATCTGGTTGTTAAAACATAATGATGATCATCAAGTTTTTTATAGTACCGTTGAATCCGAAACGGAGAGCAATGCGTAGCCACCTTAAAAAAGAGAACTTCTCTTAGGTCTCGTAGTACCACTATTTTACGATTTGATTATTTGCATCGGTTCTTTTTTAAAGGGTACAGCATGTAGAAAAACCTTTGGAAAAAAAAAAAAAAAAAAAAAATAATGGCCAGCTTAACAACGAAAAAAATTGTATATAGAACTAAAGGAGAAGGGTATTCATGTGGATTAATTAATCATTGTTTTGTATTTTTCTTAAGACTACATGTTTGAGTAACGTAATATAAAAATTGTTATTATCATTGGGCTAAATTACCAAAAAAAAAATACTAGAAATATAAGTAGTTCGCAGGAAAAGAAGGGATTGTAGGCTGAACTAATCAAAAAAGAAAACAAGTAAAAAGAACTTAAAAAAGGAAGGAGAGATCTCAATTCATTATGTCTTTCTTTGAAAACCTGAAGTCAAAACTGACAGAAAGTTTCACCTCTAGTTTAACTCGGGATGAGAAGTTTAGGAATGAATATAAGTTATCAGAGGGGGAGGTGATCATTGATGATTCTAATGCTGATTTGGCGTTTGCGCATGTTCATAGCAAGTTAGCACAAGTTGAAAAGGCCAAGGGGAGGACAAGGAATGGCAACAATCCTGTCCAATATGCATTTCCTGGGAAAATATTCCTTACGAAACATTATCTGGTGTTTAAGGATGGTTTTGATGAAACTTCCTGTGTAATGGTTCTGAATATATCCACCATTAAGCGCGTGGAAAGATCCCCATCTAACTCCTATTCTTTTGTATTGTTAGTGACTTTGTATTCAGGAACACAAATTCTAATTCAATTTGTTAGTTTGAAACACAGATCTGAGAAATTCTGTGACCAGTTAAAAAAATTACTTCGAGATAACATTCCTAATGCCAAGAGATTAAAGCCCTTCCTAGACACGTGCTACTCGGAGTATTTAATCTACAAAAATGTGCTTAGAATTGAGGATACAAAGCCTCCAATGGCGGGTCTAGGACAGCAATATAGATATCCAGGAAATCCCTCTATACATAGAGAAAAAGCAAAATTAAGACTTTGGTTTGAATATTTCAAGGACAATGGTACAAACCTGTCATTAGTTCGTAATCATACCTTTTATAAACTGATGAGAGTTGGTGTACCTAACCGGCTAAGAGGTGAAATCTGGGAATACTGCTCAGGATCTATGTATTTGCGATATGAAAATCCTGGTGAATATAGAAAGATTTTGCAGGATCATCATGGTCAAACATCTCAAGCAATTGAAGAGATTGAAAAGGATTTGAAGAGGTCTCTTCCGGAATATACTGCATACCAAAAAGCTGAAGGTATTCAAAGATTGAGAAATGTGCTGACTGCTTATTCATGGAAGAATCCTGATGTTGGTTACTGTCAAGCTATGAATATTGTTGTGGCTGGCCTTCTTATCTATATGACTGAAGAACAAGCATTCTGGTGTTTGAATAACCTTTGTGATATATATGTACCGGGTTACTATTCTAAGACTATGTATGGTACATTGTTGGATCAGAAGGTATTTGAAGCATTTGTAGAGGAGCGTATGCCAGTATTATGGGAATATATTGTTGAACACGATATTCAATTATCAATTGTTTCTCTGCCATGGTTTTTATCACTATTCTTCACTTCCATGCCTATTGAATATGCTGTAAGGATTATGGATCTGTTCTTCCTTAATGGACCAAGATCATTATTTCAAGTTGCTCTGGCAATTTTGAAGATTAATGCAGAGGATATTCTACAAGCTGATGATGATGGTATGTTTATTGCTATTATGAAGAATTATTTCCATACACTGGGTACGAAATTACATCCTAATTCTTCAGATCCAAAAATGAGGGAAATTACAAAATTTCAAGAGTTATTGGTTACAGCATTTAAAGAGTTTGATGTAATTACAGATCAAGTTATCTTACAGGAGAGGAGTAAACATCGTAAAGATGTTTTCCAAAATATTGAAACATTTGTCAAGCGAACACAAATACGTCATATGCCAAAAACTTACAATATTAGTGATGAAAATCTGTCTAATATTTACGACATATTCTACCAAAGTATAGAAACACATAAAATCAGTTTGGGGACGGGTTCTTCAAATATGGAATTTGAAACCTTCTGTCAATTCATGAAGAAAATCTGTGATTGGGCCAAACCGTCTGAAAGTGATGCCGATCCCTCATTCAGGAAGCAGAAATCAGATTTTTTGAAGAGATTATTCAACAGGTGGGATTCCGCCAAAATAGGAGAATTGACACTTAACGATGTTGTCGAGGGTCTTGATACTCTTCTATCTCAGGATTTATTAGAATCGATAAATTATTTCTATTCGCTATATGATACTGATGGTGATGGCCAATTAGAAAAGGATGAGGTTCTTCAACTATCTGAAGGTCTTCTCCTATTAACAGATCCTTGGAAAACTGGTAAATATGTGGATTTACTAACTAAACAAAAACTTGAAGATGATATTGCTGAAAAATTGGTGAAAGAAAAAGGTGAACAAATAAGAACTATGGAAGATATTAACTTACCATCAGGTGTCACTATTGAAGAAGAAAAATACCGTTCAGAGCAATCTGAAAGATATCTAAAGGCTGCTAGTAATTTCTTGCAAAGAGCTTTTGAATATGCAAAGTCAGTAGAGTTGGATGAAAGTATCAATCTGATTGACCTTTCAGATGACGATGCTGAGGATACTGACGTAAAAGAACAGAAAAAGAAGAAATTTGAATCTATAATGGCAAACCCTGCATTAGATCCTTCACACCCAAAAATATTAGACCTTGCTACATTTCGTATGATCATCCTGGCTGATGAGACATATGAATTGTTCTTCTCATCAACCCTGAAGAATTCTGTTCATATCGATGAGGCTGTTGAAACTAATAATTATAGAAGCAAAGCTCTAAGAAATATGTTTGATGGTATACTTGCTGATGGAAGAAGGGTCGCCGAACAGGTTCGTCGTCGTGTTGACTCAGTTGCAACACGTTCTAGTATTGGTTCTTCGGATACACCTACTGGGCTTCCTTCAACAAGCAGCCAAACTGCCGCAAGAGAAGATAAGGCTGAAGATGTGGATGATTTTACAGAAGATCACGAAGAACAAGCTGATTTGCTCAAGGATGACCTATTAGACATCATTGATGATAATACAAGCTCCTCCAGATCAATGGAACAGAAAACTCTCAATGATATCCCTAATATTCAAACATCAAATAACGATCTGATTGAATTTGAGACTGATTAATAGAGCAGATATTCCTTTGCATACAACAATCCCATACACAAGATAACAATAAAATAGTATATACTCAAAGTCCTACATATTGTCATCACAACACCACGGAACGCATCTTATAGTTTGTATTTATATATATATGTTCGAACTCTTTATATATAAATATTTTCAATGCATCAAATATTCAACAAACAATTCTGAAAATTCGGTTTATATGAGTTTAAGCCGATGAGATTGTTGAAAAAAAATAAAGGTAACCAAAGAAAGCAATTTAATTTGATTGTTATGAATATATTACATATTCCATTAAAAGCAAAGACCATTCTATAATTATAAACCACAGACTAAGTCAATATTATATTTGTTGTTTACGATATCAGATTGATATTTATAACATAATGTTTCTGGGCATAGGTTTACGAAGGCAATTTCTATCGCCACTTTCACAACTAAGGTGTGAACTTATTCGTTCACCGGTTAGAATTACCCCTAATTCAATCATAAATCGTTCATTAACATCGAAGGTGAGTCCCCAGGCCTATAATAAAGTCATAAGGAGAACCTTGTCTACAAAATCTCCCTTGAAGGCTAAGTGGGAAAGTATATTCAAAGATAGCACCACTGACCGGTATGCAAGGTTAAACAGATTTCAACAATTTCAAGGAGGTTCTGGAAAGAATAACACTCTGCTCATCACTACGGCTTTTGGTATAGGAAGTATGGCAGTCATATATTTTGTATCGCCATATCTTTTCAATATAGTTCCACCATTCACTCACTTTAAGCATAATCCAAAGGATTTAGTATACGCCCTACTAGGGGCCAATTTGGTTGTATTTGGTTTATGGAGATTGCCTCAATGTTGGAGATTTCTTCAGAGATATATGCTTCTCCAAAAAGATCATATTTCGAGTAAATGGGCTATAATTGGAAGCGCCTTTTCTCATCAAGAATTCTGGCATTTGGGTATGAATATGCTAGCTCTATGGTCCTTCGGTACATCTTTGGCTAGTATATTGGGAACTGCAAATTTTTTCTCACTCTACATGAACAGTGCTATTGCTGGGTCACTTTTCTCCTTATGGTATCCTAAAATTGCCAGGATTATGATGATTGGTCCTAGCTTAGGTGCTAGTGGTGCCTTATTTGGTGTCTTTGGTTGCTTTTCCTACTTGTTTCCACAGGCAAAGATATTACTGTTTGTGTTTCCGATCCCTGGTGGAGCCTGGGTTGCATTTTTAGGTTCTGTTGCTTGGAATTTAGCAGGTTGTGTGTTCAGATGGGGTTCTTTTGATTACGCTGCTCATTTAGGTGGATCTTTGATGGGTATCGCTTACGGTTGGTACATTAGTCATATGATGAAGAAAAGAAGGGAGCGTAGACTACAGAATATCTCCAAATGGTTATAATAACATTCAATTTAATAGCATGATTCATCCAGCTGCTGACAGCATATTCACTATCCAGGCAATCTGTAAATAATCTAAATTCATTACATCAACAAAGATTTATATAAAAATATATGAATATTTAATTTAACTTTAACTTTTTTTTTCATTATTTAGGGTTCATTGGAGTGATCTAATGTGAGAATGTCATGAATTTCTTTGATATTAGTTTTAAACTCCAGTTGAAGAGCTTATTAAATTGGGAGAACTATGTTGTTTTACAGTCAGTTTATTGGATTTCGATTGAGAATGAAGAATAAATCAAATTAAGTAAGTGGTTGTTACTTCTCACTTTCTATCTCTTAGAAGACCTTGCCTTACTACAAAGTAGTTATCTTTCGAGATTTGTGACATGGAAGTAGCATCCCAACTATCAAAGACTTCACCTGTCTCTTGATCTGGTGAGACATTCTCAATTTTATGTAATAAATCATCATATGACAGAGCAATATTCTGTCTCGGCAGCAAACGCGCATAGTTTTCACTCAAGTTCTTATCGTTTTCATTTAATGGAGTATTGTGTAAAGTGTTGATGAAGGACAATTGTCTAATCAATTTTTGTTTTATATTTTCAATGTTAGTGCCCTTTACTGGAAACCCAGACAATGCAAGAAGCTGTTTTACCTCTGCATCACTGGGCATACTTCCAGAGACATCAGAACTAGGCATTTGAGAATCTAACATCTCCGTAATTGACCATGTTGGTTGGGATAAGTACTGTTTTACCTGTTCAATAGTTTTAAATGAACTACCCACGGAATAACATCGTATACCCCTAATATGCAATCTTCGAGCAGCAAGCATTTTCTAATTATTTGTGTATTTTGATTTGCTCCTGGTAAATAGCTTGTCAAAGCCCGTAATATTTGTAAATATGACTACTGGTTTTGGTACCTTTATATCCATATCGATTTTGGAATTTTTATAAAGGCAAAGACTATACTTACGTTCAAAATAACATAAGGTTTAGTGTCTTTCTCTACAAATCACTATACAATTTCAGGTTACTGGTTCATCAACACTATTGTTTTGAATATGATAATATGCTATATTAACACTTATGGGGATGTCCCATTGTCATATACAATAATTAGTTTCATATTATAAATACTTTCACGATCTCCGCTGAGCACATCACTCAACTAACACTGTTATAACTGACACCGGGTCACTAATTGAATGTGAAATATTGTAAATGAATAATAGTCAAATATAGAAATATTATTTAACAAATATAATACTCTTGGAAGAGCTGTCATTGATAGTACAAAATTGCCCAATTTCTATACCCGTGTAAAGGTATATATTACGTGACTATATCTGCTGTTTCACAGAAACAGCCGTACAAGTAATATATAATATTAAGCAATAAATGTAAAGCACATTACATGTACGGATGATTCTGTGCACAGATCGTTCTATCCTTAGAAAGTTCAGTGGAAAAGTGGAGAGCCTTATTTTTTTTATGTTTCTTTCTTTCTTTTTTTTTGAAGAAAAAATTTTTGGCAAAAAAAAACCGATGAGCATTTTGCGATGAGCATAGTCTTTGGTATTAAAAAATATTGTATTGGAAGGTTTGGGTTATCAACATAGGAATTTATACTAGGAATAGAAGATAAAGGAATAAAGGAATAGCTGTGGTGATGAGTAATTTATTGGAAGAGAGGTTACGTGCTAATTCTAGTGCGTTTGAGGGGCTTTTGTCTTTAATTCCTTCGAAGTACTACTATGATGAGAAGACTCAGGATCAGTGGAAACTGAAGAAGAAGGATAAGGATACCGCTCGTGAAGATAAGGTGAAGAAGCTGGATCCAGAGCAGCGTGATGATGAGAGCAATTCTGCACTTGAAGTCATGAAGAAAAGGGAGAAGGATGCTGTTCCTGTTAAGCTACCAGGTGCCGTGAAGAGACCACAAGAGAGCGAGGAATTAGACGAGGAAGAAGCCGAAGGTGAGGGTGAAGGTGAAGGTGATTCCATTGGTACAGAGGAGGAGGAGGATATCAAGGTTATTTTCGATGATGAAGGTAACGAGGTTGATCTAAGTGCGAAGAAGAAGGCTATAAATCATGAGGTGAAAAACGACTATGAAATAGTACCGGAATCAAGTGAGGAAAAAGCAGCAGTTGTAGAAGAACCTAAGTCAGAACCAAAGTTAGAGGAGAAAAATAAGAAACTAAAGAACGTCGAGGAATTGAGGTTAAAATTGCAAGCTAAGATCAAGGCTTTGAAAGAGAAGAGAAAGGCTCCGGGTACGAATGTTCAAGGTGCTGCTAGGTCAAGGGAAGCTATTTTAGAACAAAGAAAGAAACGTGAGGAGTTGAGGAAGAAGAGGAAGCTCGAAGAGACCCATGGCAGTGACTCGGAAAACGACGATGCTGAAAGCTCTAGTGATTCTGAGAACGAAGAAATAGATGAAACACCAAAGAAGAAGCAAAAGAAGAATGTAGTCGATGCTAAGGACATCATGTTTCAAAATATAATCTTTGATGATGGTGACAGGACCACCTCTGATCTACAAAGACTTAGAAAAACGCCAAATGCTAAGAAGAAGGGACCAGCTAAGAATGATATTAAGGCTCACCTAAAGCTACTTGAAGCTAAGAAGAATAAAGTAACGGGTAAAGATGAGTTAGAACAGATCAAACTTAAAGAGAAAGAGAAATGGCAAAAAGCTATGCTTCAGGCAGAGGGTGTCAGAGTTAGAGATGACGAAAAATTATTAAAGAAAGCTTTAAAGAAGAAAGAAGCAAAGAAGAGAAAGTCAGCAGTTGAATGGGATGAGCGTAAAAGAGCAGTTAAGACAAATATAGCTGAAAAGCAGAAGAGAAGGGAAGAGAATTTAGCTATTAGGAAGCAGAATAAAGGTGTAAAGAGAGGAAAGCAACAGAAAATGAAGAGGAAGTTTACAGGTTCCGTTATGCCTAAAAAGAGAGCAGGTTTTGAAGGTCGTTTGAAATCTGGAAAGAAGAAATAGATGAATTGATTCAAACAATTTTATTAATCTGATATTAAGACATAGGTAAAAAAAAAAACACTTTTATTTCTGAACTTTGTTTCCTGTTAATGACTATACATTTAATCTGACTGCATTTTTCCACTATATTCTATTAATTCCCTTGCTTCTACTTTGGCATTATTTTTTACAATACAAAAGATACATAATTTTAAGAATTGGAATTGTCATTACCCAATGACTTGATAATTAAAATAATAAAAATAATAATAATAGAAGAATAAGCTTAGGGATGTTGTATATTAACATATACTGGAAAGAGAATTATAAATATTATCCTTCTAGACAACAATTTTTGCTGGCTATAATGTGAAATATCAAAAAATTAAGTTACATCAGGGATATTTATTAAATAAATAAACTTTATAAATGATAATTAATTGCATTCTATTTTTCGAGTCCACATATATACTGGAAAATTAAAGGTCTATCTTGTACAGGCTTCAGCATTGTCAAAGTACAATCCATAATGGTTTTTGCAGCCGGGATTGAATAATGCGCTACATTTCGGGCACTGTAGTGGGTTTGTTTTACTTGTATATTCATGGAAGGTTAATAAACTATTGCAATTGCCACATAGTATCACCTTTTCATCTGAATTTATATCATATTTCTGGATTTCATGATCGGTAGTTTCTCTATGACAACTAATACAAGGATAGAAAGTATCACAACATTTAAATTTAAGGGCAATTATGTCAAGATCAGTATTCCAGTGCTCACACCTAGTGTGTTTGTCAACTATCTTTCCTTTCAGTTTATATTGAGACATAGAATTTACTTAGCTTTTAGTAAATATATTTTTTGTCATTTGTAAATACAATAATATCAAAAGAAATTGGAATAGAAGATAAATATCTTGACAAATATATATATATATAATTACTGGCCGGTTTAAAATAAAGATTTTGACCAAGGACCTTCATCTGCATACTTTACTGATCGCTAATTAACCTTATTGTAGCCTGTTTTGGTTTTCTTTTTCATCGAGAAGAAAAGCGATGATCTTAAAATAAAAATAGTCATGCTAACTTGACTCAGTTGTGAAATTGTATGGGCTTGATATAAAATTAAATATATATAATCTAATTACATGTTGAATATAAAAAGCTGTGAGCTTTCAACTGACGCTTTTTAAGTTCCGATTATATCAATAAAAAATGAATAATATCTACGATAAAATAAGAAACATGTGGATGGTAAGTGATATGGCAGGAAATGAAAATCATATATAACAGGCTAGGTTTGATAAATTTATTATAATTTACTACCCAGTTCATCTTCATTGCTGATATCAAATTTTGGTAGCAAAAGGAAAAGAAAGGTCCAAAATAGAGGACTAATCGAATATTCTATCTTCACCTTTCTCTCTTTTTTTTCCTTAATCCAAAGAAAAGAAGTAAAAACGCCAGTTATAGATGGAAGAGCATTTAGTCATTATTCTTTTCTTTGAGGAGAATGAAGTAATAATAAATAACAAAAAAAATAAATGTAATAAAAAGATAATTTGACACTATACCATATCCTGTGAATAATAGCAAAACATTGTTGAAGAATAAATCATTTAAGGTTCCAATTTTTTATTTTTTTCTCTATTTACTAGTTTGGACAAAGTTAATACCCTTTTCAATGTTCTTCTTTAAGGTTTCCTTACATTTTTCCAACATCTCTTCTTCTTCAGCTGAAATAGAGCCAATTGGGTGAATCTTCTCGATACCTTCCTTACCTAAGGTAACTGGGGATGCGAAGAACTCGATACCTTCGCCCTTGTACAATGGAGAGTCGACGAAAGATGGAGCAACGACGTTCTTTTCACCAGCGAAACCGGACAAAACGCTGTTAGCGAACAAAGCACCGGCTTGGGCCATTGATAGAGTGGCAGAACCAGCACCGTTCTTAGCTTGGACGACTTCATCACCACCGAATTGGATTCTGTTAATTAGCTTAGCCTTATCACTGTCGGACAACTTACCGCCATGTTCTGTCTGGGACAACAATGGGATAATAGTAATACCAGAGTGGCCACCAACAACGTTGACCTTTTCAGTAGTTGGGTCAGTTCCGACAATCTCTGAGATAAATCTGGAGGCTCTGATACTGTCCAGTGTGGTCACACCGAACAACTTCTTTGGGTTGTAGACACCCTTCTTTTGCAGCACCTCGGCAACAATTGGCACAGTAGAGTTAACTGGGTTAGAGATGACTAGGATGGCAGCGTTAGGAGCGGCATCGGCGGCAGCACTGGCCAAGTCACGGACAATACCAGCGTTGATGGCAAATAAGTCGTCACGAGTCATACCTGGCTTTCTTGGCACACCAGCAGGAATCAATACCAAGTCAGTGTCCTTTAGAGCATTACGTAGACCATCAGCCTCGTCTGGAGTGAACCCCTTGACAGTAGAGTTCGTTGGGATGTGAGACAAGTCAGTAGCAACACCCGGAGCACCTCTCAAGTCATACAACCTCAGATCAGTAACCTTATGGTTCAACTTCAGAAGCAGAGATAATGGTTGACCAATACCACCATTGGCACCTAGAACAGTAACCTTGTATGGGTTAATTCTAGTAGATGAAAAGGCTCTTCTAGCAACTCTTGATAGCATTATGTTATATATGTGTGTGTGTGTGTGTGTGTGTTTATTTCTATTATTTTAATGGGGGAGGGTGTGGGGTAGGGGGCCTTCTTTAAGTTATTAAAAAGGATCTGAATTGCTATTTAACTAGTTTTCTGTATATTATATATAAGTTTTTTCCAGTTCAGATTACAAGATAGTTCCCGATAACTCGCCCTTTTTGAAGGAATTAGAATCAAAAAAAAACCTTTAAGGGGATTCGGACAGTCGGGAGAGGAAGTCGAAGTGTGTGAAATGAAAAGAAAACCAGTCTAAACCAGTAATACTCAACTATAAAAATATTATGTTTCTTTGTAGTGTAACAGCACATTACATGAAAAGCTCGAAAGTAGAAGTGCTAAAGTAAGGGGATTTATTACTGTGATGTGTGTACCGGGGGGGTCACGTCTTCAGTTTCTATCTCGGTCTTAGAGATCACCGTACCAAAAAAAAAAAAACTAGTTTTTCTCAATCCCACCAAAGAAGAAATAACGTCATTTTGGTTTCCCTCGAGGATTTATTTTGAAATTCGTTTGTGCGCGGTATTTTTTAAAAATTTAGTTTTTTTCTTTCCTGCACCGTGCACGTTTGTTTGTTTGTTTTTTTGGACCAATTACATGTCTTCGTACTATATCACAAGTTGGTATGTCGACCACCTGACATTTTGGACATGTGGCACTATGTACGGTATCTCCGTATAAGTTGCTGTATTATCAGATGACTTTTTACGTTAGATATTATATTCCACAAATCTTATATATCACGTGATGCTTAGCATCACGTGATACAGTTAATAATGATCTTTTTTTTTTTAAATTATAAGCCCAAGTATTGATGTATTATACTATATTATTTGCTATAACTATGTTATTGCTATACTATACTATATGAAAGAGGCATGGATATAAATCTATAAGTCATTAAAAAGAAGAAGTTATATTATCATTAAGGGGGTGTGGTTTTTTATTGTGGTTTTTTTTTTCTTTCAGGTTTGGATTTCCTCTTGTTTCTTTAGTTTGTCCACTTCTTCAAACATCGTATCGATAGAAGTACCGACGTAGAGTCTTAGCTGGTGTCTTGTTGATGGTAAGACCTTGGCTCTCACTGGGACATCGGGATTGTTCTGTTCTTGGGCTAAGCGGTCGTAGGCTTGAAACCTGTGGCAACCTCCAAATGCAAAGTAGTAGTTCTCTCCGTTCTCACGGACACACAGGACATCGATCGGTGGTAATTCGCCGTTCATCTCAGTGGCTGCCTCTAGGGAACATGTCCTACTAGCCTGCGGGACACCCTTCATAGTAGACACCATGGCGTCTATTTTCTGGTAATCCAATACAGGAGCGATAGGTCTTCTGATCTGCGAGAGAGGGATCTGAGAAACCTTGCGTAAATTGCTGCTTTGCATAGACATCGTTATTTTGTTTTTTAAACTGTTAGTGTTTACTTCGATTTTTCCTGTTTGTAAGTAATAACAAGAAAAAAGACAATACTCGATTAGAAATATATATAGCCTTCTTATATAGTGTTTATCAGTAAGATTTGAAGAACCTCGGAGTTGCACCCAGTTTAGGTTCCCATCGTTACTAATAAAATGTTCTCGAAAGCCCTCCCTCATTGTGATTTCTAATAATTATTAAAGGTTAACAAGAAGGTGAAAAGAAAAAAAAAAAAGAAATTAGTAAAGCCGATGAGGTGGGTCTAGAAACTAAAAGAGGGAAAAAAGGATTTTGGAACAGTTCATTATTCTTATAGATCTATTATTCGGATTTACTTGTACACAAGAATAACAAAACTGCATAATATAATTAGGACGATGTCTGATGAAGGGAAGTGTCCAGTGCCTCATGATAAGAGGGATGAATGGATGAAGCAATGTCCAGTAGATGAAGGGTCTCGTGAGGTGTGGTTGAAGCAGCATGCTAGGAGTCAAGGATATGTGGGTAGTACTGGTGGAGATTTAGGTGAAGACAGGGCTATAAGTTCTATTCCGAGGACTGATACTGGTAATAACTGGGTGTATCCCAGTGAGAAGCAGTTTTATGATGCGATGAAGAGGAAGAACTGGGATCCACGCCCTGAAGATATGAAGACTATTGTTCCCTTACATAATGTTGTTAATGAGCGAGTGTGGAACTATATTAGAAACTGGGAAAACGGCCAAGGTGGAGATGAATGTGGTGGTATAAAACTAACGAATTTCATGGGTGAATCGAAGAAACTTACACCCCGTGCTTGGTTTCGCTCTTATATCCTTGGTATGGTGAGACCATTTGATAGACATGATTGGTCTATTGATAGATGTGGTAAGCGTGTCGATTATGTGATTGATTTCTACTCGGAGGAGAGACCAACACCAGATGGCAAAAATACAGAACCTACAATATATCTTGACGTGAGACCAAAACTAAATAGTTTTGAAGGAATCAGGATGAGAATATTGAAGAGTATCGGTTGGTTATAAACAGGTATTGAGTTATACAATGATACCTTTAAAACTCCAAAAAATGAGAATAAAGTGGCTTGATGTTATTCCTTAACCAAAAATCTTGTATATAAGACATTTACGAAAGAAAGAAGAAAAAGCTGTTAATAGTGTGTATTTATTCTTATTTATATTTTTAATGATCTTCTCTTATCTGCTCCATTGTTTTTTGAAGGGTATGTAAAACTTTCAATATATTTATCTTATATGTTAACAGTTCATATAAAACATATAATATTTATTATTACAAAATTGATACAAATTTAAACTGAAATGTAAATTAGTGAAGTATTAGAAATAATTAAGTGAACAAATACAAACATATGGTATTTTTTAAAAAAAAGTTCCGATTAATAGTAACAATTATTTTGTAATTAAAAGATACAATCAGAAACACCCTTCAAAGATCAATAAAGTCATTAAAAGGAATAGGATCTGATAAAAATAAAATAAAAAAGTGGAACGAAAAAGGGAAAAAAACGGAAAAACCCCTTATGGAATTGTTGACGTAGTTGTAGTAATGGCATAATATTAAGATTATCAGTGACGATGAGTTAGTGAATGGAATTATTTCTTATCGCTTGTGTTTTCATTATTGTTGCTATCATCAACATCATCGTCATCGTCATCGTCATCATCATCGTCATCTTCATCATCTTCAGAATCAGTCACATTTTTTTCTCCTCTGTCTCCATCGTCGTCATCATCTTCGTCGTCATCATCTTCTTCCTCATCCTCATCTTTATCAGAGGTTGGATCAATTTCATCCCTTGCCTTTTTTATCTCATTAATTTTGCGTCTCATTATCTCTACAATATCAGCCCATTCACGCATACCCCCCATGCCAATATCTCCACATATTAGAACTTTTTCGACCGGTTTCAAAACAGTAATGTATGGCATATCTTCCTGTAAAATTCTTAGGTGCTTTTTCGTCATAGGGTTTATATACATAAATGTGTTCATCGCAGGAGCAGCAAAAACAGGAGTAGTTGGTGACCAATCCCGAAGTACCGCGGTCAATAGGTTGTTGCTGATACCATTAGCAATCTTTGCTAAACTATTAGCAGATAACGGTGCTATTAGGAAAATGTCAGCCCATTTTCTCAGCTCGTGGTGCAGTATCATATCTCCCATTTTCTTACAGTCCGACCATACATCTTCTTCTCTCCAAATTTTAACGTGAGTAGTAATCTTAAGACCATTTAAGAAATGTTCTGCAGGCTTTGTAACTATAAGTTGGATAGAAACCTTTTCAGGAGTGTATAATTTGAATAGTTTATCTATAATCATTGGAACTTTTATTGTAGCAACTGATCCAGTAGCACCTATAAGAATATGGAATTTCTTGTCATCTTGCCTAAAAAAAAACTCCGAGAAGGGAATCTGTGGTACATTAGTCTTAGTTATAACTTCCTTTGTGCTTCCATTAGCGGGGCCAGTAGATTTTTTCCTCTTCATACTCACATCAGTTACTTCGGGAGCCAACTCTTCAGTAGGTTTGGGATCTAAATAAATGAAATCGCCAGGCATATTCACTATAGAGTTCTTATGTTCTGGAACTTCCTTTGATTTCTCCTTATCCTCTTTATTGTCGACAGCTAAGTTGTCGACAGAAGCGGATGATTTTCCAGGTTTACTAGAGATGGAATATCTATGATGCGACATCTTCTCAGTCTCGTCTACAGTAAATGATATTGTCGATTTTGGTGAGGTGATTGAAGGTTTCCTTTCCACGGTATTTGTTTCCGATATTATTGATATACCATCATCATTGGAGTGAGACTTTCCAAACCCAGAAGTGAATGACAGGTCACGAATACCATTAGCAATAGAGTTGTCCAGTGTAGAGAGTGAAATACCAGATTTTTGCAGATGATCATCAATGCTAACCCTTGGTTCTATTTTATCGTCCTGATTCAGTATGCCGTTATTATTACCACCATTAGAGTGTGTTGTATTTATCTTATTATTATCTCCACCGGCCAATAAGTCCCTCTGTGGAACTGGCCCTCTACCTGGCCCGGCAAGTTTATTTGTCAAAATAGACACCGGAATCTGCGGAGTATCTCGTTTCATATCATCATCAGAACCCATTATTAGTATACTTTATTACCTTGGCTATTAAGTAACAGTTTATTTTCCCCTGGATTATATTGTTTCACTTGCCCCACTATATTTACCGCTAGTTTTCCTCGTCTTTCTTACGTCAACCACTGTATTTTTTTCTTATTATTATTCACAATATCCAGATACTTACTATAGGTTTTTAGCTTAGAAAGTTATTCAAACCTCTATTAGTAAAGTCTAGTGAAGCTCATCTCCTTTTACCAATACTTCCGTTTCAGCATTGAATGCAAGTGTTTGTTCCTTTGGTTTTTGCCCACCTCCGAAACCATAATAAATTAGGGCTGCAAAAGGCAAACCCAATGAAGCTAGTAAAGCCCTAATTAGGTAGACCTATGAGGAGCCCTAAAAGGTTATTTCGATTATATCACGTAGTGTTAATTGATATTATAACGAAATGGGCCACTGCAAATGCAAGTTAACGAATGTTTGCTATTACTTAAGACTCTGTGAATGGTTATAGATGTTTAAATGTATAGTGGGAGTGTTGCGCGGGCTGTTTTGGGCGAGTTGAAGAATGAGACGTTGAAGACAGTTTCTGTGCTGATTGGTGCGAAAGTTGGATTAAGGAAATCAGACCGTGTCACTAACATATGTGCGCAGTTAGAACTGCTTCATGGGTTGCAGCGACGGATCTCGGGTCAAGAGCGCCTTGTAGTGACTGCAATTGATGCGGGCGTATCGAATTTTGCGTACTGTTCTTTCTCAATTGAGAATCAACGGCGTCCCGTCCTGCTAGGTTGGGATAAATATCAGTTGGAAGAGAAGTTCATGTGCAGTAATGAAAAGCTGCCATTGAACCCTACTAATTTCACTGTGCTCTCACAAAGAATTTGCGACCACTTGTTAACACTGCCTTATGACTCTGATCTATTTGCGATAGAGAGACAACGTACACGTACTGTGTCTTCTAAGTTTGTTTTGGAGCCCGTGCTAAGATCTAATATTCTGGAGTACCTATTGTTCTCTCATTTAGTAGGACAGAGTAAAGCAAAAGGTTTTTCGGTGCTTTCTTCGGACCCTCAAAAGATGGTAAACTACTGGATAGAATCTGCCAAAGCTGATGCGAAATTGACTGAAAAAATAGAGGATAAGACTTCAAAGAGATTTAGAATCAAACTGGTACAAGACATAATATTGGGCGCGCTGCATAACCGCCCTGATCGAATTATCGATATCCCTGAGACATTTCAGGAAAGGTTTAATGAAAAGAAATCTAGGTCCCTGAAGCTCCATCATCTCATTGCAAGTGACAATTATGTGATGGGCGCAAAAAAAGAAGATGACTTAGCTGACTCGTTTTTACATAGTTTGATATGGTTTGAATGGCTGAAAAATTATAAAGTTATACTTGACAAGATTAAAAACGGGAAAGCCTCATTTTTGAAAGTTTAAGTGAAAGAATTATAGTTATATGTCAATTATTTAGCTACTCAATACTATTGAGTATGTGAAAGAGTAGTAGAAGAGCGAGACTAATAGTCTAGGTCCAATTCTGGCACCAATCTTCTCTTACGGGTGCTATTGGCTGTTTGAATCGATGACCTAATCGTTGACCTATTTGAAGGCTTAAACTTGGTAAACATTTCTTTCACCAATTCAGGTTTGTCAGCAAGAGATAGATATTCTGGTCTCTTTTCGATCAGAGGTACCGCCTTCTCGAGCGAGTCTGGTTTTGTTGTGAATGTATGTTGTAACAATTGCATAAATGCTAATTTTTTGTTCTCCATTACCTGTCTTTCCTTTTCTAGTTTCTCTATAATAGACTCGTATTTCAAATTTATCACTTTCTTAATAATTAGATTTGTATCATAGGTGTCTGTATCTGCTAATAAATTATTTGATAGCAGCATGTTTTTCATCTCGCTTGCATTACACTTTTCGAAAGTTTTTCTGTCACTATTAGTATTAGAGCGAATATCGCTATTCTTCCAACAATAATTATTATTCAACAATATCTGTTGGACAATTGAGGCTTGGGCATTAATTTTTAGTCGTTTTTCTTCAACGATATCAAGGAAGAGATCTAAAGGTGAGGAACCATTCCTTCCTACCAATTGCAGGAATTCCTTTCTTCCCTTAAATTTTGGGTAAACCTGTGACCACTTAGTATCAGCACGTATTTCATCCCCCATGCTACTTAGCAGCTTCTTAAAGTTGTCTCTACAATATCTGTCTCTACTGTAGTTCTGGGCCTCAAGCTCCTCGCATTTTTTCTCAATATTTTTCTCTATTTGTTCAATAATACTCAGATATTGCTTTAATATGTCAGCGTGTGTCAATAATTTGAAATGTTTATTTGCTAGAAAACGCTTATTCTCAAACAAGTACTCTTTAGATAACTGCTCCCAAGATATCGGAGTTGATACATATGTATCGATTTTCTCAGTTGGTCCCAGGATTATACTCTTCAGATAATCTTGTAGTTCCTTAATTGCTACAGTCCTTATTTCGGAATCTTTTTTCTCTTTTTCTTCTCTTAACGTTCTAGTATACTTTTGATATACACTCTTTTTTATCTTCTCGTTAATTACTGAGTGCTTCAATATTGGCTCATTAGCCAATAGTCTTTTTGCTGTTGTCCAACGGGTATAGTAGTGAATATCATTGCGTTTTTTCAGAAGATTCAAAAAGTTTTTCTCGAATTTACTTGTTTGTTCATGTTCCTTCAGTAGCTGTTCCTCTGTTCTATTCGATAAATATTTTTCAAACATTTGTTGCTTCCACAATGGATCATCTTCTACTAGCCAATACCTTGCATCCTTAAGACCAATCTCAGTGACTAATCTCGTAAAGGTCCAAGTAGAGTCCACTTGTTTCTCTTCCAATAACTTCAGAAACGATTTTTCAGCTTCCTCTTTCGATATCTTCTGAACATTTAATATCTTTGATTTATTTCCATATATATTGCTAATCGAGCTACTGTTCTCCCTGCCAGTAGAATCATTGTCAGCGGAACCACTCCCATTAGAGCCTGTTTTCTCATTCACAATTGACCCATTTCCCTTTGTAATAGTGGATGATTTAGATTCTACCGTATCATCCCTCTTTAGATCAGTAGGATTGCTAAATTCAGCAGGTTTAGTCCACCGAGACTCCTTTGTGACTCTATTATAGTAGTAAATTTTACCATCCGCAGTCTTCGCACTACTCCATTGGCTTACCTCCTTCTTCGCCTTAGGTTTCTGCCAACTCGTCTCCTTCGTTACAGTATTATAGTAATACACCCTCCCGGTCTTGTCCTTGGCTTCTTTCCAAGTACCATTCATTTATATGGAAATGAAGAAAAAATGAAGAAAAATGCTTGTTATTCGTTTTGCTCACTATTATATAAAATGATTCCACAAGTTAATATTATATTATCAGAAGCAGAATTATGTTAAACCATATATTAAAATAACAGCGGCCTGGTATCTCCACTAAACTACTTCCTGAATTGCGATGCCCTTAGCACAATTTCGATTGATTCCATTATAATTGATTTTTTTTTTCAAAAGTTACCCGGTGTACTGGGAAGGGGGTGGAAGAGAGCCACTATGGAGTGTTATACCTTTTAGACCTCGAACCGGAAGTTTAAGAAAGCTCTATATAGGGATGTCAAAAGGTTGGGACATATTTGGATGCAGGGATAGACTAGATTTTTGCATTGAAAATTCACTACATTATACAAAAAAAGGACCAAAAAATTCTGAAATATGTCACAATCATTACGCCCATACCTTAACGCTGTGCGTTACTCTTTGGAGGCTGCGCTAACACTTTCTGATTTCTCTTCGCTAGAGGTGGAGAGACACAACAGACCAGAGGTTGAAGTACCAAATACTAGTGCAGAATTGTTGCTACAGCCTATGCATATCTCTCGTAATGAGCACGAGCAAGTGCTCATTGAGCCAAGTGTTAACAGTGTCCGTGTGAGTTTGAAGGTGAAGCAGGCTGATGAGATTGAACAGATTTTGGTGCACAAGTTCACTAGATTTTTGGAGCAACGTGCTGAAGCATTTTATATCCTAAGAAGAGTGCCAATTCCAGGCTACAGCATATCATTCTTGATTACAAACAAACACACTGAATCGATGAAAACTAGTAAACTTGTGGATTTTATTGTTGAATTCATGGAAGAAGTGGATAAGGAGATTAGTGAAATGAAACTGTTCCTAAACGCAAGAGCTAGATTTGTTGCTGAAGCATATCTAAGTGAGTTTGTTTATTGAAGTTTTCACAACAAAGATATATTTGTGTACAAAAATGTTTGTATCTTATAATAGATAACGAGAATTTAAATAACCTTTTATTTCACCGCTGAGTTAGTATTAAAAAAAATGCATGGTCTTTGGCTTTTAAGGGAGTTTATTGATCTAGACTATAAATATAGCAATATTTATATTTACAACTGCGTAAGTGAATTAGCAAGTCGTAAGTTGTTATCTTATTTCATACAATTGTTCACTCTACAAATTCTGCACCATTAGAACTATATTATCAATAAAAGTAGCGTATGTGGGCTTGTCATTCTATCAGAGTTCCTTGGTTAAAAAGTATATAATTAAAAAGTTTGCCCTATAGTCTAAGGAGTTCATGATGTTTTCACTGAACTGGATCCTGAGGAGTTGGCGCTGTATCTGGTGGTGGAATGTCGTTGTCAAGTTTTTGTTTCTTATTAGAGTTTGTATTCTCTTCTCCATCGCTTTCATGCAATCGTACGCCCTTATTCTCGTCTTCTTCATTATCTTCAACAGCTTCTTCACCTTCTTCTTCTTCGTCGTCGTCTTCATCTCCAATTTCTTCACCTTCTTCTTCTTCTTCCTCAGCTTCCTCATTCTCTGTTATCTTATCTGTTTTATCTTCTTCTTCTAAGTCTACTTCCCCATCAATTTCAACTTCTTCCTCTTCCTCTTCTTCCTCATCTTCCTCTTCTTCAGCATCTTCCTCCTCCTCTTCCTCTTCTTCCTCCTCCTCATCTATACCAGGTTGTTCTGGTGGATATATATCAGCTTCATTTTCATTATCCCAGACAATGTTGAACCTCGTTACTCTTGGCTTCTCGGCCAATATATTCCTCACGATATGTTCTACCTGCACTTTCTGTGGAGGGTTTTCTCTTAGTTCTTCGCTATCATACTCATTATTCACATAATATCCGACTCTCACGAACTCTCTACCATCATATGAGCAGCTCAGCAATATCACTGTCACACTCACAAGCTCACTAGCAGGAATTAGCTCAGCTGAGGGCGGATCAGCTGTAAACACGAATTTGTTAACACCTACGGGGACCGGACCGACAAGGATAGAGTCCAACTCCTGGTCGTGCTCCAAAGATCTTGAGGAACCGACATATGTCAATTTCCATTCTAGGTCATTCTTCAATGGCTCTAAACATTCAAATGTAATCTCAAACTCATATGGATCCGTGAACTTAGCTGGATTATTTAAGACCTTAATACCTAATAGAGATACAATTGACATTATTTTTCCTTTTTAATCAATAAGTTTTTACCTTCAACTTCAATGTAGTACTAAATGTCTTACCTGCTAGCTAATAGTTAAAAAAAAATAATCAAATATTGGTTAGCTAAACAAAAAACAAATCATCCAGTTGAAGAGATAGTACTTACGTTGCCGCTCATAAAGAAAGGGAAACCTTATATTACTATGTGGTCATTTACAGTTTCATGCTATAATTTAACTGTTAACGCGTCCACCAACAAATACATAGCTTTATACGATAAAATTGATAGAAAAACGCGTTCATACACTTTTATACGTATAAATCACACTTGTCCGTATATAGCGATATTACGGGAGGAAACAATACGAATAGAAAATGAAGCTTTAAGTGGAGAAGGTGGGGGGGGCTAGGATTAGAGTGCTATGATAAGCGATATAACTGATATGTGAATTCTTTCTTTTGGACCCATAGTTTCTTTTTTATTTTCATATTGTCATTTAATATGCTCAAAAAAATAAAAAATGGACCTTGTCTATATACAATTACCTATAGTGGTGTATGGGATTTCACTCTTACATGTGGTGAATTGATGTTTTAAACTGGCCCTGTATGAACAGGGCTTATTGAATCAGATGGGTCTAGACCCTTTTTATTAGGAGGTCTGGGTGTTCTAAAACAATATGGGCCACTTTGAATGTTGGAGCAAATATGGTAAAATTACGCGGGGAGAGGAAAAGAAAGAAAGAAAATAGTATAGACAGAGAGACTAGGCATCGTAGAGGCGTACACATTACGGTTCTTATAACTTATTTGTCTATGGGGCTGTAGAAAAGAAGGAAAGAAAAAAAACGCCCCCCCTTTTATTCTTTCTTGTTCAGATTTATTTTTACATTATTATATTTTTAAGTTTTGTCTTACCCTACTTCGAGGAAAGAAAGAAAAAAAAAAAAAGAAATAACTGTTAATATACATGGAGCGGAAATACTCTGGAAGTCTTTAAATTTCCTATTTAATGCATTGTTAATGTGCTCGAACTATGGTGGGGTAGTAAATAGGTCGTACTAGGGAGGAATGAGGTGGAGTGGTGGGGATTTAGTTAAGTAGCAGCAGTAGGGAATAATAGGACATATAATTTCTTCCGTAGCTGTTGTCTGCGAGCTTATTTTTTACTTGATTAGGAAGTCATAGTAGATGCAGCATCGCTAACCCCCCTATCAGAGTCACATGACTCTCTTAGAGTATGTCGTGGACAGTAAATGGCGGTACAGCTTTTTGACAGAGAGGAAAACCATAGAAAAAGAGCGATGGTAGGCTGATGTTACTTCCAGATTGTTCCATTTTGTAGACGTCTCGGGGATCTTGGCTTTTTCAATTCGTCCTACTGCTCTTTCTGTACTTATTGCTGATCAATTTTTGAGTAATAGATATCTTAGAAAGGGCCCGACAAAGGAGAGATCATATAGAGAGAGAACAGAGACAGAGAGATACAGAGAAACACGGTAGAAGTAAAAATAAAACACAAAAAGAAAGAAAGAAAAAAATTCATTAACGATGTTAAAACGTTCAAAAATAACGTAGTTGAATATGATAGAATTTTTGACTAAGAGGGAATAAAGGATGTATAAGTAAAAAAAAA
Source organism: Nakaseomyces bracarensis (assembly GCF_045282275.1). NCBI lineage: Eukaryota > Fungi > Ascomycota > Saccharomycetes > Saccharomycetales > Saccharomycetaceae > Nakaseomyces > Nakaseomyces bracarensis. The sequence continues at coordinate 443,516 of NW_027263965.1, forward strand.
GAAAGAATAATAAAAATATCCATCAAGAAGAAAAAATATCAAGTTGAGATTAAAATGACACTCTGTAACTGTTAATGTATAGTATCATTATTACTTAGTACTCGTTATTTAGAACTAAAAGAAAGAAAATTAAATACAACGTTACTTGATCTGGTAAATTGGCTATAGTATTAAAGTCCAGACTTTTTGTTTTTTCCTATTTCCCACTATTTTCAATAAGAAAGCACTATTGTAGATCAATATGGGGCAAGTAAAGGTAAAATAATGAAAAGAAATTTAAAAATAATACTGCTCTCGAGGAAGGCTTTTTTTTTTTCAAAATTTTGATCTGATATCAGAATAAGGAAATTTATTAAAAATAAAACCGTTAAGAGAGAATATTTCTAGTTATATATAAAGATTGGTAGAAGAATGATGTGTTCAGATTGATCATGGTTCTTTATATTATTCTTTTGTAAAATTCATATAACCATAAAACAAATAACATTAAAAAAAAAAAATATTATTCTGGTTTACTATTTTTTCTCTTTGATTAAAAAATAATAAAAAAAAATCTACAGAAAAAAAAAATTAACCAAGTCATTCATTACTTTCTTTTTTTTTCACTTGTTGAATTCCAACTATCAATACTTTCCTTTTTAAAAACTAATTCTTTAATTAAATTTTAAAGAACTTATTTGCCGCTCCTTTGCTATACGAAAAATTAATTAAAAACCAAAATAAACCAATTCCTTTTCAAAATGAAGTTCCAATTGATTTCTCTAGCTACTCTATCTCTAGCTGCTGCTGCTCCTTCTCCTCCAAGAGAACACACTGATAAGCACGCTAAAAGAGATGTTAAAGTTGTCACTGTCATTGAGTACGTCGGTGCTTCTGACGGTGTTGGTTACAATGTCCAAACTTCTACTAAAGCTGCTCCATCTTACTCTGCTGCCACCAGTACCAGAAAGACTTTGGAACCATCTTCCTCTGTCGCTTCTAGTTCAAGTTCTGACTCTAGTTCTGACTCTAGTTCTGACTCTAGCTCCAATGGCGGCAGTGGTTCCTTCGAAGATGGTACAATTAAGTGCTCTGACTTCCCAAATGTTGATAATGTTATCTCCATTGATTGGTTAGGTCTAGGTGGATGGGCTTCTGTTATGAACTCCGATGCTGAGTATGGTACGAGTTGTACAGATGGTTACTACTGTTCTTACGCCTGTAAGCCAGGTTATTCCAAGACTCAATGGCCTTCTGAGCAACCATCCAGTGGTCAATCCGTTGGTGGTTTGATATGTAAGAACGGCTACCTATACCGTACTAACACTGATACTGATAATCTATGTGAAAAGGATGCTGCCACTGCAAACACTAAGAACACATTGGGTAAATCTGTTGCTCTATGTAGAACTGATTATCCAGGTTCTGAAAACATGGTTATTCCAACAGTTGTTAACTCTGGTTCTTCTCAACCGATGTCTGTTATCGATAGTGATACTTACTACCAATGGCAAGGTAAGAAGACCTCTTCCCAATACTATGTGAACAATGCTGGTGTCTCTGAGGAAGATGGTTGTGTCTGGGGTGATGCCTCCAGTGGTGTTGGTAACTGGGCTCCATTGATTTTCGGTGCTGGTGTCAGTGACGGTGTTACTTACTTATCCATTACCAAAAATCCAAACAGCAATTCCGCTGCTAACTTCAACGTCAAGATTGTTGGTGAAGACGGTTCTGACATTGGTGGATCTTGTGTTTATGAGAATGGTTCATTCTCTTCTGGTGACTCTGACGGTTGTACTGTGGCTGTTAAGTCCGGTGCTGCTGACTTTGTCTTGTACTAGATATAGCGATCCCGCTGAATTTTTAAAAACACAATATATTCCAATTTTTGACCCACCAATACGTTAGTAACGTAATTGACCTCCATGTAATTTCATTTCCTCCGGTTGTTGTTGGTGATATGCATTCCTTTTCAAAATATTTTTTTACTATTACGGATTTTTTCTTTTTATTTCAATTATAATACCCCCATATATTTAAGTTTCACGGTTTAGGTTGGTAATAATTTTATGGTTTTCATGTCATGATGCTGTCTCGATACTTGTATTTTAAATGGTAGATGCATGAGTAAAAAATCTTTACAAGCCAAATATTTCTTTTTAAAGTTCGTCCTAATAAACAGAATAAAATACAAATAAAAAAAAAATTAAGACATTCTGTATTTCATAAGTTGAAATCAAGGTTTGATATCTTGTTTTAATTTATGGTAAGAACGAAAAAGAGGTTTATTGTACTATATCTTTTTTTCTCCATTCAAATATTTTTGGTACCAGTTATATATATAACAGATTAGTCTCCTATTTTGATCAAACTTCTAAAAAAAAGAGACAGTACTTTATTATTTTATAGATATAGATTGTTCAGATAAAAATAAAATAAGACCTTTTTTCTTCTTCCTAGTTTCACAAATATGCATTGTTTTGTTCTCAATTCCAGATATTATGGTAATTATCGATAACGTAGAGTTTAAAGTAAAATGTAATAAAAGTTAAGAACGAAAAAATATTAGTAGTAAACTGAATTTTCTATTAGAGGAGGTAAGTCGGTCAAGAGAAAAATGCTAAATAAAAATGTCAATCAATCGTAAGCGTTCTATATCAGTATGTTATATTATGTTTTACATCATTCATTGAGTTCTATATCTTTTTTATGTTACGCTAATGAGGTTTAGAATTTTTTTATAATGTTATATTAATTTCAGTCACGTTTTTCGTAGTGGAACTGAACACCCCATAGTTCCTTTCTGATACCAAATAAGCCACCTAAGATACGGTTTTCGTTGACCCTAGCTGATTGGACCTTAACAAATCCTTTGCTTCTCAGGATTTTCTTCATTTCAGAGTCGAAGGAGTAGACCTCTGTTAAGATCTTCATGGACTTACCGTAGTTACCGGAGGAAGAGATAGCCCTAGTGCGGACCATAGCCCAGTCAAAGAGGTCCTCGATGATACCACTTTTGATGTATACACGACGACTACCTACGGCGGAGATGCTCATGATTAGGGAGTCTGCGGTGCTTAAAATGTTATTCTTAGCCATGGAGATCAAAGCGATGGGTGTCTCTCTGTATACGATTATGTGAGTGTTCTCAAGAGTGTCCTTGAAGCTCTTAGGTTTGTTCTTGAGTTCTTCGGTGGTCAACACACCAACGTCGTTCAAGTTCACACCGTATATCTCTTCACCTTTGGTCTTGACTATGTGATCTATCTGGGCGCGGAAGTATAAGTCTGAGACACGGGAGAGCAGTGTGAAGAGAAAGGAGGCAGCAATCAGTGTGAAAAGCAGCGCGGTGATAACCTCCTTCTTGTTCATTAGGAAGATCTGGTATAGATAACCAGCGAAAGAGGAGGAAGTGTTCTTAGGGATAGTGAGCTGGGTAGCCAGGTATGTGGAGAGGAAGATACCGATAGTGGCCATTACCACTGGGTGAGAGATCAGTCTCTTGTTAGCCAAACCTTGCTTCTGTTTTAGAAACTCCACTGGCAAGTTTAGAGCAGCAGTAGCCAATTCTGGGGTCAAACTACTGGCATATATGCTTGGAGGGGCATCGACATTTAACGGAGTATCTAGAGATGGATTGATCTGAGGAACAGATCTACGTAGAGAATTAGCCATTTCAGTTATGAATTGTTATTTATCTGTAAAAGGAACTCAATTAAATACTAAATCAATAATATGTAGTTGTTGTTGTTTTTTGGCGTGGAACAATGTCAGCATATATCAGTTTTTTAAACGAAATGGTGTAACACACACCTTTAAGATGGGCTTGTTTAAAGATGAAAGAAAAATATAGTGCTAAACACGTGCTTACAGAGGTGCTTAATACGGTTATACGACCAAAACTCCCACGTATTAGTAAAAAACGACAAACGGGATTAAAAATATTGTACATACTATTTTACAATCGCATTGTATACATTTGCATTTACGATATCCATTTACTAGATGCACTTACACTGTATAGATGAAATCGATGATATGTACCGATGATATGGTAGAGGGGTTACCCGGTATATATAAATATTACCCTGTTTGGGGGGAAATATCCATATGTGTGTACACCGGGTAAGACACCACCCCTGAAAATATTTCTGATTTAGAAAATAAGTAAGCAAAAAGGGCCTACTACAAACAGCGTAGAAGTGTAGAAGCGTAGAAGCGCAGAGAGAGAGCTCCTTCGATGCAGTAAGCAAAGTTTTCGATTTCTTTTGGATTTTTGAAGTTGTTGCGCTCGAGAAGCTCAAAAAATTAAAAAACATAAAAAAAAAGGAGAAATGTGCTGCTAGTACATAGTGACTAAGCATAATAGGGATTTTCCGTCTCTTCAGTTAATATATATATGTAATGAGTATATGTGATAACTGTGTATTTGTTGGGGGATTGGTGGTTGGGGAGCACTTCTAGAACTAGCAATTAAAGCAAAAGTAACATAATCATCAATCAAAAAAAAAAAAACAATGGTTAAACCTATTATTGCTCCTAGTATCCTGGCATCTGATTTTGCTAATTTGGGATGTGATTGTCACCGTGTTATCAATGCTGGTGCCGATTGGTTACACATTGACGTGATGGATGGGCACTTCGTGCCCAACATCACGTTGGGTCAACCAATTGTGACGTCTTTGAGACACGCTGTTCCTCGTTCTGCCGAGGAGATCAAGGAGACTGGTGAGGTTGCCAGACCTACCGCTTTCTTCGATTGTCACATGATGGTGGAAGAACCCGAGAAGTGGGTTGCTGATTTCGTTAAGGCCGGTGCTGACCAGTTTACCTTCCACTACGAGGCCACCAAGGACCCGCTAGGTCTTGTTAAATTGATCAAGGAGCATGGTATCAAGGCTGCGTGTGCAATCAAGCCAGGTACCCCGGTCGATGTCCTCTTCGAACTGGCGCCTTACTTGGACATGGCTCTTGTGATGACCGTGGAACCAGGTTTCGGTGGTCAGAAGTTCATGCCGGACATGATGCCAAAGGTTGAGGCCCTAAGAAACAAGTTCCCACACATGAACATCCAAGTAGACGGTGGTCTCGGTAAGGAAACCATCGGTACCGCAGCTAAGGCTGGTGCTAACGTTATCGTCGCTGGTACTAGTGTTTTCACTGCTTCAAACCCAGAAGAAGTCATTACATTCATGAAAGATGAAGTGAAGAAGGAATTGCATGCCAGAAAGCTGTTAGGTGAGGAATGAATCTTTTAGTTTATTAAATTTTATAAAAAAAAAAATAGAACTAAAATTAATAATAAAAAACTAATATTATTTAAATTATTTACCAAACATTATTGTTTTCTTACGTATTTTGTTGTTTTTTTTTTGATTTTATCGAAAAAACTACCTGGGGTTTATTAGTTAATATTTAATATATGATTAGAGTTACTAGTATACAAAGAGAAATTGTCTAATTTTTTTTTTCTTAAATAAATTGATTATCAGTGATTTTTTTACTTGTTTTTTAAGTGATTCTATGGGAAAAATGGACCACCTAATGTAGTACCTTGTCCGTTCTCAAGCACTAGACCAGCATTAGTAGCATCTCCGATAGCATTCCACAAAGCATCTTTGACTCTCCCAAGGGCAGTCTTCTTCTCCTCTTCCTTTTGCTTCTTCTTAGCATCAATATCAATGTCCATACCTTCTTCCACTTGAGCAGTAGCATCGGTCAGCAGTTTCCTCTGCTGAGCATACTTCAAATTTCTCTCAATCTTCTTAGCACGCTTCTTAGACAAAGTCTTCGTTGTGATACCCTTCGATCTGGCATAGTCATCACTAGCACCTTCGAAATACAACTCAATAGGAACAGACTTCACTTTACCAGACTTGGAATCAGCAGAAGAACGGGCAGGTTGTAACAAACCAGCTTTCTCTCTTTGGTCACGTCTCTTACCAATCGAAGTATTCTTACGGTTCAAGTTGACCGTAAGCTTTGGCCTATTAATACTGTTTCTAGATGGCATTTTTTCAGATGTATTGTCGTTAGTTTATATTCTTGTTTCCAATACTTTCCCCCCTCTAAGGCTTATCCGATGCGATGCGATGAGCTCTCTTCTAATATTAAAATTTTTTTTTTAAATTTTCATGATTTGCTAAAACCCAAAAATTTTCCAATAAAAAAAGAAAGAAACGAAATGAAACCAAAGGGGTGTTTGCTGTTATTTTAAAGATTTGGACGTTTAAGGAAGTTTATGGGATTAATTGGAAGGGAAGACAATTTTAAACAGAACTTCTAGAGGAAAGGAGTATATCTTGGTAGATTAGCACAAGCAGAAAAAATAGAAATAAAAAAATAACATTGGATTCATACGTTATGGTTGATCGTTCGACGGAAGCGGACGAAGTATTTGAGTTTTTGGACTCGTTGCCAGAGGATAAGGATAAACCGCAGACTGGTAAGGATGAGGAAGATGTATTTGAGTTTTTAGAGGAGTTGGAGAAGAGTAAGCTTGGGGAAAAGAAGGGTGGTAATGATAAGAAGAGTAAAGAGAAGAGTAAGAAACACGATGCTAAAACGGTAAAGGAGGAGAAGAAGGATAAGGAAGTAGAAAAGAATAAGAAAGTAGAAGAGAAGAAGGAACCAGTAGAAGAGAAGAAGGAACAAGTAGAAGAAAAGAACCAGGAGGATCTGCAGGATCCATTGGCAACTATTTCTAATTGGTGGTCTACGTCTGGTTCTGCGACTGTTTCTAGTTTATGGTCTAAGACCACTGAGCAGGCCTCTCAGATCAGGAACAAGATACAGCAAGAGCAATTGGATATTACTTCTAGGTTGAACACGCAGACTCTCACGGATCTGGCAAGAAACTTGCAAAAAATTGTGGTTGGTGAGACCGACGAGGTTTTGAGAATCCATCTAGTTCACGATTTGGTCAAGTTTCCGTCCTTGCAGTACCACATAGAAAATAGATTTGACCAAGTTATGAGTTCACAAGTTGAAGGTGGTATTAGGATATTCGTCGATGAATGGGGCCGTCCTAACAGATCTAACTCCATCAGCACCGTTGTTAACCTCGAGCAAATGAAGGATGGGAAACCAATTGTGGAATCTTCTGAACCTAGAGTGAAGCTGAACTTGTTTACAGGAAAAATCAGTGATGGTGAAAAGCTAGCTTTTGCTAACATTGATAATTCGATAAAACTTTTCAACAAAGCGCATGAGGAATATTTCAAACAGCAAAAGACAACAGAAGGTGAAGGTGAGGCCGAAAAGTCTAACACAGATGGTAAGAGTGATAGCAATGATAGGATCAGCGATATCTTTATCAGCATATTGCCAATTGCAATCCCTGCTAAGGATGATACTAAATCGGACGACATGATTATCACTGACACACATCAAGCTGGTAATTTCAGTTTCACCATTGTGCTAAAGGATATCAGTAACAATATTACTGCCATCACTAGATCCCAGGCTTTCCCAGCTAACTGGGTTGAATGGCTGGAAGGCAACCATGAGAAGAAGAAGGAAAAGAAGTCCGAAGACGATGACGAAGAAGAAGATGTGGACCCTGGTGAGTGGGTGAAGGATTGGATTGAGGATGGTTTAAGTCTATCAGTAGGTGTACTAGCCCAGACTTATGTTATCAAAAGGATGGGTCTATAAATCCTCCAGGCATAGACTTCAATCATACCTTCTTCTAAAACCTAATTTTGCTTTCACTAGTTTATATTTTCTATAATACACTATCACATATCTAGTACTTCTTATCTCACTATTTATCTCTCCATTAAGAGTAGCTCCTTAGAATGAGTTGAAGAACTATTAGATGTATTAGAATTATACTTCTAATACTATAGAAAACTGATATATATACTAAAATCGCCGTTTTATACATTAAAGAATCAATGCTATAATATATGAATTTTCATAAATTATATCATGTTTAACGGTATAGTTAAGTGACTTGACTTGACTTTTTTTCACATTGACGAAGCAATTCATTATTATATGGATATTTGAAAAGAGTAGAGCGATTGACATCACCTGTATATTACATGAGAGTGACTACCATTGCTCTGTACTAGAACCTAGTTTGTAGTGGAATCTAGGTTATATTGAAGATACTATATATAAAAAATTGAGAACATAATGGCAGAGAAGACACGGATTACGGAAGGTGAGGCCGACCTATATTTAGACCAATACAATTTCACCACGACTGCGGCTATTGTCAGTTCTGTGGACCGCAAGATTTTCGTGCTGCTACGTGATGGTAAGCTTTTATTCGGTGTTTTGAGGACTTTTGACCAGTATGCTAACTTGATATTGCAGGATTGTGTCGAGAGAATAGATATTCCAGAGTTGAAGGAGTACGCTGAAGAGGAGCGTGGTATATTCATGATTCGTGGTGAGAATGTTGTTATGCTAGGTGAGGTTGATATTGATAAGGAGGACCAGCCACTAGAAGCACTAAAGCGTATACCATTCGAGGAAGCTCAGAAAATAAAGCAACAAAAGGAAGAAAAGAGATGCAAAGACGAATTTGTAAGAAGCAAGGAATTGGCTCGTTACGGTCTGAGTCACGATTTCCACAAACAGGACATGTATTAAGAAGATAGAAAGTAAAATGAAAATAAAGAATCTCCAGTAAAAGGGTTCTGTTTAATAAAAAACGAATATATTATTTTTCTTTTTTTTTTGTATACGTCTACTTGATACTTAATATTGCGGCAATACCCACATTTGTATTCTAATTAACACTTCATGACATGTATTAATTATCGTTTGAATTTAATCGTTTATACACATATCTGGTTTATAGTAGAATAAACTTACATCATAGCGAATATGCTTACAGATTTAATCTGATGATCACGTGTTTATTACGTAGAATGATATGTGAAAAATTTAGCTTCTCAAACTCATCGACCTCATCGCATTGGAATTCTAATTAACAGCATTTGTAAAGATGATTGGTTATCTTGACCTTATGTGAGATTGATCAATTATATGACATTTAGAAGAGTGTGAAGGATAACAGTGTTATAATACAGGGAAGAAAGGGTTTCAATTGACGATGCCTGTGGAACAATTTGATAAATACAAGGATTTGATAGAAGAAGGTGATTTAGCTCTGATATGGATATCTAGAGATAACATCAAGCCTGTAAGGATTAATAGTAAGGAGACTTTTAACACCAGGTATGGTTCTTTCCCACATAAATCCATGGTTGGTAAACCATACGGGTCTCAAATAGCCATAAGGACGAAAACTGCCAAGAAGTTTGCATTTATCCACGTTATGCAACCATCTCCAGAACTCTGGACGTTATCACTGCCGCATAGAACTCAGATTGTATATACGCCAGACTCTTCATATATCATGCAGAGACTAAATTGCGGTCCTTCTACAAGAGTTATTGAGGCTGGTACCGGTTCAGGATCATTTTCTCATGCATTTGCTCGTACTGTTGGCCGCCTGTATACTTTTGAATTTCATCAGGTTAGATATGAGCAAGCCTCAGCTGAGTTCAAGGATCACGGTCTTTTGGACAAGAATACGGTGATAACTCATAGGGACGTTTGTGAAGATGGATTTACAATTAAGAAGACAGATGAGACATCCTACGAATTCGAAGACGGTGAAGAGGAAGTTCAACTGAATGCCAATGCTATATTTTTGGATTTACCTGCACCATGGGATGCTATCCCAAATATTGACTCAGTAATCACTTCTGATGAAAAGGTTGGATTGTGTTGTTTTTCACCATGTATAGAGCAAGTAGACAAGACTCTAGAAGCATTAGAAAAACATGGATGGTTTGATGTTGAGATGGTAGAAATACAAGGAAGGCAGTATGAAAGCCGTAGACAAATGGTAAGGCGCTTGGATGACGCATTAGAGAGATTGTCTGACATCAAGAAGCGTAAGTTGGAGATGGTGGAAAAGCGCCGTAAAACTGAAGAAGGTATTGAATCTGGTAAAGTCGAAAATGAAAAACAGTCTAATGAACCTAGAAAAACTATCGAGAAATCGAAGTTCAACCCTTTTGGTAAGGGTTCTCGCATAAAAGAAGGTGATGAAAACTTTGAGTGGAAAGAGGTTACAAAGATCGAACCTGAAATTAAGTCTCATACATCATATCTTACCTTCGCATATAAAATCAAGAACAAGAGTAAAATAGAGCAAAACTCTGATTAATTTACCGCATATGTAGTAGTTTAGGTCAACTCATATCTAATAAAGCATGTTTTGAAGGTCATATAATACATAAATTCTTTTGTATAATGTTCTTAATATTTTGTTTTTTTAACATGTCTTCGTATATTCTTTGCGTTAGATGTTAAACATATCATATCGTCTTTGATCAATGAGAGGCATATTTTCTCTTACTTTTTTAAGCAAATCCATATCTAGGTCTGCAATGATCAAATCACCATCTTTTTGGTCCATACCATCGGCTGAAGCGATTACTTCTCCCCAAGGATTGATAATTAAAGAGTGGCCCCACGACCTTCTTTCGACTGTGTTAGTACTGTTAGAATGTGTTTTGCTCCACTCATCATCAAAAACATCGTGAGAACCGCATTGTCCTGGCATTACAACATAACATTGTGTATCTATGGCACGAGCTCTTCCCAGTAACTCCCAATGTGCTTCTCCAGTTTTCGAGGTAAATGCACTTGGGTAACAAATCAATTCAGCGCCTTCCTTTCTTAGTCGCAGAGCAAGTTCGGGAAATCTAATATCATAACATATAGATGAGCCTAGTTTTCCAACTGGAGTACTCAATATGGAAGGAATCTCACTACCTGGCTGTACAGATCGTGACTCCTTCAAAATGGGACCATTGGGAACATCAACATCGAATAGATGCAGTTTTTGATATGTTTGTAAAATCTTGCCCTCGTGGTTGATATAAAGAAGCACATTTTTGACCCTATCATCTCCCTTATCCTTCTCATTAGGAGGTAAATGCACTCCAATAGAAATATCTATACTCCTATTTGCAGTCTTGTTGATCATTTTCACCTTGCCTTGTAGCTCTTCAATAAAACGGGGGCTTTTATGAGCCAAAAATTTGGAATGCTCTGCATTCTGGGAAAGGTAATCAGTTGCTTCAGGAAAGAATATAAGCCTCACATCTTCTTTTATAGCTCGCTCTATCAAGGAGACTACCTTCAAAAGATTCTTTGAGTGGTTCGAAGACGAAGATAACTGACCAATAGCAATTCTCATCGACATGTCATTAATTATCCCGGGCTAGATGTTTATTTGCGACGATTGATTTAACGATAGTTTCCATTACGTCTTATTGCTTTTTATATAGGATTTTAGCAAAATACACATATTAATATGTAGATCACGCGAAATATTTTTTTTTTTATTATTATTATATTAAAAAGGTTTTATATAGAATAAAGACGTGTATTTACCAAGAGTTAAAGACCTTGATCTATTAGGAACTCCTTACTTTGGTGTAGTATTAGCTTTCGTTATAATTTTCTTTGTTTTTGGTGGGGGTGATGGGATATAGATCTGAAGTTGTAGAGAGTCCGTTGCAGCCGCGTACTATACTATTGAAGGATGGTGAGACCATAGCTACGATGTATCCGATCCCTAGTATGGTAGAGTTATTGCCGCATGGGTTGTTGTCTTTTATGGTGGAGGAGTTTAATATGGAGATAGAGAAGGGGGATAGTCTGCCATTTTATAACACTTTGACCTCAGATGAGTTTAGGAAATTACTGTTTCAAGAGGATGGGCATCTCTGTGTCATGGTGCTGGGGGAAATCCCCGAATTGGACTACAGTGGTGGTAGTTCTATTAATGATGATGAGAAGGAGAATGGGAGCAAGAATCGGCTGCAGAGACCCGCCCAATCTGATCTTATGCGACACACTCCGCAATATAAAAAGCGGAAAGAGAAGAGGAATCTGCATATGAATATACAATGGGAGAAACAATGTTTAGGGTTGTTTACTGTACAGTCAGCGTTTCCAGGCCGTTCTGCACATGTTGTTACTGGTACTTTCCTGGTTAATGCAGGCATTAGAGGGAAAGGCATAGGAAGGACACTTGTGGAGACCTTCATTGACTGGTCGAAGAAGTTGGGGTATACATCTTCTTTTTTCCCTCTGATATATGATACCAATGTTGGTATGAGAAGAATTCTAGAAGATTTGAACTTTAGGAAAATTGGAAAACTCCCGGAGTCCGGTATCCTGAAGGGATTCGACATACCTGTTGATTCGTTCATGTATGGTAAAGAGTTTACACATATCACGAAAAGCATAGATCTTCTACGTGAGACGCAAAAAACTGATGATATTGGAAAGTATGAACGGCTACAATACTATTTAGAGACTGGTATGTACCCAGAAAACTGTGATCGAAATGAGAAGGCCCGTTTAAGAGTCAGTGCTCGTTCGCATTCTGTTGAGAACGGAAGATTGCTGAACGGATCTGGGAAAGAAGTGATATATGATCCTGAGAGACAGCAACAGATTGCCTTGGATACACACGTGGTAGAGCACCAAGGTATTAATAAAGTAACGACGCGTATAGCAGAGAAATATCATTGGAAAGGTATCAAGAACACGGTTACAGAAGTGATCGCGAAATGTCCCAAGTGTAAGATGCGTTATCCAGATGGTATGGGTGTTATAGTAACACAGGACGATAACGTCCCGCAGGCCCATATGCTACCAACACACAGAATTAATGTTGTGGATAAGAGAGATAATGTGAGGAGGCCTAGCGATGAACATACCCATGTCCAGGATCTGCGGCCCTCAAAGAAACAGAGAATTGATATTCCGGTAGAGACGAAGTTGCCGGACACAACTCCACCTGATTCTGCCCACAACGTGTTTAACTTGACTGCGAATACGTGGGCTGCAAAACTAGCTGCAAATATTGGCTTTCATGGTGATGATGGTGAAGATCACAGTCTTGTTAATGGCGATCATCACGAACAAGCAAACACCAATGATCATGACAGTGGTCAAAGCCATGAACACGAACACGAACACGAACACGAACACGACCACAATCATACTCATGACCACGATAATAGTCTAATAGGAGATGCACATGTACCTTCTTCTGTGCTGGACAGGAACGATAACGGAATGAGCAGCCTCCACGACCTGGATAAAGACGGCAGCATCATGGATGCCGCTATGCTAAGCCTCGAGGACAACGTCATTGCGGCATTGGAAATAGTACGAAAAGAACAGAAAGACGAATACTACGATTGATAATACTACGATTAATAATAATACTACGTTTGATAATAGATAATAATATCCCCCATCAAGGCTACGATTGTTAATTATTTTGATATGGGAAACACGTGATTAGTATATAGTCCCTAAATTTTTATTGTTATTTTTTATTTTTTTTTATGAACTTAATTTTTGGCTATTTTTGATTGTTGGATTGATCTTCTAGTTTATAAGAGTTGGAAGAGAGAGAGAGAGAGAGAGATACGATGGACAAAAGGTGAAAGGGATGATATTCTTTTATAACCATATAAGGTCCATATTTACACACTCGCACTCTACCCGGAAACAGATCGAGCTGTCACGCCGGGCGTTCTTCCAGTTGCTCGGGTTCCTCGGGAGTTGTGTCGTTATCTCCCTCGTGTCCCAATCCAATTACCTAGAATAAGTAAGATATGTAGTATATAAACAAAATCGATATCATGTGATTAATATAAATATTTTTTAACTTTGAAAAGTAAAATAGAAAGAATGTATAAGCCATTAAAAAAAAAAATAAAAAATAAAAAATAAAAAGCAGAAGCAGAAGAGAGAAGGGAAAAAAAATTTACCATAAAAAAAAAAGAACTCGAATCAGGAATGGGAAAAGAAGAAAAAAGGCTAAAAAGGATTGATAAGAGTTATAGGACTAAGAAATCGATAAATACAAAAAGCTTAAAGGGTAATAATAATCTAGCAACTAGGAAGAAAAGAATAAGCAAAAGAAACTAACTCGAAAAGGATCTTATTTGGAAAAAAAAGATAGAAACTAAATGAATAGGCACAGCGTAGCGGGTGTTAATGATGCTATGGAGAGGATGAGGATTGAGAAGGAGGAGACTTCTGTGAAGCGGGCTAGTTCTATGTCTTCTAATTACAGTAATATAAATGCAAGTTTACATGCTCGTGTGAAGGCTTTTCAGGAGCAAAGAGGGCTGCATCGGTCTAGTAGTCTTGGGAAGAGTGATTCCGAGGAGACTCTTGGGCCTGAGGGCGGTAGGAGTAACAGTGGGGGGAGTATAAGTTTTCAGCAGAATAATGGGAGTAATGGGAGTCTAGGAGATCGTGAACGCGACCGCGGAGGCGGCAAGGAGATACATAAGATTGTGAATAAGCCTTTGCCACCACTTCCACCTGGCGGAAATGGTGGAACTTGCAGTGGAAGTGCTGGTGGAATGAGCTCTGGTATGAGCTCTATGGGAGCTGTTGGTGGAACTAGTTCTGGCGTTGGTCAAGGTGTTGGCCAAGGGAAGGGAGTCGTACGAGGGCCAGTTCCTGGTTTTCTATCCGATAGACGTGGTTCTCAGATCTCTCCCGGTACTGATGTTTCCAGCAGCTCATCGCCATTTCAGGGCTCAATTACCGGTCTGAGTCGTGAAACAGGAAATGTTTATGGCAGGACGCCGCTTAATACCGTGTCAGCACCTAGCGTGCCAGCATTGAATCCTAATAGAAAGGCCCCTAAGGCTCCAATGATCCCCCATAACACAGTGATACCCACTCAACAAATGCCAAGTTTAAGTGCGAGAAGAGGGTTGAAGTTGCCACCTGGCGGAATGAGTCTTAAGTTGCCTTCGAAGGGCGATGCACCTTCCATGCCAAGTACAGTGACAGCACCAGCATCATTACCGCAAGCCCAACATCAAGAATTTGCGGCTACCCCTTCAAATAAAAATCATATAAAGAGTGGTAACGGTAATGGTAAGAGGTCAAATCCTGGCTCTTTGGTAAATGCAGTTCAAAGTACTTCTACATCTTCCAGTACTGAAGAGTCCCATGATACTGAAGGTACCGAGCCAAAAAGTAACTCAAACCCTGGTGGATTATTTGCAAATTTCTCTCGTTATGTTGATATCAAGTCGGGATCGTTGAATTTTGCTGGCAAATTATCACTTTCTTCTAGGGGTATCGATTTCAGTAATGGTTCGAGTTCGAGGATTACACTTTCAGAGTTACAATTTATTGAGGAATTAGGTCACGGTAATTACGGTACCGTCTCGAAGGTTTTGCATAAACCAAACAACGTTTTGATGGCTATGAAGGAGGTTAGACTTGAACTAGATGAAGCTAAATTCAGACAAATTTTGATGGAATTGGAAGTTTTGCATAAATGTAAGTCGCCTTATATTGTTGACTTTTATGGAGCCTTCTTTATTGAGGGTGCTGTCTACATGTGTATGGAATATATGGATGGTGGATCCTTAGATAAAATATACGACGAAAATCCAGAAATGGGGGGAATCGACGAACCACAACTAGCATTCATTACATACGCGGTAATTCAAGGTCTTCGTGAATTGAAGGAAGTGCATAATGTTATTCACAGAGATGTGAAACCTACTAATATACTATGTTCTGCAAAACAAGGTACTATAAAACTTTGTGATTTCGGTGTTTCGGGCAACTTAGTAGCATCTCTTGCTAAGACCAACATTGGATGCCAATCATATATGGCTCCTGAACGTATTAAGTCATTGAATCCTGATAGAGGAACCTACACCGTTCAATCAGATATTTGGTCTCTAGGTTTGAGTATTCTCGAAATGGCCTTGGGTAGATACCCTTATCCCCCAGAAACTTTTGATAATATATTCTCACAATTGAGTGCTATCGTTGACGGTCCACCTCCAAGGTTGCCTGACGATAGGTTCAGTGAGGATGCACAAGATTTTGTTTCATTGTGTCTACAGAAGATCCCAGACAGAAGACCAAACTATGCTAATTTAAGTGAGCATCCATGGTTAGTGAAATATCGTAAAGTGGATGTTAAAATGGGTGACTATATTTCTAAGAGATTAGAAATACGAAGCAAAATTCTGGCTGAGAAAGGTGAAGATGGCCTTCATCGGACCGTGCCAGCTTTACATAGGGGCGGATTATAGAAAATAACTGCGACTGCATCAACCGGCAAGGGCAATATAACTCAAATCACCTACTTCAGCTTAAAACACTTGCATAACCTAATAAAATCAACTACTTCGTAGGTGCACGATTTTTCTTGAATAGCTTTTTCCGCTAATGAACAATTTTATGATTAACTTTACAATTTCTAAAAAAAAAAAATAAAAAAAAAAATTAACCTCACTAAAAATATATTATATTATTATTACAACTATTATTATTATTACTATTATTATTATTTTCTTTTCCTTCGTACTGGTTTACAGATGATATTATAACATTAAATTTTCGCATGATGCTTCTGATAACAAT
Organism: Nakaseomyces bracarensis; assembly: GCF_045282275.1. Classification (NCBI taxonomy): domain Eukaryota; kingdom Fungi; phylum Ascomycota; class Saccharomycetes; order Saccharomycetales; family Saccharomycetaceae; genus Nakaseomyces; species Nakaseomyces bracarensis. The sequence goes on from NW_027263965.1 coordinate 459,968, forward strand.
TTGAATAGAAGCATCTTTAAGAATTCCTTTGGTTCCCACAGTCATAACTATTCTAAAAACTGCTGTTTCAAATGTTAGAAGATGCAGAAAATAGAGGATGAAGAAGGAAGGGAAACAGTCCTAACACATTCAACTTTTATTGTTTAATTTTTATTTTTATTTTTTAGCCCATTATTATTACTATTAAACCTTTCAATCGTCATTTATAGGGAAGATAAGGAATTTACATATATATATTTGTTTAAAAATCTGAATAACTAAAACCAAATAATAAAATAAGTTTAAAAAAAAAAACTGGATAAACTAATTATATAAATACAAAATAAGTAATAGTATACAAAATCTTGTAGTTTTCGTTCATTTGCCAAAGTGGAGCATAATTTTTTTTTATCCTAATATGGGGCAAACATTAATGTAGCTTATTTTCCTGCTAATAATAATTCGTCATTTATAGAAGTAGCTTGACTTGACATATTGAAGGGTGGGATAGGGAAGTATGTGGCTTAGATCAACGATAGCTGGTATGTAATCTGTTTTTTTACGTTTTGTTGGTGGGATCGGATCAGCTTATCCATGCCATAGAAAATACGGGCTCAAAAGAAAAACAAGATACACGAAGGGAAAAAAATTATTTACGCTGATACTGAAGATGGATGAGCTCTCTTGGTGATAACAACAATGAGGCATTAAAAAGGTATTAGTTGCTAGTATTTAAGCTAACCTATTTGATTAAAAGAAGAGTCTAATCAGCTATAGATATTCTTTTTGTATTACCCCACTACAAAGGCAGTGAGGCAGGACTTTAAGAGACAAAGAGAGCTCTTATTTTGGCTAATCACCACTGCACGACCTGGAAATCCTGCAATAGGATTTTAGTTTTGTTTTATAGAAGCAAGTGTAGTGGTAATTATCAGCTTATTGTTAATCTTCACCATTCCATCCTCCCGCAACTTTAATTCGTCCATCATAGGAAAGTCTAGAAAATTATAGAAAAGACACCCCTGCATACCGGTGTTTCTAGAAAGCTTTCAAAGTATAGGCTAAAGGGAATAACTTATTTTTTTGTTACATTCAATCGTATTCATTTTTTTGTTTATTTTTTGCTTACATTCATTTCAATTCTATTCACTTCAAACTATTACGACAACCCTTTTACCCCTACTTTTTACTTAACAACATTGATACAGTATAAATTCATTCAAACAAAAAATGGAGCTACGAAGGCGGTTAAGTAGGGTTCATACTCTTACTCCGTTTCAATTTTCATACAAGAAAACTTTTGGTCATAAATTTAGGGATGTCATTGCAAAAAGTGGTCATTACTTGAGCCCTATACAAAAATATGTTTTCCCAAACTTTATCGCTGTACATTATTTTTACATTATCTCAATGACAATACTAGCATCAATATTAATGTATCCAGTGAGGAATTTTAAATATATTGATATCTTGTTCCTTGCGTCCGGAGCTACAACCCAAGGTGGGTTAAACACAATTGATGTCAATGCTTTAACGTTATACCAACAAATTATCATTTACATCATTTGTAATCTCTGTACACCCATTGCAATTCATGGAGCTCTGGCGTTTGTAAGATTGTACTGGTTTGAAAGACACTTTGACAATATCAGAGACTCGTCGAAGAGAAATTTTAAGATGAGAAGAACTAAAACTATTTTAGAAAGACAGAAGACTGCGCGGACGCTTTCAAGATTAAGAACAAATACTACACAAAACAGGAATAGGGTACAAACAGGCAATAACGCTGCTGAGAACTTTCAGGAAAAACTTTTCAGCGGTGAACTAATTAACAGAGATGAACAGAACTCTGTAAACAGTAGAGACGAAAGTAGCGAAAATGGTAGCCAAATTGATAGTGCCTCTAGTAACCAAGTGATTTCTGCTGATGCTGGAAGAATAAGGAAGTCTATGTCGCCAAAATCCGGAACGTCAAGTATACCTACGAGCACTAATACAGCACACGAAATACCGGGAAAGCAAGTCGAGAGGCCAATCTTATTCAGTGACCGTACTTCCGACCATTCAGCACCTAATAAACGTGAAAGATTCAAAAGGCGCAGGTCAAAAGATATATCCCCACAGGACATGTACAGGTCGATTATGATGCTTCAAGATAAACATAAACAACATGAACATCTAGAGGAAGAAGAAGGCCCAGCATTAGTAATCGGCTCCCCAATAGATAGAGATGGGAATGCTATAAGAGATGTGAAAAAGGTGAGGTCACCAGTAATGACTCCAATACATTCTCGTTCACAATCTACTCAGGACATCAGCCCGAATAATAGTAACTCCCAATCCACTGAAGACATCAGTCCGAATAATAGTAACTCTTACAGTGACGACGTTAATCATATATCAGAACCTGAAGATGTAAGTGAATATTCAGCTTCTGGTAGTGGTAATTCAAATGCTATTGAAACAAGTAATGATGAGCTTTCAACTACAGAAAATGATTATGGAGCAATTGGCATTGGTGATGGCAAACCCCACTCAAATGAATCTCTTCATCTACATAGTATTGGCAAAAGAGAGCACTTATCAAATAAGCTAGTATCGAATGATAACGAAAACGCAACGGGACAGGAAGCTGTTGAGTCGGGATCGGATGAAGATGGCCTTAACAGTGATAGAGAAAACGAGCAAGATTATAGTGACGAAGGATACGACACGAGTTCATATGATGTTGGTTCTAATACGAGGGATGAAATTAGTTCCATTGATTCAGCAAATTCAGCTTTGAGCTCCAATTCAGATATAGACGATCAGAATTCATTCAATAGGATGGAACATTATGTAAATGACGACAGTAATCAAACAGGTGATATTGAAGAGAGCAAACATATTACGTTTGGAACAGCAAATGAAAACGATTCACCCGCTAAAACAGGACAACCTAAAATTCAGTTCAATATTACTGAACCTCCTAGAAAAAAACTACTCCATCAAAACCAACAAAATCCTTCACAAATCAGTACTATTTATGCGACTAAGAAGAGACATTCTAGCAATTCCTTTTTAAAGCAGTTTACAAAGGGGAAAAAGATACGACATAACTTGAAGAGAAGACTGTCTGGAGGTGCTATAGATAGGCTGGAAAATTGGGAGCGTGCAAAGAATAAATTGAAATCTTCAAGTAATGATGCTACCGAAACTAATGATAATGGTGAGGACTATTTTGCAGATAATGAAAGTGACGATGATAAAAATGCATTAGATAGAACCGTTAGTGGAAATCTAGAACGATCAACCACTTACGATTTCATATCACCTAAAGATTTGGATAAATTAGCGCAAGAACCAAGGTTTCAAAAAATGGTTTATAAAAACTGGAAACAAAGCCACAGAAAGGACAAAAAACGTAGAAAAAGTCTATGGAATAAAAAATTTGATTTTGAGGGCGTTAATCCAAATTTTTTCCATAACTTAGAAAATGGTGCTCAACATTCTAATGGTTATGAAGATAACAACAATAACCAATATAGTTATAACAACGATCCTGACAAATCCTCTACCATAGACGATATGGATCTACAGTTTGATGTCGGAATGAATGATGACAACTATTTTGGAATGAATATGGATTATGTGCCACCGAACAATACATTTTCTCGTACAATGAGTGCAAATTACTTATCATGGCAACCAACTATTGCCCGTAACTCTCTATTCGTTGACTTATCTAAGACACAGAAAGAAGAATTAGGAGGTGTTGAGTATAGAGCTACCAAACTACTCTGTAAAATTTTGGTTTTCTACTATGTCGGTTTTCATGTCATGACGTTTGTGATGTTAGTTCCTTGGATTACTACAAAGACGCATTATAAAAACCTGGTTAAAAGCGACGGTGTCACACCTGCCTGGTGGGGTTTTTTTACTGCTATGAGCGCATTTAATGATTTGGGGTTAACTCTAACACCTGACTCTATGTCTTCTTTTTCTACTGCTATTTACCCTCAAATAGTGATGATATGGTTCATTATCATTGGTAATACTGGGTTTCCTGTACTGTTGCGTTTCATTATTTGGGTATTATACAAATTTGCTCCTGATTTATCACAACAGCAGGAAAGTTTGGGATTCTTATTGGACCATCCTCGCCGTTGTTTCACATTGTTATTTCCCAGTGCGGCAACTTGGTGGCTACTTTTCATTCTTTTAGCATTAAATATCACTGACTGGATATTGTTCATTATATTAGACTTCCGTAACATCACGGTGAGGGGTCTTTCCAAAGGTCACAGAGTCCTTATAGGTTTATTCCAAGCAGTAACTACAAGAACAGCCGGGTTCTCAATTGTTAATGTTAGTTTGTTAAATGCCGCTATCCAAGTTTCCTATATGATTATGATGTATGTCTCCGTTCTACCAGTTGCAATTTCTATTCGTAGAACAAATGTTTACGAAGAGCAGTCTTTGGGTTTATATGGAAAGGAAATGGAAGAAGAAAGTTCAAGTGAATCAGAGTCCGAGGAAGAAAGCTCTGACACAGAGTTGCTAGGTGCCAACAGAGACAGTGATGATGAAGAAGGCAGCATGGATTCACAATACTATGCGCCCTCCAATCATGCCAAAGTCGACAGCGAAGAATCTTCATCTAACGAAGGTAGTAGTAATTCGACCTCTAAAGGCAAGAATAGAGCAAATGATCACAACAAAAACAAGAAAAAGAAGAAGAAGAAGAAGAAGAAGAAGAGAGGGAATAAAAGTGAAAAAGAAGGTAAGAAATCCTTCATTGTAGCACATTTAATGAGACAGCTGACCTTCGATATCTGGTATGTTTTCCTGGGTGTTTTCATCATATGTATATGTGAAAATACACACATACAAGATTTAACTAAACCGGGTTTCAATATTTTTGCTGTGATTTTTGAATGTGTCAGTGCATATGGTACCGTTGGTCTTTCGCTAGGTTATCCAGATACTAACCAATCCCTCTCAGCCCAATTCAATACAATGGCAAAACTAATCATCATAGCTCTACTAATTAGAGGTAGAAATAGAGGTTTACCATACACACTTGACCGTGCTATCATCTTGCCTAGTGACAGACTAGAACGGATAGATCACATTGAAGATTTGGCATTGAAAAGAGCAGGCGGTGTACAGAACCTACAGAAAAACAAGAAAAAGAAGAGTATTAATCGCAGAGCGATCAAATGGCTCAAGAAAGGTGGGAAATCATTGCTATATCCAAATAAGGTCTTATAGAGTTAATATGTACGTAATAATACATCATCCATTTTTTTTTTTTTTCTCTAGATATATATCATTATTTCTTTCTTCTTTCACATTTGTCATAACAACTTATTGTCTATTTTGTCCTCAAAATATAGGCCCATGGCTCATCGTTCTGGAACCCCTCAGCAGGATTTTAGGCTTGTCCAGTTTTTTGTCCTCTAATTAGACAGACATTGTCCTTTTTAGGGTTTCCATAAATCGTCACATCCCAGGACAAATTTCCATTTTTAGAAGGTGTACCAAATTACGAAGACAAGTCTCACAAATTGTCCGCCGGAAAAGTTTTTATCGACCGATGGATTTAAGAAAACCCCGTAGTGACTGTGATTAAACGGGTGATTTAGAGAAAGGAAATTTTTTTTTTTATTTTTTTGAAAAAAAAATTTTTTTCTTGAAAAAAAAAAGGTATAAATAGTAATAAAATATTCTTGAAGCTCATCTCGATCATTTTCAAGATTTCCATTCCTCTTGGATTTGTTATTTCTCAATGTTTAAAAGAACCATCGTTTTTTTAATTTATTCGTTGTTACTGGAAGGTCAGTATGTTTATACTTACTTTACCATTTTTTGTTTTTCTTAGTAGTCTTTTTGTAAAAAAATCTGTAGAACAGTAAAGGCAAGTTTTTCATATAGAAAATAACTAATTACTATTGTATACTACAAAAATAAAGGAACAATTGATATAAGAATCCTTTTTTAAAGTTTCAATACACCAAATTATAAAGTATGTCATCTACAAAATTTGAAATATCAAGCATTTAAACCGTTATCGAAAACTATCGGGACTATATTAGGGTCCTAATGAAAAAAAATAAAGATTAAGAAGGCCCTTAGTCATCGAGCTGGAATTTCTAAATTCTACATGGATCTCTAAGGGTTAGTTGGATTTTTATTTGTTTTCTTTCTTTTTTTTACTGAAAAAAATGAAAAAAAAATGAAAATGCAAAAAATTTAGGATCCGATGAGTTCGAGGGCAAATATAAAATGTTTGAATCATCAATATTTTATTTTTATGTTAGAAATCAAAATTAGCATTATACTAACTTTAATACATCAAACAGAAATCATAGTAATAATAAGCTACATTAGCAACCTTTGATTTTTAACTTATTCTCATTTTTTTTTTCTTTTTAGGCAAGTGAAAGAAAAAAAAAGTATTAAATTCATTATAGAATAAGTCAATATCTTTTTGAAAGAATAGTATAATCTTTCGAAAATAAAAGAATATATTTTTTGATAATTTATTATCAATTCAAGTAAGAGGTATTACTCTTATTAATATATTTAACTAACAAAACAAAACTACAAAAAAAAAGTATTTCTCTTTAGATTAGCTTTACTTTGTTTTCTGGTGGTAGAGAAAACTAAACTAAAAACTAATAAAACAGAATACTTTAAAAAGCTTCAAGCTTCCATTATTAACTCAGAAATAAAATTAAAAAAATGTCTGCTCCTGTTGCCCCAATTACTCCACCTATGGAGACTACCGGTGACCGTTTGGTTACTTTGGAACTAAAAGATGGTCTTACTCTACAAGGTTACTCTTTTGGTGCTGAGAAATCTGCTGCCGGTGAATTGGTTTTCCAAACTGGTATGGTAGGTTATCCTGAATCCATCACCGATCCTTCTTACGAAGGTCAAATCTTGGTTATCACCTTTCCACTAGTCGGTAATTACGGTGTCCCAGATGTTAACTTAAGAGACGAGATTGTTGAAGCTATACCAAGATATTTCGAAAGTAACAGAATCCATGTTGCCGGTTTAGTCATCTCTCATTATACTGAAGAATACTCCCATTGGCTTGCTGAATCTTCTTTAGGCCAATGGTTGAAGAGAGAAGGTGTTCCTGCAGTTTACGGTGTTGATACCAGAGCTTTGACTAAACATCTAAGAGATTCTGGTTCTATGCTAGGTAGATTAGCTCTTCAAAAAGACGGTGCTGACCTGTCATTAACTTCAACTACTCAATGGAAATCCGCTTTTGACGTCCCAGAATGGATCAACCCAAACGTTGAAAACTTGGTTGCTAAGGTCTCCTTGAAGGAACCTCAATTGTTCACTCCTCCTACTGACAACAAGTACGTTAACGTACAAAAAGGCCCAGACGGGAAGACCATTAGAATTTTGGCCATTGATGTTGGTATGAAGTACAACCAAATCCGTTGTTTTGTTAAAAGAGGTGTCGAATTGCTCGTTGTCCCATGGGATTATGACTTTACTAAAGAAGAATATGATGGTCTTTTCATCTCGAATGGTCCTGGTGACCCGTCTGTCTTGAATGAGCTTGCTGGTCGTTTGACCAAGGCTTTAGAAAGCAAGAAGACTCCAATATTTGGTATTTGTCTTGGTCATCAATTGTTGGCTAGAGCCTCTGGTGCCTCTACTTTGAAACTAAAGTTTGGTAACCGTGGTCATAATATCCCATGTACCTCAACTATTAGCGGTCGTTGTTACATCACCTCCCAAAACCATGGTTATGCTGTTGATGTTAACACTTTAACCCCAGGCTGGAAACCACTATTTGTGAACGCAAATGATGATTCTAATGAGGGTATATATCACAGTGAATTGCCTTACTTCTCTGTTCAATTTCACCCAGAATCGACTCCTGGTCCAAGAGACACAGAATTCTTATTCGATGTTTTTATCCAATCCGTATTAGAACACAAGTCCTCTGGTGTTTTGAAGCAAGTGGAATTCCCAGGTGGTAAGATTGAAGACAACTTGAAGGCTCATCCAAGAGTTGATGCCAAGAAGGTCTTGGTTCTTGGTTCAGGTGGTCTGTCTATTGGTCAAGCCGGTGAGTTTGACTACTCTGGTTCTCAAGCAATTAAAGCACTGAAGGAAGAAGGTATTTACACTATCTTGATTAATCCAAATATTGCCACCATTCAAACTTCTAAGGGTTTAGCTGATAAGGTTTACTTTTTACCAGTAACTGCTGAATTTGTCAGAAAGGTTATCTTACATGAAAGGCCGGATGCTATTTATGTCACATTTGGTGGTCAAACTGCCCTGTCCGTTGGTATCGAGATGAAGGATGAATTCGAAAGTCTTGGTGTTAAAGTGTTGGGTACCCCAATCGATACCATTATTACCACTGAAGATCGTGAATTGTTTGCCAACGCTATTGATGAGATCAACGAAAAGTGTGCTAAATCTCAAGCAGCTAACTCTGTCGAAGAGGCTTTGAATGCTGTTAAAGATATTGGATTCCCTGTTATTGTACGTGCTGCTTATGCACTTGGTGGTCTTGGTTCTGGGTTTGCTAACAATGAAAAGGAATTGGTTGATTTATGTAATGTTGCTTTTGCTTCTTCTCCTCAAGTTTTAGTCGAAAGATCAATGAAGGGTTGGAAAGAAGTTGAATACGAAGTTGTTCGTGACGCATTTGATAACTGTATTACAGTTTGTAACATGGAGAATTTTGATCCATTAGGTATCCACACAGGTGATTCTATTGTTGTTGCACCATCCCAAACTTTATCTGATGAAGATTACAACATGCTGAGAACCACTGCTGTCAACGTCATCAGACATTTAGGTGTTGTTGGTGAATGTAACATTCAATATGCCTTGAACCCAGTTTCTAAAGAATACTGTATTATTGAAGTTAATGCTCGTTTATCTCGTTCTTCGGCTCTAGCTTCAAAAGCCACTGGTTACCCATTGGCTTATACCGCGGCAAAGTTGGGTTTGAATATTCCCCTAAATGAGGTTAAGAATTCTGTTACTAAATCTACTTGTGCCTGCTTTGAACCATCTTTAGATTACTGTGTTGTTAAAATGCCAAGATGGGATTTGAAGAAATTTACTCGTGTCTCAACTGAGTTATCATCCTCTATGAAATCTGTTGGTGAAGTCATGAGTATTGGTAGAACTTTTGAAGAAGCTATCCAAAAAGCTATCAGATCAACTGAATATTCTAACTTAGGTTTTAACTCTACTGATTTAGAAATTGACATAGACTATGAGTTAAAGAATCCATCTGACTTACGTATCTTTGCTATTGCTAATGCATATGAAAAGTTGGGTTATTCTGTTGAAAAGGTTTGGGAAATGACCAATATTGATAAATGGTTTTTGAACAAGTTGTACGATTTGACCAAGTTTGCTTCGAAGGTCACTTCATGTGGAGGCATTGAAAATTTATCCTCTACAGTACTGAGACAAGCAAAGCAACTGGGTTTCGACGATAGACAAATTGCTTCCTTCACCAACTCCAATGAAGTTGCTATTCGTCGTCTAAGAAAGGAATATGGTATTGTTCCATTTGTTAAACAAATCGATACTGTTGCTGCAGAATTCCCTGCCTTCACCAACTACTTGTATATGACGTACAATGCTGCTACTCATGACGTTAAGTTTGATGACCACGGTGTCCTGGTTCTTGGTTCAGGTGTTTACCGTATTGGTTCTTCAGTTGAATTTGATTGGTGTGCTGTCACTGCTGTTAGAACACTACGTGCCAATAAAATTAAAACAATCATGGTTAACTATAACCCAGAAACTGTTTCCACTGATTATGACGAGGCTGATAGACTATACTTTGAAACTATCAACCTAGAAAGAGTTCTGGATATTTACGAAGCTGAAACTTCTAGCGGTGTTGTTGTCTCAATGGGTGGTCAAACCTCTAATAATATCGCTATCTCATTGCATCGTGAAAATGTCAAAATCCTAGGTACCTCACCAGATATGATTGATTCAGCTGAAAACCGTTATAAATTCTCCCGTATGTTGGATCAAATTGGTGTCGACCAACCTGCTTGGAAGGAACTAACATCTATGGATGAAGCTGAGGATTTTGCTGAGAAGGTCGGCTATCCAGTTTTAGTGCGTCCTTCTTATGTCCTATCTGGTGCTGCTATGAATACTGTTTACTCTAAGAACGATTTAGAATCTTATTTAAACCAAGCTGTCGAGGTTTCCCGTGAATACCCAGTCGTTATCACCAAATATATCGAAAATGCTAAGGAAATTGAAATGGATGCTGTGGCTCGTAACGGTGAATTAGTTATGCATGTTGTCTCTGAACATGTTGAGAATGCAGGTGTTCACTCTGGTGATGCTACATTAATTGTTCCTCCTCAAGATCTTGCTGCTGAAACAGTCAACAGAATTGTTGTCGCTACTGCTAAGATTGGTAAGGCCCTGAAAATTACCGGTCCATATAATATCCAATTTATTGCTAAAGATAACGAAATTAAGGTTATTGAATGTAACGTTCGTGCTTCTCGTTCTTTCCCATTCATTTCTAAGGTTGTCGGTGTTAACTTGATTGAACTAGCTACTAAAGCTATTATGGGCATTCCATTTACTCCATACCCTGTTGAAAAATTGCCTGATGACTATGTTGCTGTCAAGGTTCCACAATTTTCATTCCCAAGACTAGCAGGTGCTGATCCTGTGCTTGGTGTCGAAATGGCATCAACTGGTGAGGTTGCAACATTTGGCCATTCTAAACAGGAGGCCTATTTGAAATCGCTTATTGCCACTGGTTTCAAATTGCCAAAGAAGAATATTCTTCTTTCCGTTGGTTCCTACAAGGAAAAGATGGAGTTGCTTCCATCTGTTCGTAAACTATATGAATTGGGCTTCAAGTTATTTGCTACCGCAGGTACCGCAGACTTTTTATCTGAACATGGTATTGCTGTTCAATACTTGGAAGTGCTAAATGAAGAAGATACTGAAAAGAAAGAATACTCTTTGACTCAACATTTGGCTAACAATGAGATTGATTTGTACATTAACTTACCTTCTGCTAATAGATTCCGTCGTCCAGCCTCATATGTATCTAAAGGTTACAGAACTCGTCGTATGGCTGTCGACTATTCTATTCCTCTAGTTACAAATGTTAAATGTGCTAAGTTATTAATTGAGGCAATTTCCATGGATATTGATCTAACTGTATCTGAACGTGATGCCCAAACTTCTCATAGAACAGTTACTATGCCAGGTTTGATTAATGTTACAACATATGTGCCTAACATTACCAACGTTGTTGGTGGGCCAGAGGAGCTAAAGGAAACCTCCCGTCTATTTTTGGAATCTGGTTTCACTTTTTGCCAGTTGATGCCAAGAGCCGGCAGAGGTCCTATTGTCAACGATCAGACTTCCTTGAAGGTTGCCAAATCTGTTGCAGGAGATAGCTGTCATACAAACTTTGCATTCACCGTTGCCGGTACCGCTCATAATGTCGAACACATATCTTCGACTGCAGACCAAGCAAATGCTCTCTTCTTACCTTTGCATGAATTGAAGGACAGAGTTTCTACTATTTCTGAATTGCTAAAGAACTGGCCAAAAAATAAGCCTGTCATTGCTGAAGCTAAAACTGCTGATTTAGCATCCGTATTGCTATTGGCTTCTTTGCAAGATAGACCAATTCACATTACCGGTGTTTCCAAGAAGGAAGATTTGTCTTTAATTATGACTGTGAAGGAGAAGCACCCAAGGGTTACTTGTGACATCAATGTCTATTCCCTGTTTGTCACCCAAGAAGATTGGCCGGAAGCTATGTTCCTTCCAGATGAAGACGATTTAGAATTTTTCTGGAAAAACCTTGACTACATTGACGTCTTTAGTATCGGATCTCTTCCAACTCAATTGGCTGAGATTACTGGTAACAAGGTCGAAATTGGATTAGGTATTAAGGATGCCTTACCATTACTTCTATCTGCAGTTGAGGAAGGTAAACTAACTGTGGATGATATCGTTGAAAGGTTCCATGACAATCCTTCTAATATCTTCAATATTCCTAAGCAAGAATCAATGGTTGAACTAGATCTTGATTTCTCCTTTACCAATAAGAAGAGGTGGACCCCACATTCCAAATCAGCACTTCGTGGTGGTATCGAACGTGTAGTAATCAATGGTGAAACTCAAGTTCTAAGTGGTGAATTGGTTGCTCCTGAACCAAAGGGTACCCTAACTATGAAAAAGGGCACCACTCAATCTGCTCCTGAACCAGCTCCATTAACCACTGCTTCCTCTAACAGACGCTTCTCCTTATCTGATATGGATGTTGATTCTGCTGAAAATGCCATCCCTGACGCTCCAATTCAGCAAAAATTAATGTCTTCTAAACCACCAAGAGAACTAACCGCACCAAGTGCCATCCAGAACTTGATCCGTAAACACAACCCATTCCAAGGCAGACATATCTTATCTATCAAACAATTTAACCGTGCTGATTTCCATGCATTATTTGCTGTTGCACAAGAATTGAGAGCAGCTGTTGCACGTGAAGGTGTTTTGGACTTGATGAGAGGTCATGTTATTACTACCATTTTCTATGAACCTTCTACCCGTACATGTTCATCATTCATCGCTGCCATGGAACGTTTAGGTGGTAGAGTTGTTAATATCAACCCTAACGTTTCTTCTGTTAAAAAGGGTGAAACTTTACAAGATACCATCAGAACACTTGCATGCTACACCGACGCTATTGTTATGCGTCACTCTGAAGAAATGTCTGTTCATATTGCCGCTAAGTACTCCCCTGTACCAATTATTAACGGTGGTAATGGTTCTCGTGAACATCCAACACAAGCATTCTTAGATCTATTTACCATCCGTGAAGAAATAGGTACAGTCAATGGTATTACAGTTACTTTCATGGGTGACTTAAAGCATGGTAGAACTGTCCACTCTCTATGTCGTCTATTAATGCACTACCAAGTCATTATTAACTTAGTTTCTCCACCGGAACTAAGACTACCTGAATCCCTAAGAGAAGAGTTGAGAGGTAAGGGATTGTTAGGAACCGAGAGTATCGCTTTGACCCCAGAAATCATTTCTAAATCTGATGTTTTGTACTGTACCAGAGTTCAAGAAGAAAGATTCAGCAGCGTTGAAGAATATGAACGTCTGAAGGACTTCTATATTGTCGATAACAAGATTTTGGCTCATGCTAAGCAAAACATGGCTGTCATGCATCCACTTCCTCGTGTCAATGAAATCAAGGAAGAGGTTGATTATGATCACCGTGCTGCATACTTCAGAGAAATGAAATACGGTCTATACGTTAGAATGGCTCTATTGGCTATGGTTTTAGGTGTTGAACAAAGTTAATTGATACCGACCGCTGAATGATAATAGAGACAGGGGGAGAATGAAAGAAAAAAATAATATAACAAAATATCTACGGCTGTTTTAATTTTTTTTGTTCTCCTGTTTTGATGACAATAGTCGATGTCTATTTCGAAATATTATTTCTTAGGAGTGAGGGGATAACTAACTACCACTTAAGATTTCCTTTATTGCTCAAAGTTTTGCCAAATATTTCATTGCATTTGTGAAGTTTGACACATATTGTACAAATTTCTGTTCTCCAAGTTGACTTGCCACACAACTTAAACAATTTACATCGATATTAAAGCAATAAGACGAAAATAAAATGCAGTTGTATGTATTTTACACTTGCCTAATCCATTTGATTTCTCAACCGTCTTCTAATGTCATCTCAGTGAATAAACATATCTATTTCAATTAAAAAAAATGAAAACAAAACAAAACAAAATAAAAACAAATTATATATAAACTTCAATATCTACATAAAGAAATTATCATCTTTACTATTTCTATTTATTTCTTTTATCATAATAAATGCATTTTTAATATATTCCAGTTCTTATATTTTTACTATTCGTTCTTATTTTATTTAATTCGTTTTCTAATTAATTCGCTGCTAAGCTAGTTAATCTCATCTTATATATAACCTTGAATTAATACCCTATATTAATTACTATTTATATCAAACTTATATTACATTTATGTATGTTAAACTTATATTAATTTTACTTATATTTAGCATATAAATAATATTTATGTTAATTTTTAATATTTCCGTCCAGGCAAGCCTTTATTTTTCATCTGGATAACATTGAAAGAAAAACTAAAACTTAAAAATAAGAACAATTTTAAGACTTACAGTTGAACGATTCTGTGAGAACAGGGCATGCCACAGACAACTATGCAAATATGTTTCGGAATATTGGCTTAGCAACACGATATATACATACGGGCAGGATTTCCCTTCAATATACCACCCAGCAGAGTAGAAGCAGTATACCAATAGACTCATGGTTGAAGAACAGTAATAAACGGGTGAACCAGAAGCAGAGTGAGAATAATATCAATACACGTCATAAGAACAATGGTTATCAGAAGAATAGGAAGAAGACCATGGCTGTCAACTGGAGCACTGGAACCGAGAGGGCTAAGGAAGCTGCAAATAGTGTACTTAGCAAAATATTTGAAGTAAACCAGAGAGGAAATATAAAGTATTTAAAAGATGGAAAAGTGCAGGAGACAAACATCAGGACATTCGCTAAAGGGATTGATCTCGAAAAGCAAGGGCTAAACATTGTGAGTATAGTTAATTCTGATAAGGATGGTGATCAGTTACCATTTGTTAAAATAGTGGATAGTATGACGGCACTTAAAAAATATTCTGACCACTTGGCTGAAAAGAAAGTCAACGAACTAAAGAAGATGGGCCTCATGCCAAAGAAATTTATGGACAAAGAGAAGCAATCCTCAGAGGATCATTCAAAGCAAATAAAAGTTAGTTGGAACATAAAAGAAGATGATCTACTTAAACAAAAAGCACATGATATCTCGTCAATGCTGAAAAAGGGATACAAAGTAAACCTGTATCTTGCTGATAAGGATGAAATCAACTCAAGAAACTGGATAGAAAATTTTGAAAATGTAAATAGCACTACCACACAATACACAAAAAAGATAAAAGAGAGTGAGAAGAATAGACGTGAGTTAATTGTAACAAAGTTAAAGGAAATCTCAGAAGAACACGCTTTAGAGCCTATAATAGAAGGGACAATATTGTCAAAGATGGTTATAAAGTTAACCCCGAGACCTTCTGCAGGAAGTAATGATAAAAGGGCATTAAAAGAGGAGAGGAAGAGGCTACGCATGGAAAAACTACAAAAGAGAATTGAAAAGAAAAAGGGAAGGCTTAACTTATAAATGGGTTCATTGTTATAGAACTTTTATTTTTTATTGTAAATAGTTACGTATTATTATAATTAAGTTTTTATATTCATTATAACACAATGGCAGATAACTACTCAGAAGAGACTAAAATTGATCCCGTAAGCTGCATCGGTCCCAAGTCGTTATAAATATAGTCAGGGTTACCAATAACAATTTGTCCTTCAATAGTTAATGCCAATGAGTTGCCAAAGGTCCTTGAGAATGCCGTGGGTATACCATTTTCTATCAATAAATGATCATTTGTATTTAGTGTTAAGATATGGTGCTTCAACGAGGATCTCATTAATTCAGACATTTGAATACACCAAATAGCGCCTTTCCCATAATTATATCCTGGGGAACCGATATATAACCTGCTTTTAATAGCATCGTATACCATTGTAAAGCCGAATTTCACACTTTTCGGTATAGGTTGGAAAATTGTAGAGATTGTCAATATAACAAAACAGTTGAGACCTTCTATAGTTTCCTCATAAATGTACACTTTATTAAAAACATCTTGGGAGATTGCTACAAATTTCCTACCATTGTACGAAATACTTAGTATAACTCTCCCAAAGTTTCCATGGATATTCGAGGAACGAATTTCTAATTCATTGTTACTATTATACTCAATATCTTTCTCAAATATTTTTGTACAGCTTCTTAAATTACTATTGGAAATAAATCTACCATTACATTGAAGTACAATACCAGGACCTTCAGCAGTGATATAAATGCTACTATCTGTAATTATTGCTGCCGTTCCAAAATGAGTATAATTCTTAACTGAACCGATTTTTTTTGAATTTATATCGATATAACTCAAGTTTACATTGATACTAGCTTCGTGTTCAAGATTCATTTGCAGGAAAATTACTCTTCCAATTTCATTTTTACCATAATACGGATCTCCTAATAAGATAATGCTATCTCCTGAAGTATCATTGTGATAAACTGATAATATATTTAGTTGGTTCGATTCTACATCATCAATTTTGATTTTCTTTACCTCAATACCATTTTTTAGAAAGTAGATAATTGACTTACTAGCATCCGCTACTAATAGAATATCGCATCCTTTATCAGATAATTTACCTATAGATGTTCCATAATGAGGGATGACAGGTAGGTCCCTTAATTCAAAGTAAGTTGGATTCTCAGAAATATAATTGACTGGTATTAAGTATACTGATCCTAAATTTTCTTCCATTGGTGCGGTAACAGCTATATACTCGGTGTCAGTTGAGTAGAAAAAGCCAGTTAGTACTGAGGAGCCAAAACGAGAAAACGGTACTCTTGTAGTGTATTGGGTATATGTATTGCTTTTGGTTGTTGTTAACTGAGCATACGACCACATTTCCAATTTACCATCTTTGGGCAGATTTCTACAGAAGTCTAAGCTACTTATGCCAATGGATACCATTGCATCATCAAAGAAGTCGAAAAACTTTGGAGAACAGCTTATAAGCAAACTTATTAAGTCATATTCTCCTCCAAGCCAGTGGTTTCTGATATATTCTGCACCCTTAGGAGATTTTTCGTAAGCGAGTATATTATATAGAACTTTATTGCTATTCAATAGATGTGCTTCAGCATTGATTGAGTACATTCCTCTGGACACGCATTCTCTTATATTTTGATAAGTTATTTCATTATTGTTAAAACCAGATAATTTTACCAGCGCTTCTAAGTCTTCCTGCGAAGGTAATTGCCAATTTGTAGATGTATAAAATTCCCATATTGTTTTTTTATGCAGATTAGGCATGTTTTCTAACATGTCTGAAAGTATTAATGTATCACCTAATATATCAATGAACGAGTGGGCATCACTTAAGGAGCCATCAAATTCTAGTTCACTTAATACTCTTAGTAATCCGTGTTCTCTGTAGTCAGAAACCAATGAATGCCATGAGGTATCGACCACTTGATGATTGAAGACCCCGTATAAAAATGCAATTAGTTGTATAGATGAGTCTGAATACTTCAAGTCTTCATCTGCACCATATTTTTTGTGCCAGTACTCAATGGAGGTCGTGAGAAATGGAGGCCAATGTGTATATTCAGCAAACTGTTGCCATTTTTTGTTATTTACGTCACATGTGTAGAAAGCATCTGGGAAAAATGTACCTGATTTCAACCAGGGGTAGTAGTAAGGATCGGATACGTTAAATTTGGCCGTCAGTGAATCAGATGAGCTTAGAATTTTTAATAAAAACGATAAATGCGCACCGACACCAGCTGCACAAGCATAATAAGAGCTACAGAGGAATATAATAAATATGGAGAGAATCATTATTTAAGATTCCTGCGCAATAAATAATATGAACATTAATAATTTAAAAAACAGGAAAGAATAAACGGTATTTTTATTGCTTCATTTAATTTGGATCCCTATTTTTTGCTGATAAACATAATTTAAGCCGCTTCGCGTACAACTTCATGGAAGAAAGAGAACTATCCCTAATCAATGACATATAAATATTAAATGTTTATCAGTTATACATGATCAAATCAACGAACACTAAAACCTTAGAAAAACTAAGTCATCTCATCATTTAATGTCCATGTTAACGGTTTTCGTTCTAACTAAAAATATAAAAATAATAGACGCTAGTTTATTATCTAAAACCGTTTGTAATTATTAATTTATTATGGAGAACTATAAACCTATTGTAATTAATTATTATTAAGTGTCCTTAAATATTAATAGGATCGGTATATATGCGACTGTAAAACTATGAGATGCAAGACTAATCTAAGGATTGCAAAAATAAATGTGAATAAAAATAATTAAATTTACGATGTCACTAAAAAATAATTAGTTATGCTAAAATGATGGAAGGAAAAGAAAAAATGATAAACTGGTGAATAAAGGTAAGTGTCTGTACCAGTAATATAATGAGATGAAATGAAATGAAAATACATCAGGTAAAATAATAAAGGATCAAAAAGTAAATAACAAAAAAAAAAATTAGCAGTAATTTCAAGATAATAAGTAAAATGCAAAAAACCCTCCTTAGCATTTTAAGTGAAATTTAAATTATCATTCTCTATCGATGATTTCTAATGAATGTACGGAGAGCCCTCGCTGTTAATATTGTAGTAGGAAATGTTTTGCAAACTCATATGCTGTCCACGATATTGCTGTAGCTGGCATGTTAGCTAGAATTCTAGGCTTTACACCTTTCCAAAATCCCCTCCAACCATATGTTTGATATATAGCACTAGTGGCCTTTTTGAAAGTATCTGCTTGTTTAAAGACTTCTAAAGAGACCTTTTCGCTACCACGTACTTGGAGAGCAGTTTTGATACAGTCTAATGGGGTTGTAAGACCAGCACAAGCAGCACCACTAATACCACCGCATAGACAATGGATGAAAGGATTATATCCACCACTAGGGTTAATAAATTGGGTAGCGGTATCATAAATACCGAAATTCAGGGCTGCAAACGGTATATTCATGGCCAAAGTAGTAGGATATGAGTAGTAAAAAGCTTGGAAACCCTCTTTCTTGTATATATTCTTTGCAGTGTCCCACACGGAAACGTTAGTGTTCAATTGAATGCGCTGCTTTATGACATCAAATGGATTCATAAGGGCATCGGCAGCAATAGTTGCTGTGGCTCCTGAAAAGGCAGTCTTGAATGGATGATATTTACTAGTGCTCGAGCTTTCATCTATAAGGGCTGATTTGACCATCTCATAAGTAGCGAAGTAAACTGCATGGGCTGGACCTGCTCCTAGTAGAACAGATTGGACACCCTTCCATAAGACTAAAGAGCCCTCTGAGGCTGATATACTAGATATTTGTCTTAGCATTGTCGATGGTATCGGTTGTCCGCCTGTAGTTGTAACAGCATGCATTGCCTGTAATCTAGTCTTCAAAGCATCTAACGGGAATATTATGGAATGTTCCATAATACCCGCAAAAGCACCAGCCATGAGTTGGTGCACTAGTGGTGCATGATCCGGTAGGGCTTCATAATCTACCTCGGTGTCCATTGTTGTAAAATGTAAAATTTTCTTTTTGTTTTTGCTTCTAAATTTCAAGTTGATGTTTCTAAATACTTTTATTCAAGAAATAAACTTATCTTCTTCTCTTTTTAAGAATAATAAAATATAGGAAAGAATATTATAAGTGGAGGAATGGGGGGGATGATAGTATCACCTGATCTAGCGTATTCTCCAAGTTGGCATAAGATTCGAATATTCTGATATTAGTACTTATTAACAATAGATTTTTTGATAAGCATGTATATATATACATTCAATCCTGAAGAAGGGGGTGTCTGTTGTTTAATAAAAATAGTATTAGTAAGATTTAAAATGACTATGCTCCGAAAAATAAGTCCTCGGCCGTATAGAAGACCTTGTAGACCCTTCGACGTATAGAGGGAATCCATCGCAAACAAGAATCAAATGGAATGGAATCTGTCATCAAAAAGCCCTTCGCGTGGGGGGGAAGACGAGATTATTTTATGAAGGATCCACATAGATGCAGAGAAAACATTGCAGTAGCAACAGTTTTTGTAATAATTCCGTTTAAATTTCTTAATTAATAAGCATAAATAAGGTGCAGCCTGGGTCGGGAACATTTCGAAAAAAACCAAAAAAAATCATAGCTCCCTATCCGTGGGGCGTTTGGGTAATGTTCTAAACCAGTAGTGATGTGATATGGTTTGGAAAAAGAAGCTAGCATTGCAGCAGGGATGAGGGATGGCAGTAGATAGAGTGTGATTCGACTTTAAGAGAAAAGATATACACCCATTTTTTTTAAATTATTTTTCAAAACAAAATATTCTGTAAGGGGGAAGGGAGAGTGAGGTGAGTGATTTAAGAAAAGCGGAAAATAGATTGCAGCGAAATATCGGAGAGTATATACACACACTAACGACATCATAAAGCGAAAAGGTCTTCGAATGCTTACTAATCTTTTCATTACAAAATAAGAGAACAAATTAAGAGAACAAAAAAAGTGCCGGACTATAGCGTTTATCTTAAGAGTTCAAAGAATAGAAACGTAAATCACGTGTAAATAATTGCTATGTTATGAATTACTTCTAGACATTTCGTAAAATTAACCTAGTACATGTGATTGATTTTTCTATCTGTTATGATACCATAATGCTAAAATACAATAACATTAATAAGCCTTGTTGGCGCAATCGGTAGCGCGTATGACTCTTAATCATAAGGTTAGGGGTTCGAGCCCCCTACAGGGCTATTAATTTTTTTATTATATTTTCCATATTTGGTAGTCATACGGGTAATTTTGGAATCTGATCGATGAATTGCATATGATTGAGCAGAAACTAGAACCATTGATATTGGTTATTTCAATTTACTTTTCATTACTTAAAAAACTTTACGAATTGATTTTCATTCTCTATTAGATTTATTTTTTTTTCGGTTCTTTTTTTTTTTACCTTTTATTCTCTTTTAAGTACCCAAATGGGTGGATATTTATAATGACCTTTCCATATCCAATTCATCTCTTTTTTTATTTTATATATAGAAATTAACAGTTTTGGTAAAGAAAAGAAGATAACAACTGAACATGATTAAAATATTTTCGTTTGTCTTTCAATTTAGTACAGTGGTTATTCACAGAGAGAGAGAGAAGCAGAGAGAGAAAGGCCCGTTCTTAGTTTTTTTTATATTTTTAAACCATTGCAAGATTACCAAAACCTGGTGAGGTTGTGTACAAAACATCTCCTTTGTAGTTAATCGTATTTTCTTTTTCTATAAATATATGCATTTGATATAAGGCTAGAGCATTTGCAGCAAACCCCCTTTTTAAAAATGATGCAATAATCAGGAATGTGTGGGACCACTAACCTCTATAGAAGAAGCAATATTAATACTAAGTTCTTTATAGAAATACCCAGTGCGTAATACCTAATAAAAGGTAGGTGTTATCTTCAATGTTGGGGAAAGAAACTAAACTTTTGAAACAATTCAATTTAAAAAAAAAAAAACGTTATTCTTATTATATTTCTTTTCTTCAAGTAAAGCAGTATATTGTAGTAAAAAAATGAAGAACACAAACAAAAAAGATTAATTTTCATTTACTTTCCGGTTCCGGCTGATATATTATACATTGTACAAAGCAAGTCGCATAATCCTCATATTAAGGTATACTTGTTATCTTGCACTTAAAATAGTAGAAACTATATCCCAATTTCTTTTTGCTGAACTGAATTATATATTTCTTCTAAAGAATACAAATTGTTCTTTTGATGTTTCATATTGTTACCGACAGATGGACAATTTTTCGATGACCTACCCCCTTATTAAAAAAAAATTTCTTCATCAAGTAACAACCAAAACTGATCTTCAGCATTTAGGAGTTAAAACAAATATAAATTCTC
Organism: Nakaseomyces bracarensis; assembly: GCF_045282275.1. Classification (NCBI taxonomy): domain Eukaryota; kingdom Fungi; phylum Ascomycota; class Saccharomycetes; order Saccharomycetales; family Saccharomycetaceae; genus Nakaseomyces; species Nakaseomyces bracarensis. The sequence goes on from NW_027263965.1 coordinate 481,604, forward strand.
GGAGTTCTGGCTGGTGGTTGTTTTTTTTTCATGTTTATCAGGGATAATAACATTTGTTATGTCCCAATTAAGAAATGAAACTGAAAGGCAAATCCTTTTGTTTTAAGTGCAACACATAAAGAAGAATATTTCCTTGTTTGAATTTTGCCAAGAACTTTTTAATTCTTTCTCTCTACTTTACTTGTTAAAAGAATAGTCTACGCCTTCTCGACGCTTTCTATTCCACCGTACTATCTAAAGTGGTATCCTCATACAATATCCTCAGTTCTATTGATAATAGTGACGGTATGTTGTCGCAACACTGTCGTTTGTATGACAAAGCCCTTTTTTGGATCTTTTCAGTTTTTTCTTTTTCTAGAGTGTAAAGAATACCCATACTTAATAGTCTATCGGTTGTAATCGATAGATAATAATTCCTTTTTTCCAATTAAGTACACACTACTCCAGAAAATCGGTCGAAGAAATTTCCATTCGTTTTTCTGTGCTATCTCTTTTTTTAGGCAGTTGGCTTTTCTCTCTTGCGCCCAAAAATTTATTTTTGTCTTGTCACATGAAATAGGAGGTCTACACAGAAATTCCCCTAGCAAAGGCAATTTTTGTCTATTATTGTACTAGTAAAGGTTATGGTGATTTTCCATATCTAGTGGTATATCGGTTTATTGGATTCTATCGGCTCATAATAAAATTTTCAATGTCTTATTTTACCTTCTTAGATGATTTATCCGTAGAATGAGTCCTAAGAAAGTTTAAACAACGTAATTCTTGTTAGTTATTACTCTTTTCGTGAAATTAATTCTCAGTCTCAGCTGGTGTGTGTAGCTATTTTTTCTTTTTATTGAATTTACTTTATTGCTCGCTGCCTATGATTTGTAATAAATTCTTCATATGCTAATTCAGTGCCTTAATGTTTGGCCGATGGTCTTTTCGGCCTCAAACATAAAATAGATATACGTTATAGACATTACATATGTTAAAATTAAAAGCGCCATATGCTAAGAATCAAAAATAAACACCTTATGTGTATGGACATGTGGAAATAATGACATTATTTTTACGTAATATTCAAAAGGATCATAATGATGGATATAGTGGTAATAATAAAAAGTAAAGAAGCAAGTAATCTATATGAACGAACCGATAATGGCATTCATCATATAGCAAATACTAATACGTTTAGATAGAGGCAAAAACGAAAACCTAAAAAATTACAATTATACTTCCTCACATCACATGAACTATAACTAAAATAAAATAAAACTAGGTCACTGCTGGACTGACTCGAATAAAATAGTAGTTGCAGGTAGTAAAGTAAATAGTATACTAGAAATAGTAGTAAATTTGCATTTGTTGAATATATCTACATAAAATAAAAATATTATTAAATGATACTTAGCTTTAAAGCAATAGTATAGTAAAAAATAATAATAAAACAGGTAAATTTGAATAAAATAAAATAACACATCTTAAGGTAAATTGAAAGGGAGAAAAATTAAATTAAATTAAAGGAAGTCATCCATCTATCAGCAGTAATAGAAATAAATATGTCAAGTAACAGAAACATCTTTCCAGCTGTCTTGTTGACATGTAGCAGTATTAAGAAGACAATAAATAAATCTTCAGAAAAAAGTATTCAAATAATGGATAAATATTCCATATTTGAGAACAGGTAATAGTCGTAAGCATTAGTAAAAGGTATAGGCAAATAATAACGTGACCCAAATATACTGTAGTGGTTGTAATTTGGTTAGCTATATGTTTTTTAATCGTTAGCGGGTATGGTAGTTAAGTAAAAACAGATAATTTTCATTTTTTGGAATAGTAAAAGAAAAGAAGAATGGCTTTATCCGTTATGTACATGAGGTAGTCTTAGAAAGCTTCTTTCTTTCATGACATTTCAAGTGCCTTAGCATATTGCTCTTAACATTGAAAGATTTCTTACAATCTTGCCATGGACATTTGAATGGAGTATCACCAGTGTGGATTAAGTAATGTGTCTTTAACGTAGAAGGTCTTGAGCATATCTTACCACAAACAGGACACTGCTTTCTTAGCTTTGATAGCTCGTCAATAGCACTAACAGTAATACTCGTGCTGTCATTCCTTGATTTCAAAGTAGGAGAGTGACTCTTAGATCTCCTAGATACATTGGTCTTCTTTGGAGCCTTTGTCGTTATACTTACTGGAGGGGTTGTAGTTGGGTTATGTGTATTGACCAATGAGCCAGTCCTTTGTCCTTCAAATACGGTTGGCATCTGAAGACTAGAAGTAGAAGCCGACCTAGAGGAGAATGCAGAAGGTGGTGTTGAGATTGGTGTGGTTGCTGTAGATTCAAGAACTTGCGAATTCATCGAACAGTTAGAATAGTTCGATAGGGAACGATCCATTACGATGGTGCCGTTAGCGTTCAGTTGCTGCTGAGACATGGCCACCAAGTTAGAGTGCGAAAAATCAGGGCTTCCATTATTAGAAGACAGACAAGGAGTTATCGATCTTGGTGGTGGTACGTAGTAATGGTATTGTTGAGGTTGTGTTTGTGGTTGTGGTGGAGATTGTGATGTTAGTTTAACCAATCCGATATTTTGATAATGAGGCACCTCTGGAGGGGATGGCATCATTTGTTGCTGATTGTTACATTTGCCTACTATCGAAGAGATTGGAGGCAGAGTTATAGTGCCCTTATCATTACTCTTCGTAATCTTGTTGGCAATTGCAGCAATTGGTGGCATTTGCTCATTGCGGTTTACAGGAATTGGTGCTTGTACACTGTATTGGTATGGCATACCGTTCTGTTGCATGACCAAATAGTTATTCATGTTTAATAATTATATGTTGTTGTGGTATTTGTTTTTTAGTTCGAGTTTTAGTACCTCTAAAATAGTCACTTATTTTTTAATTAAAAGATAATAAGCAAAAATGAGATTTAATTATTTTGATGATGTATTGATTCTTTTTTTTCCCTTAAAAAAGTTAGTTTTGGAAGGTATGATTATTTTTTTTATATATATAGATTTTTTTTTTGTTCCAAATACAATTAAATGAATAAAGTATTGATGGTAATTGGTAAATTTTTTAGGTGTTGATGTGATGTAATTCTGGAATGTTGAAAATGAGTAAATTATTTTTAGAATCTCAAGAATAAGAAAAAAAAAAGTTATATGTTGAAAGAGAGAAAAGGAAAATGAGACGTAATTTATCTATTTATATATTTACTATACCTTATATATGTTTGAATGTGAATTGGAAAGTTAGGGAAGATATCATAAAATGGGAAAGAAAAAAGAGATAATAGCAGCATAGGGAGGGAAAAAAATAAATAAAAATTATAAAAAAAAAAAAAAGGAATCAATTAAACATTTCTTGGTATTTTCTTAAAAAGAAGAAAAAAACTACATTTCTAGGATAAATAGATAGTTAAGAAAATAGAAGATGGGTTAATACTTTTTTCTTTATGTTAAAAAAAGGATATATGTTCTAGTAGCATTATACATCGAATGATACATGGTCCTGCGGTTAGTGAAAGAACAGTCAGCAGAGTAGAAGAACTGATAATTAGCAGTGATAGAAATAGAGAGAGGAATACTTGCGGCGGATATTAACATTTATCTTTACGGTATTTTACGTGGGCGCGGGTTTTGGATCCGCCTCGCGTTCAGTATAAATGCTGTTGTACAAAGGGTTTTTTGTTCTACAGGGTGTATCTGTGAGTAGTAATAAGCAAAACGATCAGTTTACAATTATTTTTTTGTTTGTTCATTCAAGGGCAAAAGAAAGGAAAGAGTACCGTTGTTGTTTGTTGTTTGTTGTACTCTGCGTTCTCTCTTTAGTGTCTTTCATTTTCCTGCCAAATTACCAATAATATTTTATTTTATTTCCTACTTTTCTTTTTTGAAGCTTGCAAAGGAAAAACATATAGTGATAATAATACAGGACCAAGTGGAAAAGGACAACTACTACCATTTCAAATCCCAAAAGGCCCTGCTATGATTTCTATAAAAGTTACTTACCGTAATTATTTTTTTTTGTTTTCTGGGATTTTGCTTTTATGTTGTATTTTTCCGTAGCATACTTGATTTTCCCTGCTTGCTGCATTTGATTCTCAGTTAAAGTCAATCAATTGAACTTGACATGTAGTATTCCTCTACACCCTTTCTTTTTCCTTCTTTACTTTCAACTATTAAATGTTTTTTTCCACTCCCCCCTCAAAAGAATACATTTCAACGTAGAGATAATTGTCCCTTACTCTTCACATTTGTTGATCCTTTTCTGTACACTACCGTTGTCTTTGTCAAGGCATTGCACGGACAAATGAAGCTAAACCCGTCTATCAATATGGGTTAGAGGGTTTTGTATGAGGCCGAGCTCAGTCCTATGTAAAAGAAAGAAAACAGAAAGCAAAAAAAAAAAAGTAAGAAAAATTAAATAAAATAAAGATTTGCTGCTTAGAAGTCAATGTATTATTAGTGCATAATCCTTTCTCAGAATTCAAAGGAGAAAGGGAGAAAGGAACAGTAATTAAATAGAAGAATAGCAAAGTAAAAACAAAAAAAAATAAATGAAGATCACATTCGGTCGCCCCCGAGCACTCTTACTACAAGAAAATCTAAAAGAAATCAAAGAAGTCAATCGAAAGATAAAAAAACAACTATAAGAGTAATGCTGAACCCTTAACTTTCTCTGCACAATTTTTTAGGGAGGCTATTTTACATCTAAAAAACGCAAAAAAATAAAATTTAAAATATACGGCCGAAATTTTGCCCTTCGGTACCATTACGATTTTCTCTAGTCCCGAAGGAGAAAAAAAAAAAAGCTGAACAAATTCCGTACACCTTTTACAAAAAAAGAAAGAAACAAAGAAAAAGTAGTTTTTTTGAAAAGACGTAATATGGGAAAATGAAAAAGAAAAGAAGTAATATATCAAAAATATATCCCACTTCAGTGAATGTGATGTGCAGCGGGATTTCTCTGCTACTCCCACGAGAAGAGAATCAGAGCAGATCAAAATTCGTAGTATGAAAGTAGTTGGTCTTTTTGGATGTTGGGGGCGATTGATTTGAATTTTTAATGAATAAGGCGTACTACGCAGCATTAACTGACGATGTTTTTTCCTCTTTTCTCCCCCATTTTTTTTCTATTAGCATCTATGTGATTCTTTTTTTTTTCTAATCTCAATTCGTAAATGTAAATTACGTGGCAAATAAGGAGATATGAAAACAAAAAAAAAAAACAAAAAAACAAAGTAAAATAGTAGACAAAGACCGTGGAGGAGTTTATAAAATAGTTCTCACAGAAAATATTGGAGGATCAGAATGTGTATGGAAGATCTTTTTTCTTTGATTAAATATGAAGGGGGGGGAAAGAAGGCGAGAGACATGAGAATCGAATTCAGAAAGTCTGGTAGTAGAAGTCGATAGACTAAATCCATACAGGTAGTAACAGCTAGAAAGACAAAGAGAACAGTGAATTGATTTTCAGGTTGCCCCCAACTTCTCAAGTCACGGGAATAATATTAAAGTGACGAGCTTAGAGGCACATGTACAATTTTGGAAGTCCTCTTAAAGCGGCCAAGAAGGGTGGGGGTGTATGGTGTATGTTATTCTCATTAGGGTAGTACAATGAGCTTTTTCTTATTTTACAACACCTTTTTCACGCCACTTGTGCAAAATAGCAATAAGAATATAAAAAAAATAAAATATTTTGAGGCGTTGTTTCTTAACATGCGCATAATTCTGAGTCAGCCAAAAAAAAAATAATTATGCTAACAAAACTGAAAATAAATATAGTCTAAAAAATAAAAATAAAAAACATCATGAGGTGGCTTTAGTGAAAAGCCCACAAATAAATTCAAGTTTGTGATCTCCCTTAAGCATAGATAAATACACTAGAAAAAATGATCCTCAGAGAATAAACGTAGTAGTTGGATTTTTTTATTCTTTACAGAAAGATCTCTGGGCATGACTTCAATGTACAAGAGAGTTGATCAAGAAAACACTAACGGTGTTTTTTTGTTGTTTTTTTCATCTGTATCGTCAGTATGTTATCCTATATACTGATACTTTGCTGTAAAGGTTTTCAGAGGCCAATTGTGATCACCTATGTTAAGATTTCAACGTAAGTATTCTTCATTTTTCTTTTCCAAAAGGTGTTCGCTTAAGATCATGTCCTTACTATCCATAGAAAAAAACATCTGAAAAATAAACATACTTTGCTTATTTTTTTCTATTTGGGGAAATACCTCTCATTAATAATACGTATATCAGACTATGAAAAAAAAGAGTAGTATTTAGATTGCTGAGAGAAACGGAGGAGTATGCTTTAAAAAAAAAGTTGTGGTCGTACTAAGAAGGAAATAACAGAAGATAAAAATAAGTAAGCTACGTAGCCATCGTTCTAATGTTTTCTACTAATTGTAAAACTTAGTGTTGCTCTTTAACAATGGGAGGTGTTATTGCATGTTTGTATTTATTTTCTTTCTTTTTTTTGCCCTCTCTCCCACTGCTACATATCTTTAAGGTAACAAGCCTCAATAAATATGCGAAATAGAGCAAAAAAAATTTTTAAACCATTTATGATTTTCTTATCCGCGGACAATCCTCTGCACACTTCTTGTATCAACCCACATAACACTTTGCTTGTGTGGGCATGTGAACGGGACAAAAAGAAAAAAGGTCTATAAAGCACATCAGGACCCTTCCAATATTTGCCACAAAATAGTCTTTCGTTTGAAAAAAAAAAACTGATTTCTTTTTTTTCCGCTGGAACAAAAATCAGCGTATATCATTCCGCTATAACGAAGAAAACGCCATATAGACTCTATTACACAAATTTAGCAGAAAGAAGAAAAATACAATGGAGGGAATAATAAATCTTGGATGATCCCAATGATATGGGGTTTTTTTGTTATTGATTTTTTTACATGCTACAAAATGACGAAAAGATCAACTAGCCTCCTTCTAACCGAAATTTACAATGCTTTTCTTCATCGATTTTCTTGTTACCAAAGTTATTCCTTAGCTACTTTCTTGTTTGTTGATTTATTTAATTAACGGAAGTTGAATTTCTATAGTTTAAGGGGTATGAAATTAGTAAAAAAATAATAAGAAGATGTGGAAAAGCAACTATTACCAAAGAAATATGCTAAAATGAACGGCGATTCCACCTTTGTTCTGATGATTCTTTAGTATCTCGGACAATATATGTATTGCTGGTCACGCTTGTGCGTTTTCCTCCCCAGTTATGTGTTTTTTGTTTTTTATTTTTTTGCTTTTTTGCCTAGCCTAGAAAGATTGTTCTCCAAGGATGCTGATCAAAATAAAAGACAGGCAATTGTGAATAGATGTAAGTTATTAACATAATACTAGATTGAGTGGGAGAAAAAAATAAACAACTTCGGTTTTTTTCTTTCTTTTTTCTAATATTTTATTCCCACAAAGATCTACATAAGTAAAAAAAATTGAAAATAAAAAGTCATTATCAACCAAGCCTACTGCACCTCAGAAAGAGAATTCTCGGAACAAGCCGACGAATATTTTTAAGGTTTTAATGAGCTGGAGCCCGAATGCTAGGCTTTCTAAGAAACCCTTGTAGTATTACTTTGCTTACATGAACTTGTATTCCGACCACAATATCAGAGACACTGAAAAGAATTCACGCACTGCTGATCCGTAGTATAGTTATTTCCTCTCTACAGGCAGAAGGTCATTCCTGCAGCTACGGTTCATATAACCTTTCAACCTTGTGATATAGAATTGTTAACCCAGAGGTGGAGCATTGTAAATCAGCAGCAGATACCACTTATGGGAATTGCTGCTCTACAGGTGATTCTAAAACCATAATTGAATTGTTTTTATTTCTTTTTATTTTCCAAAAAAAGCAATTATTTTTTATATAGTTCAAAATTTTCCGAAGTGAAATCAAAAAATAAAAAATAAAAAAAAAGGGATCAAAAAGATTAATATTGGTGTAATAATCAATTCATGTCAGCATTGTTGTTTTTTTTGACCCAGAAAGGTCAGTAAAAGCTAATAAATACACCACTGTAAGTTAAATATTTTTTAATAACTTTCTGGCCATTTAGTTATAAGAATGATAGGGAAAAAATCAATTCTAAATTATTGTTTTGATTTAACCCCAAATTGGATTATTTGTTGGTTACTTTCTTTTGGGAAGAACAATTCCTACGGAGCGCATTTTGGGTTCTAAAGACAACAGTTTTAGCTGGCTAAAAAATATCTGTTTTTAGCATATCAAAGTGATTAATCTAACAATAGATGCATAGTTCCATGGGGTAAAAAAAGATTGTATTTTTCGATTGTTAGTTTGTTTTTTCTAAAGTAACATTTTAAAATTGATACCCAAATGGGCTTGAATGGCAGGATCGCAACAGGCACAAAGGAAGAACCTTTCACCCCATTATCTTACTATTGTATAACTTGTAATTTGTAAGAAACATAAATAAAAACATAAATTTTCAAAATAGATAGATAGGGAAAATGAAAAAAGAAAGAGAATATCTATAGGTGGCAATGTTAAAGACTACAAAATATTAGAGCATTAAAATTGAGAGCGAAAAACGTATAGATTTTGTTGCTATTACTTAATAAGGCAAAGACACTGTATTCAAGGGGGATGGGATATGATATATCTACTAATAAAAGTGGTTATTTTGGGTTTTTCTGAGGTATCCAACAAATATCATCAAGTATTGAGGAAAAAAAAACTCTTTGCCTCTGATTTAAATAAATAGTAGTAATTTCCTAATAGAAAAAAGCTATTTTTACGTAGTATTCTTTGAGAATAGTATTGTAAACTATTGTAAAAGAAAAGAATTACATATATATTGGCCTAGTGTACAAAAATTAGGCTAGTCGTATTTTGAACAAGGAAATAGCACACTTATATCCACACGTATTACGTTGTCTGACCTACAGAATTTAAAATATTATTGCTAACTGGGGAATTTGTTGATATTTTAATTTTTATTTTAACCTTGATTTTTATTTTAACGTAAACATTAAGTTATGGACCGAGGTTCAAGTTCTTTTTTTATTGTGAAAACATAGTTAAGGATATGACAGAGTTTTTTTTCTTTTTCTTGCCTCTGTCGACCTTTTTGTTTATATATGCTCTCTTTCTCTTTGCGAATAGTATCTCCAACTACCAAAGTTTCTAAGTTGAGATAATCTTAGAGAATTTTTCAAATATTCCTAATGGGCTAGAAGAATTGAGTAGTTATTTTTAGTTTCCGCGCCTTTTTATTGGGAGATCTCTTTAACCAAAAACTATATATAGCACTAAACCATTAAGTGGGCAATATGTATACCTCAGAACAGTATTACAAAGCAGGAAATTACTTTTCAAGGACCTGTAAACCTTGATTTAAGTTCTTTTTCTTTTTTTCAACAAAATTCTTTTTAATTCCTACCAGCTGTTCTAGTTAAAAAGAAAGGTTTACATAAAAAAAACGTCCGTCGCTCTTATATAGCTCCTAAATTAGCATTCTTTCAGAAGTAATGAAAGATTACAAAAGCAAGAGAGCATCATTTTCTTTCTTTTTTTCATACTTGTGCTCTTCTCACCCTCTTCTCTTGATTTTATTATTTTTTTTTTTCTTACACTTGTTTTGTTTTATTTCGTACAGTAATCTCTCTGCAAAGTTGATCATACGAATTATATCATCTTCGTCAGTTTGAATCTATGATCCCGTCATGCAAGCATTACCTGATTTTGCCGTCAGTGGAGCATCACAGCAGACAGAAATTATTAAAAAGTTTCTGATTTTTTTAGCACTGCTAGAATAAGCGCAGGCCCTTTTCTTTCTTGCCTCTTATTCTAAATAGGGAAGTAATCCATACCCTTATTTTTGCGCAAATTTCATTGATCGTCAGCCGTTTTTTATTCAGGGTTTTCATTTGTGCCACTTGTTGTCGGCATTACTAATTTTTTTACCCAAAAGCTAGTTTCTTTTTTTTTAAATTTTTATAAGAAAAATATAAAATATTTCCTACGATTGTTGTGTGCTCAGTAAACAAAAAAAAAATGGGGGTGAGAGAGGTTAGAGGGTGATGTTAATAAGAATTACAACAGAAGAGTACGTACAAGCTCTATTTACATTTAATATAAATCATATAGTGGAACCACATTTTTTTTTATCCCTCTTTTCATCCCTCTTTTTTTTTTCTTTTCTAAAGTTGTGCTTTCTTTCTTTTTCTAATATTTTTAGTTACGTGAATTGAGCAGTGCGTTCATAGCTTTGATATGTTGCCATGCTTTGTTCCTCTTGGCAACAGAAATAACTCATTGGGTTTTTCTCAACTGATCCCCTAATGAAAGAAAAAAAATATTATCATGGATCTATTTATTTTTTTTTGCAACCAAAAAAGTAGTGAAAGACCGAGTTTTAAGGGTACAGAAAAATATAAAAAAAAAAAACTGGAATTAATACAATAAAAAAAAAAATGAGATACATTGCTAAGAGATATTATGAGAGCCTATAATAATTGATATAGAATGTTTCAATTGTTTAGAGTGTAACTTTTGAAGTTTTTGTAATAGAATAAGTTTAGCGTTAAACGCACTTTTCCATTTGCCACATTTAGTATATCTAGACGTACATTAATTAGCATAAATATCAATCATAATGTAGCAAATAAAACATTGCCTTAGCTATTCCCCAATAAATTAAATGGAGATTTGAGAAACTTTTAACAAAAGGAGGGCAAATTTATTCCTTTACTCTTAAAAGAAACAAAAGTAATCTGGTCACGTCATATACTATTTAGGTAGTTGTTGTTCCCATAACCGCCACACCCCTTTAAAACCCCTCCTTCAAACTAGTCAAAAAAAAGAACAAAAACAAGATTGTGAAGAGAGAGAGAAGAGGTACAGCTTGTTAAATTCTATAGTATTTTTGTTCTCTATTTTTTTTTTCACCAATACTCTAGTTGTAGAAAACTACTTTGCTTTTAGCTAGAATCTTACATTTTCTTTCTTTTTTTAAATCGATTCCCTCCATGATGATGCATCGTGAGTATTTCCATATTAGGTAATATTTGCTTTTGCTAGAAAAAAAAAACTTCTAATTAAGAATTTTCGTGCTTTGTACGTAAAAGCTGAGTAATGCTTACATTGGTCGAAGCTGATGACCGAGCGAGGTTCGACTGGCTGTAGGAAAAAAAACACCGACTCAATTGATCATGCATAGAATTCACCAACAGAGGGCTTCTGAGTGAAAAAAAATACTTAGATAGAGCGGGGGGAGAAATAAAAATTAAAATAAGAAAAAAAGAAAGATAAAAAGGGGGCGTTCAACATAAAGTAGCGAAGCTTAAAATGAATTGACACGGATGCAAACAATAAATATTTCCAACAAAAATAGTACAAATATAGTAAATCAATATCTTACTATTTATGGTCAAATTTTGTCAGAAGCTGTCGTAGAAGTGCAGATTGTCGCAACAACAATTACGCAAATCCGTGTAATTTTGCAAAAAAAAAAAAAATGACTTGGACCTGGCAATGATCTTCCGCGGTAAATCAGGTGGAGGAGTTAAAAGTTATAATATAGAAATGTACTTCACTTGTAGTGCTTTAAGAAAACAGCACAACAACCAATAGTAATAAAATCAAGAGAAATGTTTTTGTGTCAGAGAAGTTGGCGCGCAAGAACGATCGAAAATAAACAGAAAGGCAGTAACAATCTTTAAAAAAAAAAACAGAAATAAATAATATGTATTTACAGAATGCTCTTCGCAAAAGGAAGAGTGGGGGGACTTTTCCGAGAGCTAGTGCAGGTATAAGGAGTTCAGCATTTTTGGGGATATCAGTTTAAGAGTAGCGCAAATTTAAGGCGGATATAAAAAAAAAAATATTCGGTTCAAAAATAAAGATAGCTTTAAGGAAGAAAATCCACTTGGAAAAAGAAAAGCTTACTGATAGCAGCTAGCATAAGAAAGAAAAATAAAAATACTCGTGTTAGAAAAGAGAGTAATAATATTAGCTATACTTTTATAAATGTTATATGATATAATTCCGCGGGACTTGGATGAGAAACTACATGGATTAAAGAAACTAAATGATCAAATATTGAATGAAGAATTACGAACCGAGCATGAAAATAATAATCCTGAAGAGGGAGAAGAAGACGTACCTGTAGATGTTCAATCCATAAGAACAGAGTCCGTAGCTACTACTACCTCCTCTGCATTATTGCTCAATTATGAAATTACTCACTATTTCCTTCCATTTTTGAACAATCTGATTAAGAGTTTTTATTCCTTCTACGAGGAAATATCTGAGGTTGAACAATTAGATTTTAGGCTAACACAACTTAGAAAATCATTGATAACTAAGGGTCCAGGCTGTAATTATAACATTCGCAGTAGTAAACAGCTTTTTGATATTCATTACAAGGATACAGAGAGCTCTCCTTTTAAAAATAATAGTGTTAACAGTCTAGAACTTTGTAAATTTTGTGAAATATTAGATTCGATTCTTTTTCTTCAGACTAAATTATTAAATTCTTACAATAATAAGCATAATACTCTAAAAATAGACTATAATTTGGATTTATTGTATTCGATATTTCTAAACCCGCGCAATTTCGGCTTAAAGGAAAGCGAACATGTGAAAACATTAAAGTTAGAAATATTCAATGCACTTACGGTATTATTCAACTCTGAATACAACGTTTAATATTTTCACACCTTCATTAAAAGGTACATTCCAGTCAATGCTGCCCTACATTCTATATTTGCTTTAATTTTACCCTCAGCAAAATATATCGTTTTTGTATGTGTGAGTGTAGTACGTATACTATGTCAATCCTTTTGAATATTCTTTATCAAATACTTTGTATTATACCTTAACCAATAATTATTAAAAGGGTCTGACTTCTAATTTCCTTATAGGTTGTTATTAATGTACCTTTTTTCAAACGCGAAACTATTTACTATTATCCATTAGTATCATATAACTATTTAAACAATAACAAGAATACTGCATTGTAGTCAATACTCGGTGATTAGTCTTGGGGTCAAATAAGTTCATTTCAAAATTCATAAATGGGTTTGTAGGTATGATAAAGAATGGGGGTGAGATGAATATTATGATTATTACATATGTTATATTTACAGGATGATTTCCGCTTATCAATTTCACCCGCTGTATTTATTTTATTTTGTACGCTATTTTTATTTCTAATAGTCTATTTCTTGAACTTGTAATGCCATATTTTGTTAGGAGGGTAATCTGTGGTTACCTTCATATCGAGCGGGAACAGCTTACCTTGTTCGGAGACATTTGCTTCTTCATATAATTCGGGACTAACTTTTTTCAGTGTTTCCATAGCTTCTTCCATTGCTTTGTATTGTGCTTGCAGTTGGTTAACCTGCTTTATCCTCTTTTGTTGTTTATACAGAGACCATGCTTTTTCTATGGTCTGGTGCTTGATCAAATCTTCTTTTGATAGTTTCAAGAGCTTAGGTTGCTTCCTGGAGGCAGATAATACACTCAATTGAGTAACAACACGCTGTGCCAAGGGTGATAGAGATCCTTGTGCCTTTGTACGCTTCCCTCTCACGAATGTTGTACTGACTTTGGCTGTTTGCTGAGGTATCTTAATATTTATTATCCCGCTTCTCAACATCACTTTTTTTTGTTAAATATATAAAGTTGATCAGATATCTCCACTTCTATAAGTACTTATTGTCATTTGGAAGCTCTCTTTTAATCTCTTGTAAATTTTGTAGCCAGTGTTACTAGCCTTCCCAATATAAACTCTCCTAACACGCAAAATGAAGAAGGAAAAAAAAAAGTAAAAAATGAATTTATGCTAATCCTGTACGTAATTGCATGCGTACAATTCGTATTATATGTAATATTTTGTGCATATCACGTATACTGTGATATATCGCTGGGTTTTTTTAGGGGAGCCTTTTTTTTGATTCTAAAAGAGACCTAATATATTTTTGTGTGTACGGCTTTTTTTATAATCTGTAAGGGGTTTTTTTACGCCAAAATTTGAAGTATTAATGACGTATGTATACTAATTGGCTGTGATATATACAATATCAAGGAACAGTTGTATAATTACAAGCAAGTTGATATTTTATTTGTGATGTGAATATTACCACTCTGCTTTTGTTGTTGATTAAAGTGCTTAATTAGAAGTGGGCATTCCTTGATAAGGGAGTTTTAAGAGCTTTATGGCCTTAAATAGCTTTTACTTGATAATTTTAGAATTCTAATGTATATATAACTTGTATTGTCTTGATAAAAATTAATTTTTATATTGTTTTGTTGGCGAATATAGCATATAAATTATACAGAAATGGGGAAAAAAATAGGTGAAAAGGAATTACCAGTGAATCCTCCTTCATATGAAGAGACGTTGAAAAAAGATGCAAGAAATGGACAAGTAGATAATAATAGATTTAGCCACATCCATGTGCCTATTAAAACAGCTAAAAGTAAATATCCTGCTGGGGGTACATATACATACTCTAATAATAAGTAACAAAAAATTTTATAAATGATATAGATGTCATTATATTTTCTAATATTTGTTTTATTTTAATTTGAATTGAATATGCTTATGACATGATAATTGTATATTAATATACACTTTGCATGTCGTTATATTTATTTATTTTTTTATTCTATGTTACTAAAATAATATAAAAAAAATTATATATGCCTTTTTGTCATTGTTAAACTTCCTCTGCTACAATACATCCAAGACCCATAAAGGCCTCAGTAAGCATTCTTTCATATACGAAGTCAGTTCTAAACCCAGATGCAATATATTCCTTCCGTTTCTCTAGTTCCTTGATAAATGGATCGTCGTATGATTCTTGATCTACTGTATATCTCTTCTCCATGTCACGGTCACCGTTAAATGGAGTGAATGGTGTGGTGTCTTCTTTCCTGTTTTTGGCATTTGGGCCCATAATATCTCTGTAAGGGTTGTTTTGTAATACTCGGTTGATCTCTTCCAGTTTTCTTCTGGCAGACGACTTTTTCAGCTTGACAGTATTTTTAACTCCCTCTATGACATCATCTGCATTAGAGGCGTTCGCCAGTCTATTTACAATTTCACGTCTCGCCCATTCCTTATTCATCTTCTCCTCATTCTCGATCTGCCTCTCAAGTAGCCTTTTCTTTAGACGCATATCTTTCTCGAATTGTTGCCTTTGTTCGAAATTCTCGAGATCTTTCCTACTCCGTTCCAAATTGCTCATGATTAGCTGCTTATTCAGCTCTTCATATGTCCTCAGCTTCTCCTCTGTCTCCGCCACATCAATCTTATTATCCAACTTATACACTATATCCTCAATTTCCTCCAAGTATTTGTTGTATTGATCAAGATCCCCATCAAAGTCCTGTATTGTCTTATTAAAAACATTGAATACACGTTTTCTTATATCAACTTCCTTCTCCACTCCAACATCATCAAACACTTGTGTCTTGAACTTATTCTTTCTCAAAATCTTATCACAGTTCTTGTAAGGACATGGAGCGGGACCTAAACTAAATATCCTATCCACACAGGACTCACAGATCTTATGATAACACTCCGGGTTCACCAGAAACTTCACATCAGGAGATAAATATCTATCTGTCTTACAGATTGGACACATATCCTTGTTGTCATCAAACTCCGCCACATCATTAGACGCTACCATGGCACTCATCTTTATTAGAAATATACTATTTTTTTTTTGTGATTAACCCTATATTATATATTATTGAAATCCTTAACTGATATAATAATTCTCAGCACCTATATGTCCTTAGATGTTGGTGCTAGACTAGTCTTGATCCCTTTGTTCCTTATTAAATGTGTTAATTTATTTTATATTAATATTTTTTTTTTCAATTTTTTTTTTAACAATTTGAAAGCGCAGCTCATCGCATGATGATTACATAGTGGCTCAGTAAAGTTATATTAATATATTATCAAATCGATAGATTTTGCAATTATAAAGTTCTTTTATAGAAGAACGATAAATCTTGTGGTTTGAAGAGTAAGGAGAGGGACTTGTTGTATAAAAAAAATTCTCCTTTTTTTAATCCTTTTTTCACCTATCTACAACAATTCTTGCGCAATAAACAAATTAATATTTGTTCTTCTTTTGATCTTTCGAGCTACAGAATTTAATTATATGAGCTTTGCTGAGTGGAGGCTGCGTAATCGGTTCTGGACTGCATACATTGTGCCCTTGGTTATTTTAGGGCTTATCGGGTATGGTACATGGGCCTATGCTCAGAAACTATGCTACAACAGAATATACAAAGAGCTTGGACATAGGTCTACTTGTATAGGCTTGATTACTATATGTTGTGTGCTAGATGTGGTGCTGATTGTGATCTGGGTTGAAACGGTACTGGTCGGGCCTGGGAAGTTGCCACAGGTGCCGCCTTATTTGCTTATAGAGTCACCTTCCAAACAGAACACTACCAAGGCGCCACCGAGCTATATATGTGATCCCAATGGCTACCCAGTATGGTGCAGCCACTGTGAGGGACTAAAAGTAGGGCGCACTCGGCACTCCAGTCGTAACGGGTATTGTGTTCCCCGGTTCGATCACTACTGTCTGTGGATCGGCGGCGCTGTCGGGTACAGTAACTACCGCCTATTCCTATTATTTGCATTTTACTTCGCGGTTCTATTACTTATCGTCTGGATAACGATATGTTGCTATATCCGCGAGATTGTTACTGTCCATCACCATAGACTCAATGGAAATCTCGTAGCTTTGCTGGTGATCACAGGCATAGGCTGGATCCTGACCTGGGGCCTCTTCATCTCATATGTATACTACATGAGCCAGAACATGACATCGATAGAAGTAATAGAACACAAGAAACGCAGAAAAACACCAGAACTGGCGATGCAGAGGTTTGTTTGCCATTTTGACAGTAAGACAGAACGCCGCTACGTCGTCAAAATCGAGAATGATTACAAGCATGGGTCACTGTATAAGAAAAGAGGCCTATATAACAACTTATCTGAATTCCTAGGGAAGAACATATTGCTATGGCCTTTACCACTGCCGTCCACCTTGTATTACGGGAAAGAAGATACAGAGAATTCAAGACTCGAGGATGATTTAACCTACCCATACAGTGAATCCCTAGGACCGTTCGCTATTGAATATCTCGAAGAGAAGATAGTTTCCGGGCAATACATCACAGTCTTCACTCCAGCTAAGGAATGATGTTGGCAAACTTGTAATGAGTTGGCAATCCTGTTGGTGTGTAATGGATCCTGGTATAATGGATCCTGGTGTTGAGCATGCAATGGAATTAATACAGATTGATGATCTTCCAAGTTCAAATGAAGGTTCAATCAGAGAATATCGAATTTTTAAATTAATTTGTTTATTGACATTGTGTTGTACGGGTATTTCTGTGGGAATTTTTAAAGGGAGGGGCTACAAAGTGAAAAAAAAAAAATTCGATGGTCGAAGGAAAAATTAAGGAAGGATTGCCCAATTTAATATTATTATTTTAATTTAAAATTAATATAAAATGGCTAATAGAAAATTTAGGGAAATAACGTTTTGTTTTCGGTTACATTCTTTAATAAGGATATTAAAAATTGAAAATAGTACATAAAAAAGCAAAGAGAAAGAATAAAGAAAATGAGTTTGGAAAAGGCCTCTAAGTTAACTGCTGCGCAGTTGAGGCGTGTATTGATTGAACATAATGTGGAGTTTCCAAATAGGGCCAAGAAAGCGCTTTTGGTGAGGTTATACACGGAACATATTAGAAGGGAAGATGTTGAGCCGGATATCGATAGGACTATTGCGAATGTTAAGAAGGAAGTCACTAGACAAAGGAGGAGGAAAGCTCTGGTTGAAAAGTCTCCTAAGAAGGGACAGAAGCATGGACGGTCTGATGATGAATCTGAAGAACAGGATCAAGCACATGAAGAAGAGCATAAGAAAGTTAAGAAGCCAAAGAGTAAAGATACTAAAAGCCACGACTCTCCTAGTAAACATCGGGAATCTAAAGGTACGAATATTGACTCAAAGAAGGTTTTTGGACAAATGAAAGAAACTCTCAAGGACTCAGGTATTACTGATAAAATAAAAGAAAGTGCAAACTTACTGAAGACATCAATAGCGGAAGAGGTTAAGAACTTGGCCACCGTTGAGATACCTGGCAAAAAATCTAATACTAATACTAAGAAGAAGAGTGAAATATCTGGAAGGCCAAGAAGAAGAGTATATGTTGATAAGACCAATGACAAGGAAGAGAGGCCGCTAACAAAAGTAATGAATGAAATAAAGGAGGACATCAGGGAAGAATTATCGCCTGTAAAAGAAGAGTTTGTTGAAAATGGTCGTGGTAATGTCGGTGAAATATACAGCTATTTCGACAAAGGGTTAAAACTTGCATTTCAAGTGACATTATTTTTGATCCCTATTCTATTTTCAATTTGGTATAGGGATCAAAAGTTCCAGATTGGTTTCTGTGGCCACGAATTACCACCTGAGAAATTTTACTCCGGCTCTGACCAAGTAAATGTCTTTTCAAAATTAGATTCTGCCCTTGAAAGATTTCTCCCTGATTGCACACCATGTCCTCAAGGAGCTATTTGTTCTACTCATTTACAACTTCAATGCGTCTTGGGCTTTAAAAAGGTGCAAAACTGGAAGAACTTATATGGCATTCTTCCATTTCCCGATTATTGTGTGCAAGAAATGAAGTCTGACGATATCACAAACACCATATCACCCTTTGTTTTCGCATTAAAAACACTTAGAAGGAAAAATGCGGAACACAACTGTGGCCAAGCACTTTCTAATGACTATCAATCTGCTTTACTGGAAAAGGAATTGTATACAGCAGTATTTGAGAAGTACAAAGACTCGGTTGGTGGAACTGTTTTCCAAAAAGAATGGTCTACCCTAGTGGATGAACTAAAGAAATTGCCAGAAGTTAGTGCACAAACTATAGTTACCAAAAATGGAACAGGTAATATTGAAAAACACCTATTGTTAAGATCTCTTTCAAAGGCAGAGGTGAGTTATTTCTGTAGCATGAAAAAGTTTTTGTCTGAAATTCCTATTGAGAGGAAAACTATTCTGTTATCCTTATCCATTTTTTTGGCGTCAGCATTACTTGAATTTATGGTACAGAAGTTGAGTGATTACTTTCTTAAGGAAGTACACATTGTCGATGATGCTGTTGAGAGAGCGATCGCAAAATTACAAGCAACTAAAAAGAACGAGGGTGAGAAATCTTTGGACACTATCCAACTCAGAGAATACTTACTCTGCGATATCTCCAACTTAGAAAAGAAAAACAGACTATGGCAAAAAATATCTACCAAACTAGCCGAAAATGAAAACATTGACACTAAAAATGTCGAATTGTATGGAGATATCCTAGGCATCTGGGAGTGGAACAACTAGATATCATTGTATTATATATTATCTTATATGTTAGAAATAATTATTTATAACTTTTAATGCCTATGTAAAACTAAATCAATCAATACACTAATTTATATTTGAATTACAGATGTTAAGCTCTCCCTGAGTAATTATATTTTGGATATATTATTTATATAAGATTACAAAACATTTTTTGTATAATAACTGCTTTCTTTATTCTAAGATGCCTAATTAGGAACAAAATATAAAATACCAATATATATCGTATATTACGATTGACATAAAAATAATAGTTCTACTCTATATATTTATAATAATAGGAATAATAAAATTTAATTAATATATATAAATGGTCATATCCTCTACGCCCAACTGCATTTCGGGATTTCCCAATCAGTAAGCTTAACATTGAAGAGAAAAAAATCCAGAAGTGTATACTTATGTTTACGTAATATAAATGTAGTTCATGTAATAAAAATATCTAATGATTTAGGCTAACCCAAATCCTTCATGACCTTCATTAATTGCTAGAAGTATAGATCCCCTAAGTGTCTCATAGGACGCATATGCTGGAAGATTCAATTGGTTGAAGCAAGTATGAGATGATGGTAATCTTTCAACTGAACCGTAATCTCTATGAATAGAGAATTTGGATACACCGTTGACGCCGCTCAACTCTTTAAACCCATTCAATGGTACTTTACTGGTACCGGTAATAAATTGTAAAAGTTTTGCTTTCTCTTCTGCATCAAATGACCTAACAGCTCTCCAAAAGTAGTTGACCTGTTTGCAATTAGCAGTATAGTTAACATAAGTGGTATTATTTTTCCAGTCATCAACATCAATATCAGGTAACCCGCTGACTAGCAATTCCAGTTCTTGTTCATCAAATATAGAGATTATGTCCTGAGGAATTAATGCATAAAAGCCCTTCAGGAAATTATCCATTTGCTCCTTAACCGATGTGTGTAGTTTATATTCAACAATTTTCTTGACATAATCATGTTTATTTTCCTCCGTTACTGGAATGTTCCTACCATTTTCAATCAAATCTATAATTTTATGCTCACCATAGTCGTCAGTTTCAACAGAGAAAGTCTCCTCAATAATGTCTGTGATATCGTTCTCCAGAATCCAGACCAGTGACTTATAATAGTCTAGATCAAGAGATTCCATATCCTTAAGAGAAACTGGCTTTCCTAAAATATTTTTATAAACTTCTCTGCTAAAGTGACAGTCAAGGAAACATTGGTCTCTAATGGCTTTACCAATAACCATACCAATAAATTTAAAGAATGATAAATGTTCTGGGTTAATACCAGAAGTCCTATTTGGTCTGAAAGTAGTCTTATCTGAAGCAACAGGTAAAAACAAAGCATAGTCTGGGTTAAACATTTGCCTAGATAGGACCTGATACCATTCCCTAGTAACACCACCTGCATCTACACCACTTTCGCCTTTGAATGTGATATCCAGCTTGCAGTTTCTAATTTCTTGATCAGCCTTAAAAAATAGAGCTCGGTAAGAGTCGAGGAAAACTTGTTCTCTTCTAACTGTAATAGAGAGTTTAGGAGCTTCTTGTACTTCTGCTTTTATTTTAGCAGTAAAGTAATATCTCTTATTATCAAAGTCTAAGATCTTTGGATTTTTAACTAGAGAAGAAAATGGTCCACTCATTAACTTAGGATTCGACCGAACCATTTGATTCAATAAACGTTTATGTAGATCAGTGAAGTGGAAAAAAAGTTCATCTGTCTCCATGTTTTGGAAATCCATATTCTTCTCCTCCTCGTATTTTAACACAGGCATCTTATTGGATTTTGAGTACCTACAAACAACCATCAATGATTCGATAAGTGGTAACAATATCGTAGCTGAGGTACTCAAATGTTTACGTTTCTCAAACTCTAATAGGCATCTGCTTAACTCTACCCACACAGGGCCCAAATGCATAGTGGAATAGTTTTCAGTTAGCTTTTTACTATCAAATATATCCTTCTCCTGCCTATGAGAATGCAGGTAATCAACAACAGTTAGCACTTTTAAGAGTTTGGCTTGATTGGAGCTAGGAATGGTAAATTTTTGAACAAGTTCAGAATTAATTTCGGCACCACTTCCCACCAAAGTTCCCTCCTTGCGCAATTCATCAAGTTCTTTCGACAAATCGGGAACAATACCCTTTGCCATTTCGATTAACTCGGATATAAATATATTAAAGTTATCACCAATTGCAGATAAATTTTGCATGATATTGATCGTTTGTTGGAATACCCTAGTGTTACAACTGTCTAAATTAATAATCGAGACTATTTTTTTTAGCTCCTCTGAATCAAAAGTCGGAAACTGAATCTTCTTTTTTGTTATTGCTTTATCTTCCTTCTTCTTATAAAGAGTTGCTATTGGTTTAGAACATACTTGTAGAATTCTAGTCAACAGATCCATCAGAACAGTCTCATCAGTAATGATTTTCTTATCCAATAGCATGAAAAGGTATTGTATTGGGAACTTTAATGACTTGACATCCTTTTTCAATTTAGTGCTGATTTTATTGACAAAAAGATTATCATGTTCTGTGATAAAGAAATACTTTAAACGGCCATCAGCATCAATTAAATTCTGCAAAATCTCAATAGTTTGGTTAGCAACCGTTAGAGGAGTGCAGTCAGGTGGGAGTTGCTTATTTCCTGTAGAAGAGGTAGGCTTTCCTACTGCACGGGCAGAAATAGAGTTGTACACTTTTTCCAGGGATGCTTGATCATTAATGGCTTCACTCAATATAAATAATAGTACATTGATAATGTCGCCTCGATTCTGTTTACTTGAACACAATCTATAAAATAGTTCATGATAAACTTCTCTTTGAATGTAAGGTTGAGAGATGAATATTGCTTTCATTAATGCTGCAATACCCGCACGATCAACAAGAGGTAAAAAGTATATCCTTCCATTCTTCTTCTTGTCGTCACCTTCGGTTTCGGCAACCTCGTTTGGTACGGTGGTATTTGTAGAATTATTATTAATTTCAGTAGATAGTAGATGAGAACGAGTTGTTGATGTATCAACAATTTCAACATCACTTTCATCGATGTCACTCTCATTGGCAATAGGTTCTATATCATCATTTATAATTTCACGATCTTCATCATCTTCATCTTCATGATCTTCTGGGTCTACATCCATATCGGTGTCAGAATTACCTCTTAAACCTTGAACAATACGCGAAAACCGGGCTTCCCCCTCCTCCTCCTCTAAAATTTCATTCCGAATTTCATCAGGAATTATTTCCAAGAAGTCCGAATCAATCTCTCTGATATGTATATTATTTTGCATCGCCTCCGCTCTTCTCTCTCTCACATGCTCAGCAAAAACTTCTGCACGCATTTCTTCTGGCAGAGCATTCAAAAATTCTGGATCAATATCTGTACCGCTGATATCAACATCTCTACCATCAATATTCACAAATATAGGTTCTCTATGAGTTTGTTCATCATTTGCAGTACCAGTTTCTGTGTTCAATTCAACAACTGGACGAGCGATAGTATTGTGATTGTTCTCAACAATTGACATAGAAGAATGACGACTTCGTTGACTATTCCTTCTTTGTCTCTGTTCCTTTGCCTTCTTTATACCCGCCCACAATTCATCATCTATTTTCTTTTCTTTCTCTTGGAAAAGTTTCAAGCTAGAATTATAAATTCTGTTTAGAATTTTAGTGACAATACAGTTAGCATATCCTTTGGAATCGTAGAACATATCATAAATATCCTTCCACCTTGCAACCGAAGATTTTAGTATGATACCATCCAAAGGTCTCTCATCAAACAACTCCCCTGAAAACAAAACTTCATCAAAGGTAGCACGTTCTGTACGTGGTCTAGTTCCGGAACCAATAGTTGATAGCTGATCGGTTATGTCGTTCTCAACCTGTTCAAGTCCTGATGGACCTAGGGGGTTAATCAAATTATTTTGTGATCTTCTAGAGCTATTAAATAATGTAAGTGCTGGGGAACCGAAAGTAAGACCATGATTTCTTCTAAAGCTTCTATCATGATGACGACCAATACTATCATTTTGTACCCTGAATAAAGGTTGTGATTCTGTTTGGAACACATGTTCAATACCTTGGAATACACCTCTTTCAGATTCGCTAATGTTATCATCAAGTAGATCAATTCCATGTGTGATATGCCAATTTCTCCTATCACCACTATCTTCTAATTCGTTCTCATCTTCATCATTTCCGTCTTCTGAAGATGAGAAGTCAGATAAGCCAGATTCCCAATCCGATTCCTCAACTTCATAATCTTCTAACTCTAAATCAATGTCAGAATCATATTCATATTCATTCTCATCAATTACAACGGAATCGCTAAAACCTTCACTGTCGTCTGATGAATCAGAATCACTGCCCTCAGATCCTGAATATCCGTCTTGTGAATCCATAACCTCATCTACGTGAATTTCAATCCCATTCTCATTGCCCGAAGTACTTTCAAAATCACTATGCGTATTTCCGTCCTCTTCATCATGTTCATTTTCACTTTCATCGCTAAACACCACCTCAAAACCACCTTCTTCGCTATCTACAAAAGCAATACCATCATCTTCTCCAATGAGTGAACCTTCATCATCATCGTCATCATCATCTTCTTCAATATCCTCAACGTCATACATCCCTAGAGCTGAATTTCTGAACATATCTTGAGTATCC
This sequence comes from Nakaseomyces bracarensis, assembly GCF_045282275.1. NCBI lineage: Eukaryota > Fungi > Ascomycota > Saccharomycetes > Saccharomycetales > Saccharomycetaceae > Nakaseomyces > Nakaseomyces bracarensis. Next base: position 505,718 of record NW_027263965.1, read on the forward strand.
TCTTTTTCTGAATCTTCCTCCTCATCTTCTTCCTCCTCATGTGATTCAATTTTGAATAGATCCGAAAAGTTGTTACGGGTAAAATTTATAGCATTGAGAGCATCTACTGCTTCATTGAATAAAGTCCTAGAAAAAGGGTAATTCAAATCGAGAGAAGCCATTGTATCAGTAATTGCAGTGGGTACTCCCAATTCAATCATCAACTTACATATTTGATATTGATCAGCCTCAATTTTGTTAGTGTCAAGAATTGATCTAAGATAAGGAGCCTGCACATAGACCAAAGATGATATGATCTTAAACCATGATTCCAAATGATGAATATTCGATTCCAAAATCTTAGGAGTTGTAATAGAGGTTTTAATAACCTTAATAACAGATTCAATAGTAAACTTTCTAATGAACATCATATCAGGATCTTGTTTATTTAGATCCGGTTTTGGAGATAGTTGACCTTGAGTATCAGCGACAAAACCAACAATAACTGATCTTGCGAGAGTACTTATAACTTCCTTTCTCCTTGCTGCATATGCATTCTTTTCTGTACCTGACGACTTATCAATTAATTTGTACAGGAAAAAATTCAAAGCTGTCACCCTTGGCTTCGGTTTTTCAGCGTAGACATTCCGACGATTATAGGTCAAAAATTCGAATTTGCATTGCTTGTAACTGCAAATCAATTCCAGTAACATTTTAAGCAAACAAATCATGTATGCACAAACAGGATTTCTTGCCGGATCAACCTTGGTACTTTTCCCGTTTGAAGGGTTTAATGGTGGACCCCCAGCAGGTTCCGAGAGCCAATCCTTTTCAGAAGCAGCCATAAGTTGAGATAGCAATAAGTGTATTATATTTGTTCGCTTAGATGGAACTATTTGATTCATCATTTCCCCCTGGATCATATCTTCATTATCACTAGATTTAGCAAAGTTTCTTTTCATGATATAATTTCTAATATGTCCCGATTTATCGAATTCAGAAAACCGTGCATTTTCACACAAAATATCTACAAATATGGAGGGATTTCTCATAACCACATGTGGTTTCTCCTCCAATAAACCGCTTAGTTCTCGTTCTCGTTCTTTATAGTTACCTATTGGCCTTGTTGTAAAACTTTTTTGAATTTCATTTCTTATTAAATACGATATAATACTTGATGTTTCAAAACATCTTCTGATCAATAGCAAAAAGGAGGATTCTAGGAAGTTGATTTTTTCAGATTTTTGGAACATACCAACCACCTTTAGTAATCTTGATAAAATGCCTGAGTGAGTAATTTCAGAAGCATAATCCTCGTCTCGTGCATAGAATATCAATATTCTTGATGTTGCTAATGCAGAATAGAAACTTGAAATCTCATTCACTCTTATTAAAACATCAAAAATATTTTTCTTAATATCTTCTGGGATTCTAAACACAGTCATAGGAGTCCAAAGTTTATAACGGGTTTTAACCTCATCGTTCAAACTTTCTATCTCAGGGATTTCTGATTTGGCTAAAATAATCTCATAAGCATATAAAGCTTTAGAAAACCAAGGCGCATTCACGTATTGTGGCTTTAAGTTCTGACTTAGATAATTCAAAAACTTCTTTACAGATTCTTCAGATTTTTGGTATATAGATTTCTCATTTAAAAATATACCAAATAAATGAATCAAAGATGATAGAGTAGCATCATCTTCCAAGCTCGTGTTGACGACCTTCTCTAAAACAGTAGCAGCAAATATTTCCCCGGACATTTTCCAGTCTGATAATATTTGGATCAATGTTCTCGCAAAGGCGTTGACAAGCTTTGGATAATATGGGAGAATATTAAAAACCTTATTTGGTAATTCCTTGTAGAATAAATCACCCTTTATCTCTGTCAAGGATTCAGTTGTATTCCGAGTTTCAAATCTTGGAATGCCATCGTAAAAGGAAACCTTGGAACAAAGCCTTTTTAATTCTTCAAAGATAGTTTTGGTAGACTTCTTAGTATCTTGGTACAGTAAACTATCAATGTCGTTTTTTCCTACTTTTTGCTTTACTAAGAACTTCTCTATATTTGCAGAAGTGGGAATATATTCCCTGTCAAGTGAATAGAGACTATTAACTGCTTCTTGACCAGGAGAGAACAAGTTTTTAAGAAGAGTCAAAATCTGTTTAAAAACAGCGTATGGAACGGTTCTAGATATTGGATTAAATAAATTGAATTTGTTATCAATTCTTTTAATCATAGTTGCCCCAGAGACCTTTACAGGTCCCATCAACGCCTTAGTCAAATTTACGTCCTCTTCAAACCCTTCATAATAATACTTAATGGAAGGGACTAGTTCCATAGTATCAATATTAGTTGGTTTATTAAAAAAAGTCAGAGCATTGATAACACAGCTTAAAATAAGGACTTCCTTTGTATCCTTCACATAGTCTATTTCCTCTATGGAAGTGATGTCACTAAATTCAGACATTTTACCGAAGAATTCGACTATTAAGTCTTCGTAAATATCATATCCACCTTTCTGATAGAACAAATACGAAGGTACAGTTTGCAATACCTCATTAGCCGTAATGCTTGTCTTAGGGAACGTAAAGACGAAGGTGTTGAAATTTAGAACAACAAGCGCATATTTCAGGTTATCTTCGAGTGGAACAGCCTTTACTAATTGGAGAATATTTTCAACGACTCTATCATATATAGAAAGTTCAAGTTGACGTTCAATAGGATTGGGGTCAGTTGCTTTAACACGTAAAAAGCACCTAAATAAAATAGCAGTTGTCGACTGTAACTTATTCAAGATGCTACGAATCTCAAATGTATTTTTAAATTTAGCAGCAGTACCGTCATCCTTCAGTTCTTCTTTCTTTGGTTTCGAGACATGAATTTGAATTGGTGGGGTATTACCCACATAGGAATCAGGCATTGTCTGTTTGGCAACTTCATCTGGTAAGCATTTTCTTATGAAACTCTCCTCAAGAGCGCACCTTTGAAACAATAATCTTAGTTTATCAATTAGGATCAAATTATCATTCTCAAAAAATTTCAGAATATCCTTAAATTTATAAGGAGTCAAAGTTGTGATATTCAGGTAGACATTAGTAACAATGTACTGAGTCGCTAGTAACTTCGAAAGTTTTGCCATAATATTATCAACAAATTTGGTATCCTTCCCTTTTCCAACAGTTAATAATATGCTATGATTCTGTTCCTCAACCTCCAAGAAGTCACTAATTTCAATTAATTGCTCTTTTAGTATCTCTAACACAGAAGGAAATGCATAGTTTTTGAAATGCTCGTCAAAGAGTTGTAGAACGTCGGTGTAATTAAGCATTGTTTGGGAGGTCGTAAAATCAAATGGTATTCTATCCAAGATAATAGCCTTAAAAAGGGTTTTGAAATCCAATTTTTCAGGTAAATCTTGTAATGCTGAGTTCTCTAAAGTCATCCCATAAAATACATTAGAAAAACAGTCAATGATTGGAGAATATTTTTGGATGTCCCAAAAAGCCAGTTCTTTACCATTCTCCTCGTTTCTAAGAACTTTATCACTTTTACTGTGGTAGATTAGATCTTCGTTATTATCAGATTCATATATAAATGGTTGATCGAAACTTATTAGCGAAGGTAGCTCCTTTATAACATCACAGAATGCATCACAAATATCTCTTTGTAGTTCTGGATAATGCCTTGCTAGTTCATCCATAGAAGTTCCAAAATCCACAGATTCTTCTTTCCAAGAAAGTACACTTGCATTCTCCAGGTCTGTTACAGCGCGAAACAGAATTCTTATTAATTTCTTCTCTCTCACCTTCTGAAGACCTTCATTATTTAAGCATATAGCAGATAAAACATCAGGTAACAGAATTAATAGATCGGAATAAGGACCTAGAAACTGCTCAAAATTATCAATAATATATGATATCAAACCAGCCTCAAATAAAATTGGATATATAGTTGGCTCGCTGTTTATCACACGTTGAATAATATCTAGGGTATGTGTCACCAAGGTATAACCAAATAATTCTCTGTTTTCGAGAATCTTTTTCAGAGATCCTAGTATTGGGGAGTCAATCAAATTCCTTATCCTGTCACCAGAGTCGGTCTTTAACAGACGAATAACCAATTTTAAGTTGCTTCTTATGTAAGAAAGTTGTCTAAACGAAATCTTGTAGTAGACCTTAAAATATTTTGGGGGTTCTCCATAATCCGGATGTTCTAAAGCAAAATTTACTTCATCGTCTATAGAGTTGATTAGAGTGGTAAAACCGCCATTATTAATGAACTCGGCAGTGGAGTCACTATCATTAATAAAGACCTCTAATAGATGAGTTGCGGATGCTAACGTCCTTCTATATTCCAAATTTTTTATGGAGACAATATCGAGTAAGTTAGGAACCAATCCAGCAGCCAGAAGTGATTCATGCAAGACTTTAACGTCAGCTAAGTTTGAAATCAAATAGAAAAACCTAATGTTGTATATTTCATCCACTTCTGGGGATTTTTCCCTTAGAATTTTACTTAGATATCTTAAAATTTGGAATAATAATCCATGTGACATATTCCCACCCAAGTTTCTCATGATATCAGAACACCAAACATGCTTTAGAGAGATGCATTCGAGGGCAAACAGAGCATCCAAACGTAGTTGAGAAGATATTTTCGTCTCTGAAAGTGATATGAAATCTGTTAGACTGTTAAATGCATATGGGTCAACTTCAAAGAATTTTGAGCTTACCTGAGGAGGAACATAGACGGTATTGATCAGTGCGATTGCATTCATCTTTGTACGAATAATATTATCCCTTAGCTTGAGACAATCTTCTGAATCATCACTAAATGCCTTGGCAACAGTTGCTTTTAATGAAAATTCAAACCAATCTTCTGGAGCGATGACCTTCATACCTTTATCAAATATTTGTTGTAAAGTCGAGCGTGATAATTCTTCTGCATTCATGGAAAATTTATTCATTGATGTGGTATGCTGGTGTTGGGTATTCTCATTATTATTTGTATTATTAATGGTTCCGGTAGTAATACTTTTTGTTGGTTGTGCAGTGTTATTGTGGCCACTTGACTTATTATTTGAGTAATAGGAATATCTTAATTTGGACCATTTAGCTGGATACTTTTTCTTTTCAAAGTAGAGATCAGGTAACGCGAAATGTTCTCCATTCTCATCCATTGCTGAAGATGGGATAGCCAATGCTAATTTTAGTGCTTTTGATTTCAGATGTGGGGTTCCTAGAACATTCTTACTAGCGTCTATTCTCTCTCTAGCAATCACGTACCTCTCTCCCATAGTTCCCAGGACCTTCAATGCACCTAACTTTACTTCATAGTTTGGACAGTTCAGTAAATTACTCATGACATCCATCGAGGAGTAGATATATCTATTTTCCGTGTTACACAGCAACCTAGTAGAAAAATCGCTTAGTCTTACACATATATCAACATCTTGGTCATCCATTAGCTTCAATGGAACTGCATTCTTTTTAAAGTCGTCGCTTTTATAATTATACTTATCCACCAACCTTGACAGAATATCATCAATTCTATTTAAAATGGGGATCCACACAAAGAGATCATTTCTTGGAGTACCATTGAGATCATATTTATCAAGTTTGTCAACAAACTCATCTTCAGTACATTGTGACAAATCATCTAGTAATGGTTTAAAAGATTCGGCATTTTTCTCCTTCTGTAATTTTTCAAATCTTGTCAACTTTACCATATTTAGAATTCTCTCACTAAAAAAATGATTCTATTTGTTTATATTATCTTTGATTTCGTTTGCAGATTTATTTTAATTTTCTATTCCTTTTCTTGCGGTGTATTATATTATTTTTATAATGTCTTATAAAGGTTTTTTTTTGTTCTTTTCTTCTTTTGCAGGTAGGCTTTAAATTTTTCTATTGTTTCTATCTTTCCAGTTATTATTTAAAAACAAGTTTTAGTCCTGATTTTAACAATAAAGTGGAAGCGAATAGGTATCTCTATTATATTGACAGGTTCAATCAAAATGAGAAGCAAAATCTGTGTCTATAAATCTTACTAGATCTTTAATATTGTTATTAATAAATAAATTTTTTTTTTTAATTTTTTTATAAATGCTCTTTTTTAAGTTTTTTGCTTTAGTCGTGTGATATTACCAAAGTTTGAGTATGGAAGTAATGTATTTGGATATTTGATATAGTACTATTTAACCCCCACCAATTCAAATAAAAACAACAACAACAACCAGATATTATGGAAACAGGAATATAATTGATACCCATAAAAATTAATTATCTTAAAAATTAGATGTAATTAAAAAAATTTAAAGATTCCGGGTAGCTTTTTTCTTAAAATTTTTTTTGTTTTCGTTTTGGGCATGGTCAATAATTTTTCGTTAGGCTTGCAAGTAGATAGAAGTAACAACGCGAACGAACATTTAAACGTGATACTTCGACACAAATAATAGGTCAATACAAAAAAACAACACTAAAGAAAGAATAATAATAAAAAAAAGATGTCTCGTCCTATTGTCATCTCTGGTCCAAGTGGTACTGGTAAGTCCACACTATTGAAGAAACTATTTGCTGAGTTCCCAACCACATTTGGGTTCAGTGTCTCTTCTACCACGCGTGCCCCAAGACCAGGCGAGACCCACGGCAAGGACTACAACTTCGTCACTGTCGAGGAGTTCAAGTCCATGATCGATGGCGGCAAGTTCATCGAGTGGGCACAGTTCAGCGGCAACTACTACGGTACCACCGTGGACTCCGTCAAGGCTGTCCAGAGCTCCGGCAAGACCTGTATCCTGGACATCGATATGCAAGGTGTCAAGGCAGTCAAGACCAAGGACCTGAACGCCAGATTCCTGTTCGTCGCCCCTCCTTCCGTCGAAGACCTAAGAAAGAGACTAGAGGGAAGAGGAACCGAAACCGCCGAGTCCCTGGAAAAGAGACTTGCCGCCGCAGATGCCGAAATGGAGTACGCCAACACGGGTGCTCACGATCTAATCATCGTCAACGATGATCTCGACAAGGCCTACAACGAGCTAAAGAATTTCATCTTTGAAAAGTAAGAACAATATCAATATTTTTAGTAAGTACTATAGATAGACAGAAATTATAATGAAAATAGAAGTATAAAGAAATATTATTTTAAGACAACTACATCTAAGCCGATAAATCGGGTGTGTAATTTAATAAGTAAGAGCACCCACTTTTTTTTTTTTCTTCGTTGTTGTACATATTTTCGGTCCTTCAAAATTACATCACGTAATTGATGGTGGGATATCTTTTAAGGGCCTTAATCTCCCGGGTAATATGACGTCAAATTTTTGAAGGAAATAAAAAAAGAAGAAAGAAGTGCGTGTGCTTGTTCGAGAGAGAGAGAAAACGTGTATCTCTAAAGAAAGACAACAGATAAAAAAAAAATTAGAACAATAAATGCAGAGCAGTGAAAGCGCCGTACAGCATTCTTTTCCTCGAGGAATAAAATTGACTTGATATCTTATTATATTTCTTTTGGGAAAAAGAGGGCAGGGCAATTAAACTTGAGAAGGGCTGAGATTCTTCCGAAAGGCGACAAGTATCTAATAAAAATTTCTTTTTTCCTCCCGGACTGCACAAGGGACTAATAAAAAGAAATAAACATAGATGGATGGATTTTTGAAGAGATAACCAAGCAGTAGAGGGGTGTCTGTTATGCTTTGTAACTAACGAAATTTTAGTTCCAGGCCCATCTGTTTCTTTGGTAATAACACAACTATTCTAGATACAAAATCACATTACGAGAGATGAGAGGGAGTTCTGGACTACCCATATCTTGCTTAACTAATGTAGATCAAGTTATTAGATTTTCGATAGTCAAAGTAGCAATTAAAGCAAATCAAAGCTCTTATTACACCAATGGTACACAATACATAATAATTATTTTTTTCTTGAAAATAAAGGTATATAAAGGATACTTAGATCTGTAAAAATATACAAAACTCAATTCCTTCTTTAATAAATTTCTATTAAGAAAATAAATAAGAACAACAAGTTCATAGAAACACAATAACAAAACAAAACAAACTAATTACAAAAATAAAAATGGTCGCTCAAGTTCAAAAGCAAGCTCCAACTTTCAAGAAGACTGCTGTCATTGACGGTATGTTCGATGAAGTCTCTTTGGAACAATACAAGGGTAAGTACGTTGTTCTTGCCTTCGTTCCATTGGCTTTCACTTTTGTCTGCCCAACTGAAATTGTCGCTTTCTCCGAGGCTGCTAAGAGATTCGCTGACCTAGACGCCCAAGTCTTGTTCGCTTCCACTGACTCTGAATACTCCTTGTTGGCCTGGACTAACGTTGCCCGTGCCGATGGTGGTTTGGGTCCTGTTGACATTCCATTGTTGGCTGACACCAACCACTCTTTGTCTAGAGACTACGGTGTCTTGATCGAAGAAGAAGGTATTGCTCTAAGAGGTTTGTTCGTCATTGATCCAAAGGGTATTGTTAGACAAATTACCATCAACGATTTGCCAGTCGGTAGAAACGTTGAGGAAGCTTTGAGATTGGTCGAAGGTTTCCAATGGACTGACAAGCACGGTACTGTCTTGCCATGTAACTGGACCCCAGGTTCCGCTACCATCAAGCCAACCGTTGATGAATCCAAGGAATACTTCAAGAACGCTGCTAAGAAATAAAGCGCTTGATCTAACTCATTCGGTTTTAATGATAAAGTAAATATATGATGCACAGAAAACAGAATACACTTATAACAAGACAGACCAAAAATTTTTATAGATAGAATGTCTTTCTAGGTGATTTTGTGTATCTATAGTTATTTTTTTTTTGCTTATTCATTTTGTTTTTCTCTTTAATGCAATATATCCTTTTATAAATATCAATACAATAAAAAATTCTTTTTTTTAATACTTTTAATAAAATTTCTAAAGCCGTACATTATTTACGAATGAAAGGTTAAATACAACCATTAAACTACAGAGACGAAGCAATTAAAATGCAGCAAAAAAAAAAAGTAGAATTATAGTTCCATTTAAAATATATACTATTTGTTACTCAATCGTCTTCATCATCATCGTCTTTATACCCACTAGAAATAAATGCCCTTTCTTTAAAAGATTTCCATACCTTTTTGGTTGAGGCTAGATCAGATGCTAATTTCAAGTACGATCTTACAAGGAGATTATCCATAGGATATGGTTCATCCTTAGATGTATACTCAACTTCGTATCTGAAAGATTTTTCAATAGCCTCTTGTTCATTAGCTCCTTCCTCAACAAGCTTTTCGTATTTGGAGTTTATTTCCTCCAGGTTGGCATAATAATGTACAAATTTCTCCGGTGAAAACAACCCAGCATTGTGACCTGGTCCAGCAGGGATATCATCTGGTTTTTTCTTTGGTATACTCTTATCTACTTTCTTCTTCTTTTTCTTCATCGTCATCTCATCAACTATATCACTATCATCCATGTTAACTTCGATATCGATTAGTTCTTCCAGTTCTTCGAAGAACTTATCCCAGGGTTTGTATTCTATTTCTTTCGTGGTTAGTTCAGATAATTCAGTAACATTATATTCCCAAACCCTGAAACTAGGATTGAATGTAGGGATAACTGAACCAGCGACATTGACAATGGCATAGTCATCGCATAGCTCCTCAAAAGTCCGATTCTTTTTTTTATCACCTTTCTTACCCTTTCTGCCCTTTTTACCTCTTTTCGCCTCAACTTCGATATCTGAGCCAGAGTTAGCCTGTTCTATTTGACTCCTAACCTCGTCATAGTAGTTTTCACGAACGCCGTCCATATATGCCTCCTTGTTGACAGGTCTAGCACCCATTAAATAGGCCTCTTTGGCAGCTATTGCGTGCTCCATAATCTCATTACTGACTCTATCTTCCTGATTAATTAAGAGCATCTCTTCGTCCATGGATTCTCTAACAGCATGTATATCAACTGGTATGAAATGATCTACATTCATATGTCCATACAACCCACCGATAATAACATCACGGTACTCATGCATCCATAGTGAGAATTTATTGTAACAGCTAGAGTCGTAGTTCTTTGCGATTGGTGGTACATGTCCTGTTATCCATACTTTCATACCACGCTCTCTAATTTCATCTAGCACATAGCCTAACCACAACAACAATGGGTATCCTGGTTGTTTTCTTGAGTCGCAGTTATCCACAAGTGGGTTGGCCTTAAACAGATACAATGTGTTGAGGGATAAAACGGCTAGTTTACCTGGGATAACTTCAGTGAAAAAGGAAGCATCTCTATCGAACATTCTTTGTTGTTCTTCAGGTATGAAGTCGTTCCATATTCTGTAGTATTCCCTAGTTTGTAGAGTAGGCCCCAGGGAGAATAAGTTGTGAGGGAAGACATCGTTGTTCCCAATAGATGGCACCACCGGGACGTTGAAGGCACGGGGATCCATCGAGTCATGGTCTCTGAATATGTTTTTCATCCGCTCAGCCACTTCCGCATTCATATCAAATATCTGTTGCTCAGTTCTTGGGTACCTACGGTCATTATCATGCCTTATATTATCACCTGTCCACACCACAAAGTCAACCTGGTCTTTCAAATTATCCTCGATCCAGCTCAAAGTCCTCTCCATCAGTAACATAGGTGAGTCACATCCACCCATAGCCACACCAAACTTCCTGGCCTTGTCTTTCCTCTTCCCGGGCTTCCCTGCATGACATAGTTCCTCGAGAGAGCTGCCTTCAGCGTAATAAGGGTCCGGATGGATATCTGTGATGTGTAAAAACCTACCATGCAACTTCCTCTTGGCCCCGGTCCGTAGATCAGTAATCAGTATAGGATCCCGCGGCGTAAGTCCTAAATTCAACTGCTTTTCCAACCCAGCCCGAGTTTCTTCATCCGTCACAAACCGTATCCTATATCCTTTATCTTCTCTCAACTCATTAAAGGGTAGAAACCATAACATCATTGTCACAGTCACCACCGTCACCACCGACACGAATGTGAATCTCTGCGTCATTTTATTTTTCCCCCACGCTTTTGGCTTTGCTTTCACCTCGTTCGTTTTCCCTGTTTATTACAAGCTCCACTTATTTCGATAATATCTATCGACCCTAGATGCTTTAATTTATATTTCGAACTATCTAAACAAATGGCCCTCCTTTTAGTCAGCAGAGATATTTTTATTTATATAGTGTAGTCCTCCTCCTACTATCTTTTCGACAATCTATAGAATAGCACTTGGATAATTAGTCATAAATATAATCATAAATATAAGTCACTAATACCAATATACAAGACTTCAACTATATTAAGACTCTACATAGCAACGTGGGTTAGTTTTTGACTATAGATAACCCTAAAAAATTATTATGAGAAAAACCTACCTGTAATCACTAGCCCTTTCTTTTCTCCTATGGCTGGCTCTACGAGAGTATCTAAGTTAATCCCATATATCACCTCTTTAACCCTCACAGCTCCTAGTTTGTGACTGTTCTCTCTCCACATGGTGTACAGAACAGCAACACACTCATATATATATTATAACACCCGTACACCTTCACATTCAAAAACAATATTACTTTTTTATGAGCGGGTTTTTTCTATTCTAATGCGGTCTTACTTTATTTGGATATTACTTACCCCCCTGTACGCACTTATTCTCCCTCAAATTTCTCACAGATTTCCCCGGAGCAGTATTTTTTTTTAACTGGGTGTACTATTATACCGGAGAAATGAATAAAAACGGTATGACAAACAAAGCTGGGTAATTATCAGGTGGTTTTCCACGTTAATAGCGATTATTGTTGATTGAAGTGAAAAAAAAATTTTCTTAATTCCAAAGGTCATCTCGTCCAACCTTCACTAATTTCTTTTGATGATATTGAAACTCTCTGTCTTTAATATTTTTTTTTTATTGTATATTATTCAATAGTGTTCTTAACTTATTTAAGAGAGACTTCTGTTATTGTTTTTTAATAGCTTCTTCTTTTTTGCTTAATTGTAAGTGTCGAACAACCTAAAAACATATAAAAGCCAAAGATGTCTGCCAAAGCCCAAAATGTTATGCGTGAATTGAAGATCGAGAAGTTGGTCTTGAACATCTCCGTCGGTGAATCCGGTGACAGATTGACCAGAGCCTCCAAGGTTTTGGAACAATTGTCCGGTCAAACTCCTGTCCAATCCAAGGCTAGATACACCGTCAGAACCTTCGGTATCAGAAGAAACGAAAAGATTGCCGTTCACGTTACCGTCAGAGGTCCAAAGGCTGAGGAAATCTTGGAAAGAGGTTTGAAGGTTAAGGAGTACCAATTGAGAAACAGAAACTTCTCTGCCACCGGTAACTTCGGTTTCGGTATCCAAGAACACATTGACTTGGGTATCAAGTACGACCCATCTATTGGTATTTTCGGTATGGACTTCTACATTGTCATGGGTAGACCAGGTAACAGAATCGCCAGAAGAAAGAGATGTAGAGCTACCGTCGGTAACTCCCACAAGACTTCCAAGGAAGACACCATCCAATGGTTCAAGCAAAGATACGATGCTGATGTTTTGGACAAATAAACTTAATATATATCTAAAAGAAACAAACATTAACTTTTTATATATATAACTAATCATCATATCCATTCTTTTTTTCAAATGTAATTTATGTCAATATGCTTATGTAGAAATTTTAATGCATTATGCACTATGCGAATGCTATTGTATTGGGTCATTACTTATCGTCTCATACGTTTGATCACACTCTGTTCGTATTTATCAGCGGTCTCTTCATGAAAACGCTTCTGCACGTTCTCCCGGTATTTCTCCAAGGAATCCAGCTTCTTGGTAACCTCAGCGTCAGCGTCAGAGATGATCTGCTGCTCAGCAGCGATCCGCTCGTTGTTCATAACTAGTTGGTTGACTAACGTCCTTGAGATCAACTCTCTCATCGCTAGCTCCGAATGGTGCAAGTATGAGTCTGTAATGGCCAGCATCCGACTTTCACTGTCCATATCAACATCATACCTCTTCAAGTCTATGCTATCAAAGGGAGTATACTCATTTAGCGTCACCGTTAACCCCGTCGGCACTTCGGGATGTACTTCCTCTCGCTTGCTTTTCCTGATCTCTTGTGTTACTAACTCATCTATCCACCTTTCAAGCTCTGTATTTATATCATCATCATCCACATAGGGTAAATAGGTATCCAACATCTTTGTTGTTCTTTCTATGCCTCCTTAGCAGTTTTTCTTTTTGTATTATAATTTAGTTTCTTACTTTATGAATCTTTTCGATAGCCTAAGTATATCTTCAGCTTCAAATTTTTTGTATATTGGTAGTTGTTTTTATTGTTTAATTATTATTCATCCCCAAAAATAAAAGTTACTAAATATTTAGGTAAATCCATTAATATATTTTAAGGCTGGGGCTGAAAAATTAAATTTTTTTTTTCTTTCAAAGTGCGATTTTTTGATTCGCTCAAGGATATTACCCGGTGGGATTTAAAATATCATATGAAATTTTAGGCTTAAATACTGATGAAATTTAGTGAATTTATTAATAACAGTTCATATTTACATGGTCTAATAAGTAGTTATCTAAGTTTATTTAATGTATGTGAGCTTCCTCTCACACTCTGTGTTTTCTAGCAGCGTGCAATGGAGACCATATACCTCTAACACTGGTGTTCAATGTCTCAACATTATGCCCTGCTACACGCTTGTGTAATATCTCACCACTACATTCCTTCAACTGCTTGATTCTGTTCTCGACAACATTCCTATCCTCACCACGCACACATATCACCTTCTCACGTCCATTGGTGTAATGTGCTCTTACAATGGGATGCCCAGACTTCCGTACAACTTCAAACTGTATGTGAGGCTCGTTCAACGCCAGCTTATCCAATTGCTTCGACTTCAAAAACTCTCTCATTCCTTGAGAAGACCCTCCCCAATTACAATACTGTAAAGTAATTTTCTTGCACGGCTGCACAAACGCTCCTACACCGTTCCTCCCAATAGACCTCTGCGCTATAGCCCTAACTACCATTTTTTTTTCTTTTCCTTCTTTACGTCGGTATATATTTTATTAATATACTACTTAAAGATCCAAAGTCTGTAACAAATAAAATAACATTCTTAGCCATGCTAATCAACCTACTTCATCATGAGAGAGCACCCAAAAAAAATTATAGATAGCTCCTGTGTATTACCCGGAATTATACAAGTCATAATATACGTGTAATCGTATTAAGGTATTTCGATATGGACCCATATACTGTTCACAACATCGTAGTTCACCGTGCATATACCGAGCATACCACAGTATATATATTGTACAGATAAGATATATGTAAATTTGCTCTACTGTCCGCCTAATATGCACACCTGTCTATATATATTTACCCGGACTGAACCCAATTTCTGAGAAGGGGAGATGAGCTGAGGGGGGAAGGAGAGGGTCTTTCCATACCAAAGGCCAAACCAACCGCACCTATACTGGATCATATAATTATAATACTACAGGTTTACGTATTTTTTAGTACTGTCATTGTATATTCTTTAGCAGGTGGAGAAAGGGAGAAAAGACAATTATATAAAATGACTATCAAGACATCTGCCCATCTGCTGTTATATGCCTTTGCCTTTGGCGGTACCAGTTTCTACTCGTTTATCGCATCACCAATTGCGTTCAAGGTCCTGGAGAGGGACCAATTCTCTACGCTACAGAACCATGTCTTCCCATTGTTTTTCAAGATGCAGAGTATTTCTCCAGTGGTGATTGGCCTAACCTCCCCAGTGGGGCTAACCACCATGGGTATCACTAGTTTGGCCGTGTCTTCATTGGGAGGCCTAACCAATTTGTTCTGGCTGATGCCATGGGCACGCAAGATCAAGGAGGAGAGACGCGTGGTCAGAGAACAGTACAAGAACGACGCAGAACAACTGGAGGTACACGATGCACCACTGCGCAAGGAGTTCGGAAAGAGCCACGGACTCAGTCTTCTGTTCAACATGACCCACATCGCAGGTCTATTAGCCTACGGTGTAGTCCTCTCTAGATCATTGGCCCGCTACATACCAAAATAAGATTGAATTTAAGAGAAGAAGACCCTTGTATATAATAAATACACTATAATTCTAAATCAACTAATACCAAAATAACAAAATATATAGCAATTATACATAGACAGATATATCTCTATATATAGATCACGTGAGAGTATACTCTCACGTGATCTTGTTTTTTTTAAAAGCAAAATATATGAGAAAAGAGAGCATCATGATTGAGCTGTGGCTTTCCACGCAGAAACACGCGTAGCAGCACTTTTACAAAAAATGGTGGTTGGTGGGTACCCACATAGCAATAACAGTAACACACGGGTGGACAGGCTTAAAGCGTTAGCAAACCAGGAAATGGGTCGTTAATACTGTGACTGTGTTGCTGTGTGCTTAACTATGAGTCCCTCTCTCTCTCTCTCTTTCGCTGTCTCTCGAAATCGGTGCCTTGTGCGTGTGGAATGCCATGAAACTCCTTCGATGACTAAGTACCACAATAGTGGGAAACCCACAGTTTGAGCTTATTTATCATACTGTTAATATTGTCATATTGTTAATATTATCATATTGTTAATATTATCATATATTGATATCTAGAATATATAAACATATATAAACATGGTATAGTTTTTGGTTATGCTAGGATCAAGGTTAAGATAGTCGAAGACAAGAACAAGACAAATACAAGAATGATTCCATTGATTACTGCTAATGTTGGGCAAGAGGTGTCGCTGGTTATTGGGACTGGTTCCTCAATTGACAAGTTAGGGTTGGTTAAGAACAGGGTGAGGACGCTGTTATCGTCTGGTGGTAATGTGGTTGTTGTTAATGCTTCTTTCCAGGAACATTGGAAGCAATTAGAGCAGGAATTTGCTGGTATTGCGGAAGTGAGGATGCTCTATCGTGATTTTCAATTGTCTGATCTTACTACTCTCGGGCGTAGTGTGGTGAGTAGAGTGGTTGACCGTGTTTTCGTGAACTTGCCGTTGGAGCAGGACCCTCAATTGAAGCACATCTACAATCAGTGTGTGAAAATGCGGATACCCATTAACACTTTCCACAGACCCGAATTCTCTACTTTCAATATGATCCCCACGTATGTGGACCCCAAGGGCAGTGGGTTACAGATTGCTGTGACTACATGTGGCCAAGGTTACCTGCTTGCAAACCGGATCAAGCGGGAGATCGTGTCTCATCTGCCGGCTAACATCTCGGATGTAGTTATTAATATGGGTAAACTGAAGGACCACATCATTAATGAAGATATGAAAGTACTGATCAAAGAGAAATATATGGAGACAGACTTGTCAAAACCGACCCTGGGATATGGACTCGATGAGGATGGATGGGAGAGCCACAAATTCAATAGACTGATACACGAGTTTGACATGACAGAACGTGAACAAAGAGAGAAAAGAGTTCGTTGGCTATCACAAGTCATGGAATACTACCCGTTGACAAAACTCGCTGACATAACCATGCAAGACCTAGAGGGCCACTCTATTAAAGCAACAAAGTCGTCTAGTGAACCTAAGAGTACACTACCGGTTGAAAAGCCGTCCACCGATGGTAGTACTGATCAACATATTGACAAGAAGGTCAAAATAGATGTAGGAACAATGTGCAAGAAGAACCAAAGAGGCACCATATCTCTGGTAGGTAGTGGACCCGGATCTCTTTCCATGCTGACTCTCGGTGCTCTAAATGAAATCAAAACTGCAGATGTCATATTAACAGATAAATTGGTACCACAAACAGTACTGGATATAATACCCAAGGATACAGAAACATTTACAGCCAGGAAATTCCCTGGTAATGCGGAAAGAGCCCAAGAGGAATTACTACAAAAGGGTTTGGAATATCTGGCTCAAGGTAAGAAAGTCGTTAGGTTAAAGCAAGGAGACCCATACATTTTCGGACGTGGAGGAGAAGAATTCAATTTCTTCAGCAACCATGGATATGAACCAGCTGTGCTTCCAGGGATAAGTTCAGCCCTAGCCGCCACAGTGGTTTCGAAGATTCCTGCTACTCAGAGAGCCGTCGCTGATCAGGTATTGATCTGTACAGGTACTGGAAGAAAAGGTGCTCTACCTCAAGTGCCAGAATATGTGTCAACAAGGACTACTGTTTTTTTAATGGCACTACACAGAGTTGATACTTTAGTTAAGGTCCTGCTAGAAAAGAGTTGGGATCCAGAAGTTCTTGTGGCTGTTGTTGAGAGAGCCTCTTGTCCTGATCAAAGGATTACAAGGACCAAACTGAAATACTTAACTAGTGTAGTAGAAGAAATCGGATCAAGACCTCCTGGACTGCTAGTCATTGGTAACGCCACAGGAGTCCTGTTACCTGAAAAATCAGTGACCTTCAATGAGTCATGTAAATACCATATTGATGAGGGATATCGAGCATTTGAGCTAGACACCGACTATCTGATCCCTAAACTGTCCTAAGATAGATAAATGTTTATAAATAAGTTCATTAATAGAAACGATAGAATACTTAGACACTTAGTATATAAATTTTATTTATTTAATAATTAGTACTTAAAATGACGTAATTTGATATTATTTGTCTCGAGGAATAAAAAAGGCGATGCCCGGTGCCTTCCCTTACTGAAAGACAAGAAAACTGTGTAAATCATCAAATATCTTCATTTCATCAATTATATATTTTAGCTTCAGTAAGTTCATTCATAGTATTTGGCTGTGAACAGATAGAGTATAAACTAGTGCTTCGACGATGGTTGTATTCAAAAGGTTAATAAGTACGCAAAAGAAACCATTTGCTTTCGCGTTCGATATCGATGGTGTACTGCTGAGGAGCAGGACCCCAATTCTTGGTGCCTCAAAAGCGTTGCAATTGCTTCAACAGAGTAATATACCATTTATTCTGCTCACCAATGGTGGTGGGACAATGGAAAAGGACCGTACTGAGTTCATTTCTGATGCCCTTAATGTTCCAATTTCTCCTCTACAAATAGTGCAAAGTCATACCCCATACAAAACCTTGACATCAAAATATAAGAAGGTTCTGACGGTTGGTGTCCCTAATGTTAGGAAAGTTGCAGAGAACTATGGTTTCCAAGACGTCGTACATCAAACTGATATTATTAGATTAGATAGGAGTATCACACCATTTTCTGGGCTAAACGATCAACAACTTGCAGAGTACTCCAGGGAGATTCCTAATTTAGAAAAGGATAAGTTTGATGCTGTGCTAGTTTTCAATGATCCTCACGATTGGGCTGCTGATTTGCAGATCATTTCTGATCTTATCAATTCGAAGGATGGCTACCTTGGTACTTTAAGAGAAAATCAATCCTCAAAGCCTTCTATTCCAATTTACTTCTCAAACCAGGACTTGTTGTGGGCTAATGCCTATAAATTAAATAGATTCGGACAAGGAGCCTTCAGATTATTAGTGAGGAAATTATATAGCGAATTAAATGGAGGGAAGGAACTGGAAGATATGACTCTTGGTAAACCAACCAAACTGACTTACGACTTTGCTCATCATGTACTAATAGACTGGTATAATAAATTGGTCTCCGGTGATATTTCTGCAACAAAAGCTACATTGCCTCACCTTGGTGATCCAGTGAAAGAATCTCCATTTTCCGATGTTTTCATGGTAGGTGATAATCCTGCAAGTGATATAATTGGAGCCCAAAATTATGGATGGTCGAGTTTCCTCGTTAAATCCGGCGTTTATAGGGATGGCGACAATCTAGGAATTGTCAAGCCCAGCTACATAGTGAAGGATGTTCATGAGGCTGTGACAACTGTACTAGAAAAATATCAATGAAACTCTAATGTACAGATCAATAAAACTAGATATAATTAAAGAACAATGTAAATAAAAACAGTTATAAAAAGGTAAGGAGAATTATTACATATAGTAGAAAACTCACCGTTTATCTTAGCAGCCAGAACTTTTAATAAAATAAAATAAAACCTACCATGCTAGAATAGCAAGTGTTGGAATTGCAAATTTAAAATAACCTAGCCGTAGAGACAAAAGCTGATCGTTAATTTTATGCAATAGAGTTCAAATAGGCAGGCACATTCTGAGTCTTTAATAATAAATAAACTGAACACAGTTTGATAGACCAATACCAGAAATTAATTGGTTCCAACTGACCATTAACACCGGCACGGTCAATCCCAGATTTCTCCATCGAATCAAATTCGTTAGAGACGTTTTACAAGTCATCAGTGATACTGTTCAGGTTAATTGGTTGACCAGGCTTGAAAGCGGGTAAACCCAAATATGGACAGCCTGTACACCTGAAAGCATCACCAAGTGAACACGAACCGCATCCACCGACCTTCTTACCTTCAATAGTGAAGTCGATCTCTGTTAATTCCTCTTCAGTGAACTTAACGATATTATCCTGTTGATTTCTGATGTTATCGATTTCTTCTTCCTCCATTTCCTTAATACCACAAGTACAATCCTTACATGCCTTCTTCTTCTTAGTCTTACTCTTACCACATGTGATCATAGTAATACTACCCAAGTTCTTGGCATCCTCTTCATCGAGGAGTTCGTCTTCATCTAGGGACTCATCATCACCATCATCCAAATACTTCATTCTGGAAGCATCAAATAAGTTCTCCTCATCCTCATCGTCGTCCAGATCTTCATCAGAGCTGCCGACTCTTTGAATCTTGGATTCAAGCTTAGTTTCTTTCGTCTCTTTCTTAAAGGATGGCAGAGGCTTACTTTCAGCCTTCTTAAAAGAGGGCAGCGCTTTCCCGCTGGAAGCTTTCTTGAAAGAAGGGAGTGATGAGCTCTTCGATGTTCCGGACTTCTTCAAGGGAACCGCTACAGCCTCAACTTGAACTTCGGAGTCCTGCTTCTTCACCCAGTGGTACTCTTCACCATGAACAATCTCAAACCCATTAACCAACGCATCAAGCTTGTAACGATCACTCAAACCATACAAGACACCGTCTTTCTTCAAACCTTCCGAAAGAGTCCCAACAAGCTTCTTTGGGAATAAGATGGCTTCAGGAGCCTCCGGAGTCAAATACTGGATAACATCATACTTGTCCTGCTCTACCTTAACACTACCTTCGTTAACCTTGTTAATTAAGAACTGATCAACAAACTTGATGTCCTTGGCAGCAGCCGAGGCCTTAACCTTCTCCACTTCCTCAGGTGTAGTGGTAATAGCTGGATGAATCAATAATAAACCTTGTCTAACCATCGTGCTTGTATAATTTTTTTGTGCACCCTGTCAGTGTATGATTGTACTATCCGACAAAACACGGTCCTTAAAGTTTTTAATACAATATATATAAGTGTAAATCGGTAAGTTTACTGTATGTTATCTTGTTATCAAATATATTAGTAATACAAAAAAAATATATATGGCTCTATATTAAAAAAAAAAGAAAGAAAAATTAAAATTGTGGCACGTGATTTAGTATAGCACGTGATGCGATGAGCCGTATAAGCGTATATATTATAGATTATATATTCGCAGAGCCACTGGGTTATTATTTCAAAATAGAGAATATAATCAAGTATTATTTATTAGGTTATGTTTGACAAATAAATAAATTGTGAATAGATGCTACTTTATAAAATTATAAACATTTCAGGAAAAAGGAAAAAAAAAGAATACACAATCAAATAAATGAAACGAAATGAAAAACGGTAAAGTACAATAGCAATACAAAAGAAATAAAAAATATACTAAAACAAACAAGATGACGTTAAAAGTAAAATAATTAAAAGAGTTAATGCAAATAAAAAAAAAGAGGGAGGATATGATACGACGAATGTAAACTCTTAACCTAAAAACATAACACAAATTTTTTCTCTATAATGTAATATAAAACTGTGTCAAGTAAGAACAAAGAAACAACTATGTCTGGGGGAAAATAAACAACGACTATGTAGATAACGATGCTGATGATTCTATAATGGGGTTTACATGAATGTCTTCATCATCGTCTTCATCATCGTCGTCATCATCGTCGTCATCATCATCGTCATCATCATCGTCATCATCATCATCATCATCATTTCCCATTAATTCATCTTTAGAAGTACTATTCTTGGCGTCTTCTTCTTCGTCATCCTCGTCATCCTCTTCATCATCCTCTTCTTCTGTATCCTTTGGATAGCCACCCAATTGCATCACTATCTTGTCTACAATCTCGTTACTATCCATCATACCGCCAAGACCAATATCACCATTGATGCTCATGACCTTTTCGCTGGGTTTAAAAACGGTAATCCAGGGCATCTCTTCTTTAATAACTTGTAACTGTTTTTTGGTCATAGCAGCATTGAAGGTACTACTGAACATTGATGGGGCCAAAAATATTGGGAAAGCGGGATTCCATGCTCTTACTACACTAGTCAATAAGTTGTCGCAAAGGCCTAGCGCTATCTTTGTTAGAGTATTAGCAGTTAGTGGAGCTATTACCAAGATATCGGCCCATCTCCTAAGTTCTATATGCAGAACAGGGTCAGTTCTTTGCCTCCAAGCATCCCACTCATCTACATCAGACCATACATGGATGTGTGGAGGAAGCTCAGTAAATACACCAGGATGATAAACTCCATCAGCATTAAGCTCTTCAGATTTCTTTTCATTATTTTCAGTCTTATTAACCTGTGGCATTGTGTTAACTGCTGCATCTGATGGAATTCTACTGGCAACTTTGTTCTTCTTGCTGTACTTTTTACTAAAGAATTGGGAAGCTGCGTGTGTTAATATTACTTGAATAGCAATTTTATCTCTGCCATATATCTCTTCCAGCTTCTTGATAATAACCTTGATTTTAAACACAGAGATTGCACCAGTAGCACCAATCAAAACATGAAGCTTACCATCATCCTGTGGCAATCTTGGGTCAATATTTTTAGAGTTTTCTCTTTTCAAAATTTTAGATGGTAAAGAGTTAGCGAATCCCTCTTCTAGGACTGCTTCTAGTGCTTTCGGTATATTTAGAGGTGTTCTAGAGATAGGTGGTATTTCTTCCTTGATAGGAATTTGGGGATCAGAGGTCCTACTAGAGCCAACAGAAGAACCTGGGCTATTTAAAGCACTATTTCTCCCAGGAGTATGCAATGGATCACCAACAACAAAATGAAGATGTTCGTTCTCACTTGGTGGCCTTTGAGTATCGATTTCGGGAATAGTGAAAGGAACCGGATCAATCAAGTCTGGTGCCCTGCTTCGTACCGGACCGCTAATTATATTAGCGTTTCCTGCATTGTTATTATTTTTAATAGCGGCTACAATTCGAGCAGAGTCATTAGGAGCCGTAGATGCAGATGTATTTAGACTACCACTACTGACTGACCTGCTTCCTGTGATAAAATCAACATCAGGCTTCTTTCCAGCTTCAATGATTATATCTCCTGGCTTCGATGATGAAACGACTGGTTTGACATCGCTAAAGGTAACTGTTGGCACTCTCTTCAAACCGGGCTCGGGAGTATTGTTAACCACTTGGCCAGAAGTACCGCTCACATTCATAATGGACTTAGTTTGAGACCCATCCAATGGGCTATTACTGGTTTTTGGAGTACCAGCTTCCCTTGAAGCTAATACATTAGCATCCAAAGATGCAGCCTTGGTAAACCTAGGAGAAACCACTTCTTTATCACTTGGTTCAACCATGTAATTAATTTATTATATTATTATTTTGTTTAGAATTATTGAAAAAAAAAAGTTTTATACGTTTACCCCGCAAATTTTTCTTAAATTATATCCAATTTCCAAAAATAACAACTAAAATCCTGTTAATCTTATACCCTACCTTTTATTGTTTTTTTATTTGTCAATTCTAGGTTCTTTTTAGTACTATTTTTTTCTTTCTTTCCAATCCCACTAATTAATTATTATTAGCACTGGAATAAAAAGAAGTATAAGATTGCTAATACAAAAGTGAGCGGCCCAAGTTCTTAGACTTGTAGTACTTTTTATTATTAATTATACGATACCCACTTTGTTTTGCAAGTAAGTTAATATATAATAAATATAAAAAAGAACTAACAAATAGGACTGTAAATCAATGAAAGTAATTTCAAAATCAAAATCAAAATCAAAATCAAAATCAAAATCAAAATCAAGATCAGATTCACATTAAAACCAGGAAATCAAAGAACAAACGTCATTCCACATCAAAAGTCCCATCTCTCTGTGCTCATCGAGGTGAAAGCATTGAAAAAAAAAATTTTTTTGGGCATCGCAAAAGCAAAAAAAATCGATGAGCTCTGAAAAAAAAATTTGAAATTCATAAAAAAACAATAAAAATTTTCATCGTATAATAAGATATGTCATATGACTTATTATATAACTTGCTGTATTTAATATTAAACTATCGGAGCTTAGCTTCTTCTTTTGGAGCTGTTTACGTATCTCCCTCTTCCTACTTTCACCGAGTGCTGTTTTAGGCCTGTGATTGCGAATGGGGAGATGTAGTTGTCTGCTGAGCCGCCTCCGATCCAGTTGTCGAGGACTTTTTCGTTGTGTCTTCTCGTCCATTCTTCTTGTTTCATTGCTTTCTCGTATTCTTTCTGATCCTCACGGAGGATAGGAGCGTCCTGGTCGTTCTTGGCGTGTTGATGGCCCTTCTTACCGTAACGCTTCACAGCGTTCTTCGACAGCGGGCTGGCCATGGAGTATCTGTTACCACGGTTCTTCCACTGGAAGTTTGACTTCAGGTGTGGGGTCACCGCACCAGTCTTGGCGTCTACGGATACGGCACATCTCATTAGGGTGCCTTGACCACCACAGGCAGGGCAGAAGTGCTTAGCTTTACCGTCTTTTGGAAGAGGGAACATTCTGAAACAAGCGTGACATCTTAGCATATAGTTACGTAGTCTCTTGATCCTTAGACCGGACATGAAGTTCATCAGGTTCAGGTTCATCTGCAATGCTACGTTTTGTACTGCAAAATCACCAGTTGCTAGGGCCACCTGATTCTCAGGAGTATCTATAGAGGCTGCACCTTGGTCCGAGGCCAGGACACCTTTAGAACCCGTAACATCCTCACCGCTGTCTCTAATAATGGCTTCAGTTAAGTTATCAGGCGTAATCCAGTCGCCATCATCGTCTTCCTCATCATAGTTCTCATCTAAGTCGTCAGACTCCTTTGCATCTGATTCTTCAAATTGTGGAGCCTCTACTGTAACCTCCTTTGGCTGTTTTTCAGCTTCAACTTGCTTATCTTCAGCCTGCTTATCTTCAACTTCTGTCGTCTCAACTTCTTTTGGCTCAATTTCTTCTCTTACCTCTGTATCATTTCCTTCAGCCATCCGCTGCTCCCTCTTGGCTTTTTGTTTCTTACCACCTCTTCTTCTGTTCTTCTTCTTCTTTTCACCTTCACCTTCACCTTGCTGCGTCTCTACCTTGGTCTCTTTCTTTTCAACTGCATTTGGGTTCTCTGAGGTCTTTTCAACTGACTTCAGCTTGTCTCCAGGTTTCCTCCTCAACCTCCAGTCACCATTGTTCAACTTCTTCTCCAGCTCGTACGCCAATGCAAGGATATGTATATCGTTAGCACTCAGCACAGAGTAATCACCGGTCAACTTGGCAAACATGCTCACACGGTCTATCGACTCCTTCGACGGATGCACAAGGTGCAAGTTCCCAAGCCCTTGCCAGACCTCCAGATTCTTCCTCGCCCTCTCATCCTTGATCTCATGGAAAACAGTAGGGGTAGTGTAGAACTTCTCAGCATAGTACTGGTAATGGTTATATGGCTGCGTAATCAACGGCGTAGCATCTAATACTAACGACTTAACATGTGCTTTTTGCTCCATTTTATTTGCTTTATTATTCTACGTGCTATTTTAAAAATTAAAACTAACAAGTATACAAATTCAATATAACACTGCAAATGCTACATAGCAAATATATCAATCCAATAGTACATCAATACAATAGTACATCAATTCAATAGTAAATATTTCAATATGCGATGAGCATCGCAAAAAAAAAAATTTTCGTTAATTTTTTTTTCAGTTCTTTGGAAAAGAGCAAAAGTAGTCATCAGTTCGAACCTCGAGTTGGGTCACAAATACATATAATATTTAATTTTTATAAGGAAACTTTAACTGGACCTCTAACTTTCAGACATATGAATGAAGTAGAAGGCTAATATTATTCTTTCTCTTATTAGAAGTCTTAATTACTTTCTTTAATATATCCACCAAAAAAAAAAATAAAAAAAAATTCTGTTTGTAGCTCAATTTTTTTTTGGGTGGGGCCAAATTACGCAGGGAGTAATAAAAACTTTGGCTACTATTAAGTTTGATTTCTTTGCTATTTGTGAATTGAGCCACATAAAAAAACTAAGTTAAACACGAACCATGTCTACTTCCATTGATTTCGATGACAAGGAGCCGCTAACTTCTACGGCTAGGCCACTTACCAACAGTATCATCACTGTGCGGGTGGTGAAGTCGTTTCCGTACCGTAACGTTAAGAACATCGTGTTTCACAACTACGACCTACAGAACAAGACGGCGGCCAACTTGCTGGCGGACTGTCGTGCCCAGATCAATAGCGAGGGTGCGTTCAGACCGTTCCGTAACGTGGAGTACGACACCTTGAAGATATACACACATGCCCACGGGTCCAAGACCGTGAACCTAGTGATAAACTTCGACCACGATGGCGATTGGACACTGGACACCTCGAGTGATAAGAAGTTGTTTGAGTACGGTATCGAGAACGAGACCGAACTGTCCTTGTTCAAGAGGGAGGACTACATCTCCTACAAAGCGAACCCAGAAGAGAAGTGGTAGACCCAACGAGATACTAGTATATAACAATATAAAAGCTTATATACAGTAATTGATTATGATTCTTATTCTGTTTTGAACCCGTATATAGCACATAGGGTAAATTGGCTCTGAAGAAAGGGACATTCAACGAAGGGCCTTCTCTCTCTAATCAAAGGGCAAAGAAAAAAAAATAATCAGGAAAGTCCCAAGAAAAAAAATTCGAAGCAAAGATAAAAAATACTGGCAACATCATAGACCCATATGAATTGAAAGGCAAAGCAAAGCGGTAAAAGAACTGTATCCATAGACTGGTTGATATAAAAGTAAGAATATAGCAAAAGAAATTCAAAAACTAATGCCTTTGCCTCCGTCGAGTTTGAACCAGAAGTCTAGTCGAGTTTATTCTGTGGCTCGTGTGTACAAGGATGCATGTGAGCAAAGACCGCAAGAGTACTGGGATTACGAGCAAGGTGTTACCATTGACTGGGGTAAGATCTCTAGTTATGAGATTGTGACCAAGATTGGGCGTGGTAAGTATTCTGAGGTGTTTAGTGGGAAGTGTATAACCAATGACCAGCCATGTGTGATCAAGGTGCTGAAGCCTGTGAAGATGAAGAAGATCTACAGAGAATTGAAGATTCTGACCAATTTGACGGGAGGTCCTAATGTGATTGGGCTGTTGGACATTGTACAGGACCCTGCGTCGAAGATTCCTGCGTTAATATTCGAGGAAGTGAAGAATGCTGACTTCAGAACGCTATATCCGACTTTCACATTGTCTGATCTACAATACTACTTCACACAGCTACTCATTGCCCTGGACTACTGTCACTCCATGGGTATAATGCATAGGGATGTGAAGCCACAAAATGTCATGATAGACCCTACACAGAGGAAACTAAGATTGATTGACTGGGGGTTGGCAGAGTTCTACCACCCGGGTGTTGATTACAACGTCAGAGTAGCATCTCGTTATCACAAGGGTCCGGAACTACTGGTGAACTTGAATCAATACGACTACTCTCTTGATCTATGGTCAGTAGGTTGTATGTTGGCAGCCATAATATTCAAAAAGGAGCCATTCTTTAAAGGTTCTTCCAACGCTGACCAACTGGTTAAAATAGCAGGTGTGCTAGGAACAAAAGAACTCTTAGCGTACTTGGGTAAATACGGTCTAAAGCTTCCTTCTGAATACGATAACATTATGAGAGACTTCTCTCGGAAACCATGGGACAATTTCGTCACTACTTCTACTCCACTTGCTATCCCAATTCTTGTGGACCTAGTCGATCACTTGCTAAGATATGACCATCAAGAGAGATTGACTGCAAAGGAAGCAATGAACCATGAATTCTTCAAGACAAACTTTGAGTAAATTAACTTAATAGGAGAGTGACATTAAACCGTTGATTCTCTCCAATCCTAAACTACTAAAAGTAAAAAACACAACAAACAAAAAAATTAAAAATTAACAGAAATGAAATATGAATGCAAGAATATAGTATATCTTTTCCTGTCTGAACTTTGTTATCTTATCAATCTTTATATTCAAAAAACGGATAGAATCCAGAAACAAAAATATTTTATCGTTTCCAAAAAAAGAACGATGCATGAATAAATCAAAAAAACAGATATCTAAAAGACTGACAAGCATAAAATATTAAGCGTTAGCCTCGTTTTTGGATATTACTGAATTTGGTAGGTATTCTACCCACAAATATGTATTCACATTTTATTTTATTGTTTTTTTTTGTTTTTTTTTTTGGTTTAAAAAAACTCCTAATTTGATCTATCTTGATATAATTTTTTTTCTTTTTGCATTAGCTTATTTACTTTCTCACTTTTAATCTGTTTATTTTAATTTTATTATTATCATGACTTTACTAATATTATTGATATTTTTAACCTGTTTTTATGTATATTGAATTTGTTTTGTAAAAATAATAAATGCTGCAGAAAGTAGTGATATTAAATGCATTATAAAGTAAGCACCTTTACATATAAAAGTATCAATTATGCAATGAAAACAGTAGTATGTATATATATTATATAGAGGAAGTTCAATTGATGTATTTTGAATATTATAACAAAACTAAATTAAAAATTTATCAGGATATTAATATTCTAGAAAAAATACGAATATTAACAAAATAGGGTAAAACATTGAGGGAATAAAAATTAAATGATGTATACTAATAGAGTTCTTTCTTCTAGTGAGTAGAGAAATATGAAATCAATTCAGTAGTTTTTGTGAGTAAAAGTAGGAGTCAACATAATCAAAAAGTGAAAAAAAAATCAAAATTTAAAAGCCACGGGCGGCAACAACATCTGTGATTAAGACATTTTCTATATGACCTTCGTGAGATTTTTGATGATAATGGCTTCGGTGATGACTTCGCCTGGTTCTATGTTGTTTATAATTCGGTTCAGTGTAGGCGATAGAACTTTCTGTCTTCGGAAAGTCAAGTTCTAATGGATCTTCGTCTGGAGTATAAGGGATTAAGTATCTATCGTCGTACAGATGAGGTACATGATGTACCACGTAGACCCCATCTTTCTGTATCGAGTGCGAGGGCCTATCTGATAGTTTCCCGGAAGTGTCATTGATAAGCACTTTGGTTTCACGGAAAATGCCATCTTCATCTATCTCTCTTCTGAGCACACTATCGACAAACTTGATCTCTCTGGGTACTTCAATTGTGGCCATGGTTCTGGTAGTGGTAGAGTAGACTCTTTTTTTGGGTCTTCTAACCTCAGTTATGCCACCAGAGTCGAACAGCGTAGAGATCATAGAACAAGAGGTTCCTGATGCGGCTAACACACTGGCATTGTCCTTAGAAGCACAGTAATTCCTGAGCCATCTCTTGTTCTTGTTCCTGCTGTTAGACTGGGGTTGGTCGGTGTTGAAGGAGAACAAATCGTCGTAGCCCGTCAGGTCTGGCCCATACAACACATTCACATCACTCTCTTTATTCCAGTTTATATCAAGCGGGTTCTGCTTGTTCTTTGCTAGGTCAAAGTAATGTAGTGACCACCGTCTCCACAAACAATGGTGCAGCCGCATCAAGTAGTCCGTGTAATCTTGGTCATCCTCCATGGCACAGGAGGGCAACCTAAGCACTCTATGAGACTTCATGCGAAGCAAGATGGTCCATGCTAAGGGAACATCAGGCCCGTCCATAGCAAATTTGTAATGGAAGTAGTCAATAGAAGATTTATCATAATTGGTTAAGTTATCCAACAGAATCAAATTCTGCCTAGTAACTATAGAATCGTCCAATGACAACATGTAGAGAGATTGGTTTGTTTATTGGATTTACAAGTAAGATTTACAAAGTAGTGCTATACATACACATATTAATGTATATTGCTATATATATATATTGCTATATTGCTATATTATATATATATAGCAATATAACAATATAAAAAATCTTAGTTGCGAGGGAAATATCTGTCGACGTGAAATGAATCTGAAAAGGGGACCCTGTATGAAATAAGT
Source organism: Nakaseomyces bracarensis (assembly GCF_045282275.1). NCBI lineage: Eukaryota > Fungi > Ascomycota > Saccharomycetes > Saccharomycetales > Saccharomycetaceae > Nakaseomyces > Nakaseomyces bracarensis. The sequence continues at coordinate 534,992 of NW_027263965.1, forward strand.
GCCCTTTAGTAGTAAGTAAGTGATGCCCATCGAACAAGAATCCGATCCGTCCATGAGCAAAGAGCAATAAAAAGAAAAACACATCACACCACACAACGAAGAAAAAAAAAAAGGAGATTCAAAGATTGATAAAAGAGTGTTGATAGTTTAAGGCTCGGAGGCAGGGCATAACATTAAGAAAAAAACCATGCAATGCCCAATGCAATGAAATATTATTAATATTCTAGAGTCAAATAACTTATTAATATTTCACTAAATTATTCCCTCAAGGGTATATCTCTAAATGCAATGGTATCAGTGCATTTTTTTTGATTAAATATCATATTCTTATCTTAGCTCCGCAACCGGGTAAATCTCATTACCATTATATACAGAGAGCTATAACACAGAGAGTATAAGAAGAAATACAAATGAAGAAAGACGTTTAAAAAGAGATGCTAAAAAAGCTTTCTTTTGCCGTTGTTACGACACCATGATGTATCAAGATATCTATAATATTATTTGTGTCATTAGTATATTTGTGTTATTAGTAGAAATATACACTGTATTTAAAATTGAATGGGTGCGGCGCAAAACCTTATTATTAAAATTCCCCTAGCGAAAATCTTTGGTGCCTACCGTGTACTCACTGCCCCTCCCTCCTCCCCGTTCTCACGCTTCTAGACTCTCTCTCTCTACTCTCTTCTCGCGTGTGTCTCTAATTAAAAGTCGTCCTTCCCCTCGTAGCACAGTACACAAAATCACTTAGACGTGCCCTTACATCCGACCTTTTTTTACTCCTTTGCCCCTTCTTCTTCTTCTTCCGCTACCCAAGGAATGAAAACCAGGGATATCTTTAAAAAAGAAATATGATTTACGGTTGCCCGGTGGCATGGTACACGTAGATGTTCACGATACATTTACCGTGTACCATTATCATTTCGTATTATATGATTATATACGTATACAATGACACGTACGCAATGACAGACTCACAAAAAAAAAAAGTGAAAAAAAAAAAATTTTTTTTTCAGCGATGAGATGAAGAGGGAAATATAAAAAGAGAAGACAATTGGAAGTTTATTTGAAATTCTTTTCTTACACTTCTTGCTTATTACTTTGTTATAAGATAAAAAGTTTTCTTTATTAATTGGAAAAGAAAGTACGGCACACACAAGTTGTATATATAAATAATGTCTCACAGAAAGTACGAAGCTCCACGTCACGGTCATTTAGGTTTCTTGCCAAGAAAGAGAGCCGCCTCTATCAGAGCTAGAGTCAAGGCTTTCCCAAAGGACGACAAGTCTAAGCCAGTTGCTTTGACTTCCTTCTTGGGTTACAAGGCCGGTATGTCTACTATCGTCAGAGACTTGGACAGACCAGGTTCCAAGTTCCACAAGCGTGAAATCGTTGAAGCTGTAACCGTCGTCGACACTCCACCAGTTGTCGTCGTTGGTGTCGTCGGTTACGTTGAGACCCCAAGAGGTTTGAGATCTTTGACCACCGTCTGGGCTGAACATTTGTCCGACGAAGTCAAGAGAAGATTCTACAAGAACTGGTACAAGTCTAAGAAGAAGGCTTTCACCAAGTACTCCGCTAAGTACGCTCAAGACGGTTCCGCTATCGAAACCGAATTGGCTAGAATTAAGAAGTACGCCACTGTTGTCAGAGTCTTGGTCCACACCCAAGTCAGAAAGACCCCATTGGTCCAAAAGAAGGCTCACTTGGCTGAAATCCAATTGAACGGTGGTTCCATCTCCGAAAAGGTCGACTGGGCCCGTGAGAACTTCGAAAAGACTGTCTCTGTTGACTCCGTCTTCGAACAAAACGAAATGATCGATGCTATCGCTGTCACCAAGGGTCACGGTTTCGAAGGTGTTACCCACAGATGGGGTACCAAGAAGCTTCCAAGGAAGACTCACAGAGGTTTGAGAAAGGTTGCTTGTATCGGTGCTTGGCATCCAGCCCACGTTATGTGGTCCGTTGCCAGAGCTGGTCAAAGAGGTTACCACAGCAGAACTTCCATCAACCACAAGATCTACAGAATCGGTAAGGGTGATGATGAAGGTAACGCTGCCACCAACTTCGACAGAACCAAGAAGACCATCAACCCAATGGGTGGTTTCGTCCACTACGGTATGGTCAACAACGACTTCGTTATGGTCAAGGGTTCTATCCCAGGTTGCAAGAAGAGAGTTATCACTTTGAGAAAGTCTTTGTACACCAACACCTCCAGAAAGGCTGTCGAAGAAGTCACCTTGAAGTGGATCGACACTGCTTCCAAGTTCGGTAAGGGTAGATTCCAAACCCCAGCTGAAAAGCACGCTTTCATGGGTACTTTGAAGAAGGACTTGTAAGTGTTTTTAAAATAATAAAGAAATCTTTCTTCTTTTTTTAAAACTACTTTTAGCCATTTCTCAACTTGTGTGATGCGTTATCTTTGTCTTTAAGAATATATAAAATATAATTATCAGTCTTCCCTGAGATTTGATTTGTATATATAACGCTATATATCAATAAAGGAGAAATTTTAACTTCAAAAGAAGAATAGTTGAAAGAATACTATAGAAATGAAAAATTTTGACGTTAGGGGTCAATTGAGCTTGCCTAGATGAAAGAAACGGCATATATTCTCACTCTCTCCTGTCCTGGGATCAACAATGAAGTAATTTTTGATAGTATGAGAATATTTGTCATGAATGTCTACATAACTAGCTTTTTTTTTGATAGGACTTCATTTAGGAAGGTTCTTGTTGTGTAGGTATAACAACACGATGTCCACGTTATAGATTACGTATATTGTCATATCTTATACATGAAGGTCCCCTATTAATTTGATAGAAAAAAGAAAACCCAGTTGCTTAGCTCAATGAAAAGCTTGTGGCGTTCATATTTCAAATGACGTTGCTGCGTACCTTTAACTGTTGCTATTTGTAATCCTTTAGTCAATTAAAGTAGGAGGAGAGCGTTGAAGGAGTAGGGATAACTTCAAGGTTCGTACCCTATTTTTAACGTTAAATGTCCTTGTGCCCAAACAAAATTGGGCACGCAAACCACTTATCCCAAGTTGACAGTATCGACTTATGCCCTAATTATAATTTATATAAATATTGTATCCTTTTCCCAATTTAAAATTATCTCGCTGTGTTTATTTCCATTTGTATAATGATAGAGATAAACATATCAAAAGCAAAACCAATAAGAATCAAATACGTAAATCATGTCTAAACAGTGGGCTGACGGTAAAGACGGTGTCTTTAGAAGACAAGTTTCCTCTTTCAGAGAGACAATCTCTGCTTCTCATCCAGTATACAAGCCAGCTAAGGGCAGATACTGGTTATATGTCTCTTTGGCTTGTCCATGGGCTCATAGAACATTGATCACCAGAGCTTTGAAGGGTTTGACCTCTGCCATTGGTGTCTCTGTTGTTCACTGGCACTTGGACGAGAAGGGATGGAGATTCTTGACTGGTAAGCCAGAAGAATTGCTATCCGGTGCTGCTTACGACTACTCCGGTGGTATCAAGAGTGCCAAGACCGATGCTTCCACCAGAGTTGGTGACATTCCTAGTGACAGCACCAGGGTCTTTGAGGATGCTACTTTTGACCCTCACCACCAATTTGAGAGATTGAGTCAATTGTACTTGAAGTGCAACCCAGAGTATAAAGACAGATTTACTGTCCCAGTTCTATGGGATACTGAGACTCAATCTATTGTCAACAACGAGAGTAGTGAGATTATCAGAATCTTGAACAGTGAGGCCTTCGATGAGTTCAGAGACAAGAAGGACACTGTTGTCGAGGACTTGGTTCCAAAGGATATCGAGGCTGACATTGACGAGTTCAACAAGTGGGTCTACGACAACATCAACAACGGTGTTTACAAGGCTGGTTTCTCCGAGAACCCAAAGAACTACGAGGACGAAGTCACTAATGTCTTCAACCACTTGGACAAGGTCGAGAAGATCTTGGCTGACACCTACAAGAAGCTTGAAGGTGAGTGCGGCGGTGACAAGGCCAAGATTTTGACCAAGTTCTTCGCTGTTGGCGAAAGATTGACCGAGGCCGATGTCAGAATGTACACCACTATCATCAGATTCGACCCTGTTTACGTCCAACATTTCAAGTGTAACTTCACTACCATTAGAGACGGTTACCCACACATCCATCTATGGATGCAGAACTTGTACTGGAACTACCCAGCTTTCAGATACACCACCGACTTCAACCACATCAAGTTGCACTACACCAGATCCCACTCCAGGATCAACCCATTGGGTCTAACCCCATTGGGTCCAAAGCCAGACATCAAGCCTTTGTAAGCTTATTTCTACTAAATACTTATACCATTTATATAATAAAATAACCACAATATAATATAATACCTTACATTATAAGAACATCATAATATAATACAGTTCACATACAACAATACAGCAATATAAGAATAAATATAAAAAATATAAAAAATATAATAAGTATAATATATATAATAAGTATAATATATAATAAATATAGTAATGTATCTCTATGTACGTACACACGTGATCAGGTATTATATCCGGGTAATATGCATATATATGTATTTCAATTTTTATCCTAATCGGGTAATTTAAAAAAAGAAGAAGGTGGGTACTCAGAAGGCTCCGTAGAAAGACAAACCAAACGCGTTCTTTTTTTTTGGCGGTTTTTTTCTGGGGGGTTAAATTAAAAAAAAAAGTTTTTTGTGCGGGTGTTTCTAAGGAAATCAGCATTTAGATATTAAGAAAAAAAAGAAAGGGCAGGGCTAAATTTTTTTTTTTTATCCCAAAAGAGTTATTAGATATTATAGAAGGATCTTAACTATATATAACTGAAATATATTTTTTTTATTCTATATTAATTGATCTTGATCTTGATCGCCTGATCCTGATCTTTTATACTATCTAAAGAACTGTTGTGAACACGTATAAGCGAGGAGATTGTTTGTTTTTTTTTAACTCAAATGAATAGATTTGGTAGTATTGACGGTGTTCTTGTTGATCGGAAGGAGTTTGCTACACCTAGACGTGATCTGGAGGTTGATACGCCTGGTTCTAGTGGTAGTGTTTTGTTTTCTAGTTATAAGAAGGTGCAGGAGTCTCCTGTGAGTCGTCACTCTCCAGAGACCGGAAGGAAGATGTTTAAGTTCTCTCTTGATATTGGAGCTGACGGGAAGGCGATGATCGTCACTGGGGGTGCTCTTTCTGTTGGTAAGCAGAAGGAGGAGGAGAATAAGAAGAACGAAGCGCAAGAGCAACAAAAGAAGGAACCTGCTGAGGATGATAGTAATACTAAGACGCGTGTGTTGAATATTCTAAGGCAGATGAGGAATCATAACAAGAAAAAGGCTAAAAATAATAATTACGGGGCTGCTTCAACGATGACTACGCCGCGTAAAGTTACTAAGACTGTGAGTACGCCACGCAAGTTGGCTTTGACTGCCACTAAAGACATGACTGATGCTAGAGGCGCTGCTACTGGGTCGAAGCTGCCTATGTTGCTAGTCACTGCTTCTCCATCTCCTTCAACTCCAAAACCGGCACCTATCTTGCCTAACGATTGTAATATTACCCCCGGGTATAACCTGATCGATCAGACATTGTTGAGTAGACCCGGGTCTAAGTTCGCGTCACCAATGGTCAATTTCTCCCCGAAGTCCAGACTTGTACCAAGGATGAGTATCTCTAGTGAAAAGAGGATGAAGCCTCTGTCGCCTAGAGCCTTTGCAGAGACCACAAACATCGCTAACAACACGAATCACAACAACCTGGACACCTTTTTGATGGGTAACGAACTAGATAGCAACTGGACGGAGTTGTATTTCAATCCTTCCAGAAGGAATAGTGTACAGTTATCTACCACGGCTGGCGCAACGGCATCCTCACCCAATTGGTGGAAGTACGATAACAATATCACATTGAGCCCATTGAGAAACTTGGACAATGCACAGAACGGTAATACACAAAATAATACTAATAATAACTCTATCATATCGTCCCCTGTCTTTGTTAGACACGATGATGCTACTGATGAAAATCAGATCATGCGCATTAATCAACATTCGAAGGAAATATATAGACAACACAACCAATCACTGTTACAGAAACTGACAACACCACATCAGCAACATGCTAGCCATCCAACTGATCCTGTTAACACTATTAGCATGTCTCATATATACCGATCCTTGCACAACGGTGTGCAGAAGGAACAACACAGCGCTGGTATCGCTGTTAATGACAATGTAGAAGATGACGCAGGTTCTGCTTTAAAGACTTTAATAAAATAATAAAGCAGCTAATAGTTGTTGTTTTTTAAATTTTCTAACCAGAAGATAAAGCTTGATGATATGTTACATTAACTTTCGCTAAAATAATAATCTCACTTGTTGGTTATTTCCATATAAAACAATCTAATCTATACAAGTCATGTTTTTTTTTACTTGTTTTTTTGGCCTTATTTTCCACATTCATTAAATATATATATATACACTTTATCTCTATTACACTAATATTAATCTTTTATACTTAGTTAAATAACGTCTACCGACTGCCAGACCTTTAATAGAAAGCTACATTTAATCGAAATAAATGTTATAATGAATGCCATACTGGTCATCGATATCGCATTGATAAGAATAAGATTCGATTACAGGTCAGAAATAACGATTATTATCATTTTTTTGAAGTAAAAAAAAAATCATCATTTTATGTGATTTTTCCTTATATGTTGATTAAGTTTCACTTTGCAATCAATTAGTTTAGCCACATTTTATAGTATAAGTACTTCATAGGATTTCTATTGATTTCTGTTGATAATACCAAGTGTCTTATAAGGAATAGTAACCCCATAAATGCGAAGTTGAATAAAAATGGTAGACAATGGTGCCGTTGATGAAGTGGATAAAGACGAGAATAGTACAGATCTGCTTTCGACTACGGAGTCCCTAAATTCTAAGGACTCCCTGAGCAAGAAAAATTCTAAAGAAGAACTTGATGATTCTGTTTTTGATGATAATGCATCGGATGGACATATGGAAACTGAGATGGATGAAGAAACTGAAGAAGACTCAAGACAAACCCCACAGATTGATGTTACGAGACCTAGTAATGAGAGTTATGAAGTTAATATAGACAAGTTGGACCACTTGTTCTCTAAGCGTTGGAAGAGACGGAGACCGATAAAAGTCGGAGAAGACACAGTCAATGGATATTTGAGCAATGCATTATCTAGCAGGCTAGATATCAGCTCACTTCCAGCTAGTCTTCAGAGCTCACATTATATTCTGACTGTCGAACTTCCGCCGCTATCTTATTCCATGCCATTTGATGAGATTGAATATAATATAACTTACCGGACATCTGAATCTCCAGACTCTACAGTTACTGTTTATAGAACACTAGAACATATTTACGTGTTATACAGACAACTACAGAATAATAATTGGGGTAAAATAGTGCCACCACCACCTCTGAAGGAGTGTCTTCCAGAAAGAAATGATATAACTCAAAGGGAAGTGTGCTGTTTCCAGATAAAACGAATGTTAGAAGAAATAATTTCAGATAGTATATTAAGTGCTGATACTGACTTTCAACTGTTTTTGAATAGTGACAATTTTGAGGCGGATGCCAAAAAGAGGGAGCAAGTAACTGGTTCGATGGCGTTTGATAAAACACTTCCATTGTCAGCATCCCATGTTAGTTTAATTAAACTCTTCGGTCCTCAAGATGGAAAAGAAATTATCATGAATGGCGGTTTAGAAAGTGAATATAAAGGAATATTTTCTTTCTCATCTGTCCCAACTTACATTGAGAATGACGAATCGATAGTACGAGCAAATCAAAGAATTAATATACTCCAAAAACAATTTACCAATATATTGGAATCATTCGAACAAATTAGAAGACAGCGTTCTGAACTGTCATCGGTTCTAGACGAGTTTACAAAAACTGTTATTATTTTAGCCGACGATGAGTTGAATAAACATTGTGCGGACGTGTTGAGGAAATTTGCATCTAATCATGAAGAGATGAATCGATACTTAAACCATATTTCTATCGAGGAGTTTCATGCATTATATTTGAATATTGATAATTTCCTTCGATATTGTCAAAGTGCAAATGCCACATTAGATCAAAGACATACTCTTGGCACTTACATAGAAATCATCAACAGTCAGTTAAGAAAAGTTGAATCTAATATAGAAAAATTCCAAAATGGTTCATTACTCCAATTTAAAAGCCAAGAGAAAAAGGAACAATCAGAAAAAGTACATGCAATTTTGCTTAAGCGGAAAGCAATACTGGAAGAAAAGTTCAATACTATAACTAATAAAATTCTTCATGAACTGAAGGTATTTTACGCAGATAGAGCAACCTATTTCAAGAATTCCATGGGTGCCTACATAACTGGTATTTTAGAAACCCAGTCTAGAAATAATTCCATGTGGGAAAAATTTTCCTTGTGACAATGGTTACTAGCTTCTGTATAACATTATTATAATATATTAATTATAGACGTTTTATCCTTTAGCTCTCTGCCTTTATGTTTTCTTCATCTTCTTCTTGTTGCTGTTCTTCTGCGAAAGCTTTATTTAGGAACGGGAATATTCTCTTTTGATCATCAATATTATCGTAAGATACAATCATACCATCAAAAGCGAAACAAAATGCAGCTGCATTAACTTTGATATTATTATCCATTGAAGGTAATTTTGGATATCTTTGAGAAAAATGGGTTAGGATTAATTTTTCAGCATTCATGGCATTGGAAACACCGATAGCCTCGTTTATGGTACAATGTCTTTTTTTGATGGCATCTTCAACAAGTTCATTATCTAAAGTAGACTCGTGGATTAGCAAGTCAGATCCTTGCCCAATACCATTAGCAAATTTTTCAATGTTAGGTCTGGTATCACCTGAGTACGAAACTTTGAATGTTTTCCGGCTATTTGAACTCATGAAAAAATCGATTGTGTTTGAATATGCCCAATCACAATGAATAGCTCTACAGGTTTTGAAACTAGCTATTTTTAAATCTTTAGCCATCATTTTTATAGTATCCATATCTCTATAAGAAGAAGTGTCGTCTAACTGTAACTGTAATTTTCTTTTTTTATTAGTGTTCTCTATGATAATAGACTCAAACTCATGAATATTCAGTGGTTTGATTTCCTTTCTAACATACCTGTCATCAATTAAATGTTCGCAACTAATGTATCTAATCCTTGACAGAATAGAGGGATCTTCGTAAACCAACCACTCATTTACAAATTTATTGTATTGCCATGGAGTTATGATATAAATGTAGCTGTCAGGGTCCTTCTTGGTGTATCTGTTCCATTCTCGTAGAATACTAATAATACCAAGGTGATGATCAGCGTGTAGATGACTTAAATACACTAGTTTTAAGTCATTGAATATCTTTTCTAATTCGATGGAGCTAAACATTCTTCTCATCATTCCAATTGTATTTTCACCTGCATCTAAAAGAACATTTCTATTATATGTGGTACCATCGTGCGAAGTGTATGGTAGTTTAACCAATGTCGAAATGACATTACGATATTTAGATGGTAAAGCACTCCCAGTTCCGAGAGTTATGGTTTCTACTTGTTTGCGCTTTTCTGGGGTATTATCAAAATTATTTACATGCTTCTGATCCTCTACTACTGTTTTATGTGATGCACCAGCTAATTCTAAAGGTTTAACATGATAATTAAATGAATTACTCCAAAATTCCTCTGCAGTCGAGAATTTCTTCTCTAAAATGTTGCAGTTTATTTCCTTTAGGTTTCGTATTTCTTGAGATTGTTCCTTTGTATATGGTTCTATTGTGAATTCCATACCTTGTCTGAATATATGAACATTATCTTTGTTAATATTTGAAGAAATAGTAGATTCTTCGGTTTGTGATAATGTGACTCCTGCGGGAATTGGGATACTAAAGCATTCATAGAATTCCTTTGAGAGAATTGATTCAGATCTTGGTAAATTATAGTTTCCAACTTGCATAGACTTTAGCTTTAATGTCGTCAACGCCGATCCTCTGAAACTTAAAGTGTTCGGAGAAATCTTTGAGTGCGAAACCAAATGCTGTACTTGTGGCCCATTGAATAAATCCATGAATTGAATCAGTTCATTATTAATTGTTACAGAGCTGTCTAGCATGTAATAAACGGCACCAAGTTCAGCTACATCATAATTTTCAAACCGTTGTTGGAAGTATGGCAAATAACTGTCGTTCGGTATATCTATAACCAAGACCTTAGCAAAAGACCGCTCTTTTTCTAAAACTTGATCTGGAGTGACAACAGTCCCATTATCTAACGTAACCGATTCACCCTTTGTTAGTTTTGCAAACAGTGGCCCCCTAGGCACCCCGAGCTTTACGGCCTCTTCAACTCTAAATTTCCCTCTGATCTTGTTGAAGACTACTTCATAATTGGTTGTAAGCTCTTCGTTCTCAAAATGTTGTGGGAGCTGTATATTTAGATGAGGGTCAGAGGAAGGTTCGTACTTCATAGTCTTATCAACTTTCTTGGGGAACATATGCGATACTATATCTTTTAGCAAAGTTGTCTCTACTTGTTCCTTAAAAATATTGCTTTTCGTCGGTGTTTTTGCTATTATAATTGGATTCACTTGTAACAAATTGTCTTTATATGGCTTGGTTTTATCATTTAGTATATTTGTTGATAAATCAATCCCAAATCTGAAGACAAAATATCTCCAAGTGGATACTATGTAGTTCAGAAGGTCATTTCCATAATGGAGCATTAAATTCTCCTTACCTTGATCAGCAATTGTCAGAATCATACCAGGTAACCCACCAATACTAGACCAATCCAATTTACCGGTCAAAAAGATATTCCCAACTTTTGATATTTTAATTTTGTTCTCTGTTAAACATCTTTGTGCACCTTCAGCTATCTTACCAAAAAAATAACGTTCTCCGTTATCAGCCTGTAATAACAGCAATGGATGCTGAGTGTCAGCAGTCGGATGTGCAATCGGAGTAAATGTGAACATCGAGGAGTGATTATGTTCTTGACGAGAGTCTCTTTTTTTCACTTGTACCACTATATTTTCCTTGGCCCTGCTCCTATTCTTCTCTATAGTTACCTTCTTATTCCCTTTCTTGATCCTGCCAGGTATATATACCGATCTAATGTGCTGGTACTTTGAGATGTTTTTCAAAGTATTACACTTATTCTTTAATAGCCACAACAGTTTTTTGTTTTTTTTATGTTTTAATCCTTCTTATTTTTTTTTTTATTTTGAAAAAATTAAGATTTAAACAGTATAAAGCTTATTTTTTTTTTATATATATCTCCAATTTTTGATTAATAAAATAAAGGATTACCTTTAGACTTCAGTTTTAGAAGTTCTGTTTTGGGTCTTGATTCCATCTTTACAATTGATTTTGATATATTTATAAGCTATATTTGTTGCGATGAGCTCATCGCAGTATTTTTTTTTTTTCATTTGACGAAAATTTGTCAAAAATCAAAATTTCAGAAATGCCAATTTAGAAAAAAACACCTATGTTCGATTCTCGACAGCGATATATAAAATATATTTTTGAGAAAAAATAAATAAAAACCAAATGAGCATCCGTTCGATTCTCGTTTGTACCGTCATTTACTGAATAAAATTTTCGGAACGGAGTCAATACCACCCTTTTAGCTACGTTAATTGGTTTTGTAGAGCGATGAGCACGAGTCAGTCCTTAGAAAGTACCGTATAACATTTTGTATATTCAGTTAAGAAATAAATTAGAGCCATCTACAGTCTTTATGGAGTAGTAATGTTATATGGATTAATTAATTTTTATTAGTTTAATTAATTTATTTTTAAATGAGAATTAAATTATTATATTAGTTGTTTTAAATATATATATAAGGCAGTGGCTTGTACATTTTTCGATTTAGGTTTCCGGTTGTTTTCGATTTAATCCTATCCTATACTCATACAAAAAACAAAGAAAAACCATTAACAAAAGGCATATATATTAGAAACACGATGAGTGAGGTTAAGAATCCAGGTAGAACCATATTAGCATCTAAGATATCAAAGACATACGATCAAGAGATTGTGGATAAGATTAATGATTTGAAGGAAAAGAAAGTGAGGCCAGAAGGCCCTCTTCTTGTTGGATTTCTCGCTAATCAGGACGATGAGGCAGCTGAGATGTATGCTAAATGGACTCAAAAGACTAGTGAAGGCTTAGGTGTCAGGTATGAGCTGAGGAGGGTTCCAGATAAGGATTTCTTGGAAGAAGCCATTATCCAGGCCAACAGAGACGATTCGATTGATGGTATTATGATTTATTTCCCTGTATTTGGTAACGCTCAAGACCAGTATCTGCAGCAGGTTGTTGCACGTGAGAAGGACGTTGAAGGCCTGAACCATGTGTATTACCAGAACCTGTACCACAATATTAGATATCTGGACGATGCGCAAACTTTGAAATCAATTCTGCCATGTACCCCATTGGCGATCATTAAGATATTGGAGTACCTAAAGATATATAACGATTTCCTGCCAGAAGGTAATAGGTTATATGGTAAGACTTGTGTGGTGGTAAATAGATCCGAGATTGTCGGAAGGCCCTTAGCAGCTCTTATGGCCAATGACGGTGCTACAGTATACTCAGTAGACGTGAATAATATTCAGAAATTCACACGTGGTGAAGGTCTGAAGTTCACTAAACATCATGTGGAAGATCTCGGTGCTTTTTCTGATGACTTGCTACAGAGCGTCTGCAAGGATGCCGACATTATCATCACTGGTGTACCTTCTAAGGACTACAAATTTCCAACAGAATACATCAAAGAAGGTGCTACTTGTATTAACTTCTCTAGTCATAAGAACTTTGTTGATGAAGAAGTAAAACAAAAGGCTTCGCTTTATGTGCCAATGACTGGAAAGGTAACCATTGCTATGTTATTGAGAAATATGTTGAGACTGATAGATAATAGAGAACATATGAAGAACTAAATTAATGGCAAGCAATAAAGAATCTATTGTATAAACTACATCTTAATTCAAAAGACATTTAAATTATCTTAGTAAAAAATAAAAAATGGAATATATAGAAATTTTTGTTATTTAATAGTTTTTCCCTAAAAGCCAAGATCAGGCTAGAAGCTATGGCCTCTCTCTTAATATATCAATCAAACCTTCCTCATCATAACTTATGATGAACTACTACTAATATTTAATTAATTATAATTAATTACCAGAGTGGATATTGTTACTCGTAGGAATTGATGTCATCTCGAAATTTTCCTTAATTTTTTTTTGGGATCGAATTTTTTTCTTTTGTCAATAGAAACAGCTAGTAATTAATGAACTGTAAGGAGTTTTGTTATATTTATTAATTGATTTGGGGAGGCTTCTAGACCTTTTAAATTAGTTTTATTGCATCCCTGTAATTAATTTAACCCAATTGATTATATTAATTTAAAAAAAATTGGGTTCCATTGTATACTCTTGGCAACAATTCTGGCCATAAGAAAGGGAAACGCAAAAATAAATTACTATATTAATACCTGATTTTTTCTGAAAAGTATTTCAAATTATTAATTGCTACTCTCCAATAAATATTTCAATTTGGTTCATACATTCCCAGATAGTTTAAAGAAATATCAGAAAATATAATTAATAACAGTACATGGATAACTACAATCAATTAAAAAAAAATATTGCGATGTCTGACTCTAAACCATACTTTCAACTAAGGAAAGAGATTTTGGAGAGCGATTCGAATCCTGCTTCAGAAAAATCTAAGGATTTATTACAGGAAACTAACATTGGTGACCAATCCAAAGTCCTAACTGAAAATGATAAATATATTGCCAGAAAAATCGATACACTCCATCCAGAGAATTTTTCTGCAACTAACAATGTTCCTTATTTCTCAACTATTGATAGTTTAACCAAGCAGTGTTCTTATAACGACTATGATAATATGTATGTCTGGAACTTCTTAAATGCCAAGAGGGGGGATTCCAATTATTGTAAAATTCCATTAAATGGTGATGATGAAGTAAGTCAAAGTGTCCTGCCAAAGTGTGTTTTTACACACCCAGTTAACACGGAGACTGAGTTCTACTCTGCATCTTCAGAGTTAGATGCTAACGGAGCAGGTGTTGTCGGTGGTGTGATTCTGGTTGAAACAGCGCATGCTTGCACAAAACTAGTATATTACGAGGACATTTCCTCTATAAATCACTTATCGACTTCTATCTCTAAAAAGATGGCACATACGCTGGATCTCAAATTGAACGCTGATGAAAGAATCCTTATAACATTGAACTTTGAGCCTTCAGGATTAGTTCTAGCCACTTCTGAAGGAAGGTTGTTGTTTGTTACCATTAGAGATCTTAACGGTAAACCTCATTTAGAACAGAAGCAACAATTAATGAGATCAAAGGGCTCTGGACCCATGTTAATTCTAAACCTATTTTCTTCAAGTAGCAATGTGGTATCACTAAAGAACGGACCTATTGTGGGTAAGGGTGAAAGACTGATCTACGCTCTAACCGAAAACGGCCGTTTCCAAATATGGCAGCTATCAATTGGCACCAAATGTATTAAAAAAATGGATGTTAATGTCTATGATCTAATAATGGATAGCCTTGTAGATATTTATCCACACGCACAGGGCTCCTTAAAGATTCAAGACGCTCATTCTGTGACATGTGATCCATTTTCACCTCAAATAATTCTATCACAGATTTCTGATGGAGAAGAGAGATCATTCATTCTTTCAACAATAATGCTGGACGAAAATTCAAATACTTGTTCAATCTTCTCTAACTACAGATTGAATACATACACACTTCCTGCAAGTGACGAGGTTTTCCAGGTTAAGCTTTATATCCCTAGTTCAATACAAGATAACATCTCTGAAAGTTTGAATATATTTGTGATGTTTGATAATGCTATTGTACTAACTCAAACCAGCTCAAGATTTGATTCTACATATACAATGAGGAAAAAATGGGAGGATATTATTAGTTTCAATAAAGATATTCAAATTTTGGCATGTAGTAATGATGCGACTACATTATACTTGCTTACTCATAATATGGGGATCATAACAATAACCCCAAAGGATAACAATGATGATTTTGAAGAAGAGGAGTCATTTGTTAAAACTCATATCGACCAAGCCATATACTTTTCACTATCCTCAGGTAACCCCATAGAATTCAATCTGCCATCTGGTCTACATTTAGAGCAGGATGAGATTGAGAAAGATTTAGATATTGCTAGCAATGAAATTCTGCATTCATCGTCAAAATATATACCTCCCACTACCGAAAATGTGGATCAACATTTAGCATTAAGAATGGCACATTATAAAAAACTCCTAGAATTTGTTAAAAATAACTTTAACTATAGTATTTCTCCAAGAATGAAACTAAACTTAATTGAGAAATTCGAGCTGTTAAACAGCTCTTTTAGGTTCCATCAATTTATCAAAAACACAGATGACACTATCAGGTATATCTGGTTAAATGTTCTCAGTGCGCATGCAAATATAGATCAGGAGACATTAATTATCAAGGAGATTAAACTATTCCCAGAACTACTAACACAATTCTTGAAAAATATTGTTACCAAAGAGTTACCTGTTAAGACCCAGAAATTTAAAGAAACTCTGGCAGATTTGATAATTGAAACTATATACGGTTCTATTCTAGAAGATGGTGAAAAGAAGTTAAGATATGAGGCTCTATCTTTGGATCCACTCGAACTAAATGATCATTTACCATGGTTCATTAATTATGATATATTGGACTCTATTAACCAAATATTTTTCGATCTTAACTTTTCTACTGAAAGACAAAATGAAGATGTATCAAACCGCCTGCTAACTATGGTTAAGATTCTTTATTATCTATTTAATCAAGTTCGTTTATATGCTCTTAAAAACAAGAGTATGAACGAAATTAATAATGATGAATTCATGCAGAAAACAAATGAGTTATATGAGAACAATCATCTCTCTTGGAATCATGTTTTGTGCGAGCAGGGTATGAACGAACAATCTCTGGAAATTGCTGAATTCTATCATGATTTTGAAGCTTTGGTCGAAACACTTGATACCTTGGATAGAGATAATTCCCAAGTTTTATATGAGGAGTACTTTACAAAATTTAAGGAAGAGTTTGCATTTGCATTGTACAAGCATTATATTGAAAAGAAAAATCTAAGTGATCTATTCTATAGATTCCCAGAGAGAAAAGAATATTTGATGACCTTCTTTAAACAATATCCTGAATATGGAAAAATTTCCTGGATACAGGACATTTTACATAAGGATTACTCCTCAGCTGCCATGACTCTTTACGATATATCGGAGAATGAGAGAAATAGTGGGAAAACTATCAATACATCCCAGTTACATTTGAATATAGCAAAATTGACTACTGTTGCTGCAAATGATGATGGCAAGAATGTCAACATATTAGGAGCTCTGAAAAAGATACAAGAAAACTTGGATGTCATTGACGGCCAACAGGACTTAATTTCCAAGCTCAATGGTACGAATGGAGAAAAGGCTTCCTTGTTGAAGAAATACGATAATACGGAATTGAAGAAAGTCTTCGAAAATATTTCCAACAGATTAAAGAAAAATGAAACTATTCGATTTGAAGAAATTATAGAGATCTATACATTAATAGATCAGGAAGAAGGCTTTTATAATGCCTTGAAACTAATTGCACTTGACGGCAATTTATTACATTTTGAGGTAAGGAAATTTCTGACGTCAATGATATGGAGAAGATGTATCTTATACAATGACTTTGCAGAATCGACGGAGAATAAAGACACTGCGATCAACTATGTTTTAACCAGGTACTTCGAAGATGAATTATTCCGTTCTGATTGTCCATTACCTAGTCCTGTTGTCATCAATGAAAGAGGTGTTTTAACTGAAGAATATTTGCGTAATGTGTACTCGAGATATGATGTAGATGTGCATAAAGTTAAGGAAATATTCGAAAAAGAGTTCGAATCAATGCAACAAAACTCTGCTAAAATACTTAATAGAATTGACGAAATTCTGGCCGGTATTGATGAGAAGAAAACGCAAGCATTTTCTATAAATTATCATAATCATACAGTCGAATACTAGACAGCTCATTTAACGCATCAATATTTAGTAGTTTAAATCTAAATACGTAATCAAATAAGTATTTCAATTATGATTATCTTCATATATTATTGTACATTAATGTTACAAAACTCTGTAATAGAATAAGAGCAGAAATCGTAAGCTACCATTATGCAAAAATGGGGTAATTGAAGGGGAAGTTATTAAATCTTTAGATTATTGAAAGGTCTAAAAGAGAAGCTACTCACTGTTAGATGTCTCTGTTTTATTGTTTACACTTATCCTCACTAGTGCCTCTGGTAATGGTTCTGTATTATCTTGATCCTCGTCAGTAGTTGTCTTTTTATTAGAATCCCACATGCCTACCTCGTAGTCACCTTCTGCGTATTGTAACAAACCAAGACTAGCCTCAGAGATATACTTCCTTATGGAATCCCAATTAGCCATCACATTCGCTACCGAGCCGGCATTAGAATGGATTTGATCTACCTGCTCACTAAGTCCGTCAAGTTGTTTCCTCATATCATCGGTCAAGGAAGTAATTCTCTTCAGCGCAGCAAGTTCTCTCTGCTTAGACAGCTTTTTCTCCTCTAATTCATCCATATTTACAGCGTAGCGTAGCACCGTGTA
Organism: Nakaseomyces bracarensis; assembly: GCF_045282275.1. Classification (NCBI taxonomy): domain Eukaryota; kingdom Fungi; phylum Ascomycota; class Saccharomycetes; order Saccharomycetales; family Saccharomycetaceae; genus Nakaseomyces; species Nakaseomyces bracarensis. The sequence goes on from NW_027263965.1 coordinate 552,754, forward strand.
TGGTATATATTGAAAAGCCCATCCCTTTTGACACCTATTCAATAAATAAATGCCCTAGCCATCTTGATCTAGTTATACTTCGCGATGAGATTTTTCTAAAGAAACGAAATTGTGCGAGGTGATAACATTTTAAAGAACTATAATAGTTTCAAGAAATAAGAACATGTCGACCTTACAAGGCCATACAGGATCTATAACTTTTAGCTAAAAATATTAACTCAAACTTAGACCTTCTTAACTAGTCTCTTTGTTACCTTGTACATATATATGCATATTGAATGACTAGAATAAATACAAAAAAAAAAAAATGAAAAATATATAAAAAAAAATATGATTATTATTTATTAAAGGTAAGCTAAGTACCCTTATGATATGCGATAGCATTATTAGGTTCGTATTAGAGTTATGGAATGATGGTACCAGCAGCAATAGTTCTACCATCCTTTCTGCAGACAATTCTACCAATGTGTTCATTCTGTGAAAATGTTAACAATGGAATCCATCTACGTTTTTCAGTAAGTTCAATTTCAACGATAGCAGCTTGGTTCGATCCTAAGTGTCTTACCTTCTTCTTAATGATAGTCTCGTAGTCCTCCTTATCTACCAAAGAAATCAGTTTACTAACTCTAGCAGGTTGTTCACAAACACCTCTGAAAAGCATGAATGGTGTACCTGGTAGTAGTGGTCTATTCATGTTGAATGTTTGCATTCTTAGATTAAACTTGTTGTAAGCTGAGATCTCAAAATCAACAGATGCTGCTATATCACCGCCTTGGATGTCTTCTGGATGAGCATGACGCAGCTTTAGCGTTACAAACTCCCCTTTAACTGCAATTGGGACTTGGTTTTGTTCCTTCCCTGAAATGATTTTGTCTACTAAAACACTTTGTTCAGATGGATAAATCGTTATAGTTTCACCCGGCTGTATGGATCCTGATTCGACCTTACCTGATATAACAGCTTCTTCATTCTTGTTAGAAGCGGAGGACTCTAGAATTGAAAAAATAAATGATGAGTCCTTTATTTCATCATAGCTGACAACACCAACCCCAGAGGCAACATTCTCCAACGTCTCAATAACGGTAAGGCCCTTGTACCAATTAGCCTCCTCAGGATACGGAATTTTGTGTACACCTTGACCAGTAAAACCACTACAAGGAACCCATAGCAGTTGATCCTCTTTGAAACCTATATCGATTAAAAATCTGTTTAGTTTTTGTTGGATATCCTGGTACCTATTCTCAGACCATTGAACAGAATCCATTTTGTTCATAGCTACAATAACTTTAGTAATATCCATACTCTTAGCTAATATTGCGTGTTCTTTGGTTTGGCCATCAAGATTGAACCCGGATTCAAATGCATTAATACCACAGTCAATAGATAATATTGCGACATCAGCTTGTGAAACACCAGCTATGGCATTGGGCACAAAGTCTCTGTGACCCGGTGCATCAACAATCGTAAAGTTGGCACTATCAGTATTGAAATCACTTGTACAAATAGAAACAGTGACACCACGTTCTCTTTCCTCCGATGTTTGATCCATAACCCAAGCCAGGTGGAAAGAACCCTTACCAATTGTCTCTGATTCCTTCTTCAATTTTCTAATATATGACTTGTCTACTGCACCCACATCTTGAAGAACACGACCCATTAGGGTAGACTTACCAGCATCCACATGACCTAACACGACAAAGCTTAAATGTGGTTTACTAGTTAGCAAATATTTTTCGATATCGATGGGCTTCTTAGGTTTGGTAGGCACTGTAGCCTTTTTGTACACTATTTTTGAATCCTCTTCCTCCTCTTCAGCAACTTTTCTGGGTTGTTCGTCGTCCAAATCCATCCACATATCATCTTTTTTATCGGAAACACTTAGCTTGCTGACTTTATCGGCCAGAATCTTCGAGGACTCTTGGGCTGCTACTTCTTTCTTCGGTTTCTTCTTCTTAAAATCTCTCTTCAACTGAGTTACAGCCGCATCAAGATCGAAATCATTGTCAAATATAGCCAATTTGACAGCAAGGTTGTCCCAACCTTGATATTCTGACATCTCCTTCTTCGCTTGAGGGAATATACTACTCATAAGCTCGTACTCTTCGTCATTCAAGTAGTCATCAAACTCATTTTCATCCTGGAAATCAGGCATTTCATCACTGATATAGTCATCGTCGTAGCTCATCCTCTTTTAGTTAGCGTCTTGTCCTGCTTGACACTAATAGAATCTCTTTTCAATTGATGTCCTGTAGAAACTCTTGGCCCTTTATAGGCCATCGAGCAGTTTTGCTTATATGTCATCAAATTTTAACAATTTTTTTTTCAGTTAAGGTTCTACGGTATTTTATGAGAGGAACCTGATTGTTATTAATAATTCTATTAAAGAGCACCCATATTTCAAATAATGCTAGCAATTAACAATGCCATATTCAATCAATCGACTTATACGAACCGATCTACAGTTATATTAATTTCACTTTATTCTAGAAATAATTTAATTAGTAATCAGCTTAGTGAACACCTATATTTACATGAATTTTAAATAAAGAAAAAAAAGAGAACTATTGTTGTACATATTATTTTCAAGGATATTAGTTTGTTTAATTTTTTTTAATGGAATTTATTTTAGAATAAATTATGCTCTGTACCACAGTTCCTGTCTTTTCTTTCTGTCTTCTCTAGCGATAGCCCTCTTTGGATGCCATTTGGACTTGATAGTTTGAAGTCTAGAGTTCATTTCCAGTGTATGGGCTTCTGGGGCCTCACTAACGATGGATATAAAGAGTGGAGAAACGTTATACTTCTGTGCTAGAGCTTTTCGACTGTTCTTGACAGGGTCCTCTGTTCTCAGTCTCTGTATTTCTGCAACATCCTCGGGCTTCAGATCATATTTCTTGCCTTCTATTGTGCTTTTGCTCACTAATACTGGAGGAGCCAGTTTACTCAGCTGTAAATCCTTCTCCTGGTACTTTAAGTGTTTCAAATACTTCCTTCTTGGATCATCTCTTGGTATAAACGCCAGTGGTAGCGTCTCGATGTTCGTAGACCCCATGCTCGATGACTGTGCCCGATTCAAGTATAAACCTGGCTCTAGGAGTCTTCCAGCCTTAAGATAACCCTTACTATTAGACGCTGAGTTGGTGGAGTTGTATATTGTAGGAGTTCCCCTCAATTCCTTAACAGGTTTGTTGCTATTACGAACAACAAACTTCCCTACTCCCTTCAGTAGAACAGGACCGGTGCTAAAACATCTTTTTCCAAAATCAACCATCTCTCTAACCAAAAAAATAAAAAAAATGTCAAAGGAGAGATCCGCAACTTTTATAAATTAGCTTAGAGTATAGACTGGCCCTTCACAAATCGTGATTAGATCGAAAACCTGTCTCTATATTCTAGTCAACTAGTATAAAATTGGTGCTCTCTTTCTAAGAACAATCTTAAAACAGGATGAAAAGAAATTCGGCCAGCCCTTATAAGTTACCCAGGGTAAGGTAACACGAAACTAACATGTGATAATTTTTTTTCATTTTTTCTCCGTCGGATATTCCGTCGGTGTAATTTTTTTTCTTGTTTATTGTTTCTTTCTTTTTTTTTGGCAAATTCCCTAATTTGAAAAATTTCGATGAGCTTGGTCCAATATAGTGCTATTGAAGTATTTGTATTATAAAAGAATAAATCGAGAGGTGAGCATTAGTTCAGATGTTTGCAACATAAAGCTGTATAGTATTAGAATTCCCCGGACATACGATAGAGGTATAATGGATACGGTAGTGAAATGGTTAGAGAGTAAGAAATCAACAGAGAAGCTAACTACAAACCTATACAAAATCCTGGTTAAGCTTGCGAAGAGGCATTCTAATGATGCGGTTAAATTTAGAAAATCATGCTTAGCTCTCGGTAAGTTTAAGGCCGGAGATTTGGAATTTTTTAAGGAATTTTCGGAAGTTTTGTTAGATGATACACCAAATGTGGTTCAACCTCCCATAAATGACGATCAACTTCCACAGGATAGTCTACGGCAGGAACGTAATCCGGGAGGAAAGGCTGATAAGGAAGCTGATATGAAACCTACGCTTTTCAAGTCGATGGAGAAACTTCGATCTGCTCCTGAATTAATAGGCAGTGACGAAGAGGGCAGTGATGAACTAAATATAACTGTGATCTCTAAGCGGGAAATGAACGACGAAGCGGGGCTTCCTAATCTACCACTACAAATACCCAAGACTGTGAATACGGATGTTCATGGATCGGAATCATCAGATTCTGACATTTCGATAGAACAAAGTGAGCTTTATGAAATCGACACTGATAATGACTGTGATGAACAATGGTATAATTATGATGATGATTATGGTAACTCTGTTGCTGATGATGATATACTAATAGAAAACACAACATTTAATAAGGCAGTACCTAGTAATAAAAGGAACATAGAAACTGCAATATCTGACAACACAGAAACCACTATACAAGTTGTTCCTATTAGTTTATCCAAAAGACTGGAATGGATCCCACCTTTCCTCGATTCTTACTCCAAGAAGTACAATGTTGATGTAGAGTTCTTACTCGGGTCATTTGTAGAATCCTCCCATGATGACCTAATCAATCCTTTTAGGAATCCGGAAAGTCAGTTCTCTATTAATGCAAGAATGGGTAGCCAAGTTGTAGCGCTTAGAAGGAACCAGAAAGATAATGCGCAAAAGTCAAAAGACTCTACTAAACTGATAGGGACTGTACTAGGCGATGTTTTGGGAGTTGGAGATAGGAAATGGAGTAAAGACAGCAATGTATCTAGTAACTCTAAAGAAGAAAAAAATAACAAGACCAATTCCAATATAGAAGATATTCAAAAAACTAGAAGGTCATTACCGGCATACAAGGCTAAATCAACTCTTTTGGAAATGATCAGAGATAATCAAGTGTGTATCGTTATTGGTGAAACGGGTTCGGGGAAAACAACACAGCTGTCGCAATATCTATATGAAGCTGGATTCTGTTCTTCTGATAAATCTATATGTTGCACACAACCTCGTCGTGTTGCAGCAATGTCTGTTGCAAAACGAGTTTCTGTCGAGATGGGTGTCAAGTTAGGAAAAGAAGTTGGATACTCGATCCGGTTTGAAGACAGAAGTAGTTCTGAGACTAAAATTAAGTTTATGACTGATGGTATCTTGTTGAGGGAATTTTTACTAGACCAAAACCTGGAACATTATAGCTGTATTATAATTGACGAAGCTCACGAAAGATCATTGAATACTGATATATTATTGGGTCTATTAAAGATTCTCCTAAATAAAAGACTAGATTTGAAGGTGATCATTACTTCTGCCACAATTAATGCTAAGAAATTTTCTGATTTTTTCGGAGGTATTCCTACTTATACTATCCCAGGTAAGACTTTTCCTGTCCAGGTAATACATACCACCGGAACAGTCCCAGATTATGTTGAAGCTGCTGTTTCGCAAGCTATTAGAATACACCTGACAAATGATGTTTCTAGTGGAGATATTTTAGTATTTATGACAGGACAGGAAGATATTTTAACGACGATAGATTTGATCAAAGAACGATTAGTTGAACTATATGGTAAGAAATATGGGATATCTACATTTGAAGAAATACAAGACGTGGAATTATTTCCAATATATTCTGCGTTACCTGCCGAAATTCAAAATAGAATTTTCCTCGAACTAGACAATGGTAAACGTAAAATAGTTGTTAGTACTAATATTGCGGAGACATCTTTAACAATTTCTGGTATCCGATATGTAATTGATTGCGGTTACTCCAAACTAAAAGTTTACAATCCGAAAATTGGTCTTGATAGTTTAGCAATTACTCCAATATCCCTTGCTAATGCTAACCAACGTTCGGGTAGAGCTGGTCGTACAGCACCTGGTATTGCATATCGTTTATATACTGATGACACTGAAATGGATGATATGTATGTTCAGACGATACCTGAAATTCAGAGAACGAACTTGGCAAATACTGTTCTTCTGTTAAATTCCTTAAGTGTCCGAAATGTGATGGAATTTCCCTTTATGGATCCACCACCAAAGCAAACATTAATGAGTTCATTATATGAACTATGGTTCCTTGGTGCCCTAGATGATAGTGGTAGACTCAGCACACTTGGCAAAAAAATGATAAAATTTCCTCTTCAACCATCACTATGTAAGGCTTTGATAAAAGCGGTTGATTTAGGTTGTGCTGCTGAGATTCTCACAATTGTCGCTATGCTATCGGTTCCACAAGTTTTTGAAAGACCCAAGGAAAGACAAGAGGAGTCAGATAATGCCAGAAAGAAATTCTTTGTTCCTGAATCTGACCATTTAACACTTTTGAATGTTTATAACCAATGGAAGAATACGAAATATTCCTCCAAGTGGTGTTCGAAAAACTTTTTGTTACATAAGTCTCTTTTAAGAGCTAAGGACATCAGAACTCAACTACATAAACTAATGAAAAAGAACAAATTTGCAATAAAATCAGCTGGTGTAGATTTGGTAAAAGTTAGGAAATGTATCTGTTCAGGTTTTGCTCAACAAGCTGCTAGGCTCTCAGGTCTCACTAAATATGTACACTTGAGAACTGGTATTGAGCTAAAGTTACACCCTACTAGTGCTCTATTTGGTCTTGGAGATTTGCCTCCGTATGTTATATATCATGAGTTATTAATGACGGAACAAGAATATATCTGTTGTGTTACATCTGTTGATCCATTCTGGCTAGTGGAAAATGGGAACTTACTATATGACATCGAACTTTTGAGGAACAACACAAAAATAAACTCTATGTTTGTTGAAGTTAATGATGATAACTCCGAATATGATGAACTCATTCAAGAACAAATCACTTCATTGAATAGGTCAAGGAATGAACGTATAAAGGCAATAAAGGCAACTCAGATCTGCAATGCTAATGAACCGGGACTTAAACAGAACCCCTCACAAAATAGCAGTCAGCAGCAAACTAAAATAAGTTCGAAACTGTTCAAACGCAGGCGACCTTTATAACATATAATGAATAATGATAGTTTAATTTTTATATACACATATTTAATACTCATAAATTATAGTTCTCATTGAACTTTACCAAATACTGCTTGAAAAACTATCGACAGTATTGTATAATGAGTTTTGGAAGCCGCCAAACATCCCACACTCAGCTTGTTCATACAGTTGTCTTGCTTTCGGTAACCAATTCCTCATGTTTTCAATCCTTCTAGTACTAGCAGGATGAGTACTTAGAAACTCAAAATTGGCTCCTTGCATTGTTCTTTTCTCATATTCACTCATGCGTTCCCATAGTCGAACCGATTCATCTGGATGGAAGCAGGCTCTTGACATAACCATTAATCCGATATAATCCGCCTCCGTCTCCATCTGCCTAGATGCCGGCATCCTCATAAAGCTGTCCAGAAGTAATCGATTAATACCTTCAACTCCAGTAATCGTATACATTATTATCCCAATTAATGAATAAACAGGAGCTTTTGACAGGTTTTCAGCTGTGTGTCTCGCCAATTGATGTGCAAACTCATGTGAAAGTACGGTGGCTATGCCGTCTTCATTTTGACATATATTCAGCATGGAGCTAAATATAAAAACTTTACCATTTGGTAGAACAAACGCATTTGGTGGTGCCCTCGGGTCATTAACTATGTGTATCTTCCATTGGATGTCTTTTAGCAGATTACTATCCACACCTGGTTCCTTTATTGCAGCTTCAACAATTCTTCTAAATATCTTGTCTACTTTACGAGTTAACGGATGATTCTCTGGGATTATATGACCTTTGGTTTCATTCAAGATGGATTTATAACTGTATTGCCCTATTCGACGCTCCAGCGAGGGAGATACCCATATGAATCTCGATCTATCACTTATTGGGGCCTTCTCCAAATGAGTGACATAGAAAAGGCCTCCCAAACCAAAAGTAACCATTAAATACCTCCTTCCCGTCTTATCAAAGAGCAACTGTGTGAATGTGGCATTGTTTCTATTGTCAAATTTTCTGTAAGTAGCGTATAGTCTAGTGGACTTACTCCATGGTTGTGAATATGGATTCTGTTGGAAGCCCTTAAGAAACTTGAAGTTTTTCAATATTGGTTTAAAGTTTCTAAACATTATATAATCTTTACAATAGGTGTTGAGATCACTAAGATTGTTAATTGTATTTATTCAGATATCATCTCATCTCATCTTATCACACACCTTCAAGAACTGGATGATTTATATCGGCATGACGTCTTCGGTGACTATATTAACAATTTTAGAAATCGAGTAGATATATAACCTAGATTCTATCGATAAGAGTGAAATAGCATTAGTTTGAGTGTTTCTCTAGTTACTTACAAATTGGAAAAAAAATGGTTTTATAGTTATTAGTCGTTGCATCCCTTAGCGCTAGATTTCGAAATCAGGCTCAGCCATAGCAACAGGCTGCTGTGCAACGCCTTGGTTTTTAAGTTCTTGGTACCTTTGTTTAGTTTTGAAGTATAATAGCCAAGCTGTTAAGGTGAATATCAGCAATGTGACCAATATGCTTACGATATCAAATATTTTCGACCCAGTAGAATCGCTTTCTGCGAGACTTTTAATTCTCGAACCAATAAATAGATAAATGAATAATTTTGGAGTTGTGATAATGTTTGCTATAGTAAAGTTTCTGATTGAGATACCATAGATACCTGCTATGGCACCATTTGTTAGAGAATATGGAAATGGGCAGAGCCTTAGAAGAGCCAACATTAGATAGCTATTATCCTCTTGTAGAATGGAGGCTAGTGCTTCAAATCTTTTATTCATATGAACCAATTGCTCTGCTCTCGAGTGAAGTAAATTCTTGAAAACATAAAAGGATGAAACAGAACCGGTAACAGAACCTATCGCTAGAATGATAAACCCATGTAAAGAGACCCCATATATTAGACCTGTGATAGTGGATAATGATGAGTAACCTATCATTGGGGGGAAGGCCACAAAAAATAGAAGAATTAGGAGAACAAAATTAGTTGATTTACGTTCATGTAAATCTTGTGACATCTCAAGAACTTTTGCCAAAACCTTTTTATGGAATATCAACATTAAAAGCCCTAATACTGCTACACATACACCGAAGAGGACAACTAAGATTCTCTGCCATTTTGGTAGGCTATTAAAATGATCCAGGGCACGGTATGACGTCCTTTTAATTGTGTGTAACAACCTTTCTCTAGGAGTCATATTGTACAAATTGAGATAGTTTGTATCATCGTCATCATTTTCATCAATTCCCAAGCCACCAAAGATAGACTTATTTGGTAAGCTATTAACGGGGTCATTGGGGAAGGTATCTATATCATTGTTGGTAAAGTCATCTTCATTTACTGTGGAAGCTGTTCTAGCTTCATATTCCTCAGCCATAGTGCACGATACCAATAGTTGGGTATAATTAAGCCTTTATAATATGTGTGTCAATGGATCAGGTTATGTTAAAAACTTTCCATTGACAGGTATCGATCGAATCTATTCACTTTGTTGTAAAAGATAATCTGGAGAATTAATAGGATTACTTAGAGTTACAGTGATGCGGTACAGTTTGTTCCCTTTGAATCCACGCGAGCATGAAAAATAGGATGCTCTTCTGCATTGTGACTATATACAAAGTCTTAGAAAAATTAAATGCTGAGATGATATGATATTATGAAGACTTTTATGTATAGTCTCTATGCTTGAATATTTAATTAAATAGGAATATTTTATTATGATAAATTGTTTTGTATTCTAGTAGATTTTTACCCGTTGTTTTTATCAGTGACTGTCGGTATTGTTAGAGCTGGACGATGGCATTGACGATGCTCCAAGAGAAATACTGTTGCTCCTACTCCTTAAGGAGTTAGAACTAGATGCCAGTGATCGGTTGCTGCTTTGGTTATAACCTCCTGCTCGTGGTGAGCTGCCTACTGAAGAGGATTGATTTTGAAGTAGTAATTTTCTTCGATCATTGATTACCGGAGAGCCAGACAGATTATCAGTAGGCAGTTTTTTTAAGCCATTCTTATGCGGACTGCTCATATAATACAGTCTCTCTGTGCTGTTGTTGCGATAATGGCGATGCATTCGATTTGCGAACCTATCATGTTTCATTGCCGAAAATGTTGAACCTGAAAACGATTTTGCTTTATGGCTGTGACTACTGGATATCTCGGATTTTCTTCTTCTATGTCTTGCAGAAAGATTCGTAGTGTAGGCACTAAAACTATCTGATGAATGTTGATTGTGAGAGACATTTTTTTCAGATAAAAGGGATAAGGATTTGGCAGATTCTGACTCTAACAGATTGTCATCTAAAATATTGTTTTCCGTACGATCTTTTGAATTGGCATTCTGGATGAGGCCAACAGGTAAGTCAGAAAATTGTAAAGGATTTTTTATGGAAGAGGATACGATCAGTTTACCTTTTAGGAATGAGATAGCTTTATCTAATGCAAATTCTTGCCCGCAATGGTTTTGTATTATAGATATTTTTGGCCAAGTTGCTTGAGCACCATTAGTTATTTCTCGTAAGATGAATGTCTTTGTTGGATTACAGATTAGGTCTGTCCAACGTAATAAAGTATTCATTTCTGGTAGAATAGTGATATCACCTGAGTATTGCTGGGACAATACAGATCTCATCTTTAGTAGCAGATTCTTCGCAAAACCTAGCTCGCTACCTACTTCAAAAAGATGAATAAGTTCATTGGACATAAACTTATATACACTGGATAAATTTTGTTTGAAACGTGCACTAAATTCATCTTCTATTTCACCTCCAACACACGAAACAGACAACTTCAAAAATGGAAACACATGAATGTTTACCTGACAGGCGATAATATGATCAATATTAAACATTTCAGACAGTCTGGATATAGGTAAGTCATTATCTACAGAACCATCGACGAATTTAACAGAAGCGCTACCCGCCCACTCTCTTACTTCGCCTGTGATTGGATCCTTCTCATACAAGGGACTCGAAGGGAAGATAGCAGGTAGTGAACAGGAAGCACACACCGCTGACCAAATCAGAACATTCGGTGCTGTTAAATTATTTAAAAGTCTAGGTTGCTCAAAGAGAGTAGCAGCTGATACAGGGATGTTTAGGATCTTACCTGTTCTATTATATGCCTCCCTGAAAGTCATATCTCCGAGGAATTCAATTACAGTTTTAGCTAGCTGTTTATTGTCAAACCAAGTACCATCTTTGAAAAATCTGGATATTTTGATCAATAGATTTTCACCTTCTGTTTTCTGTTTGTCATCTTGGAATATATTGAAGTCTTGAGAAACTATTCTTTCTAGCAGCTCTGGGATTTCTTCTTTGTGACGAACGCATAAGATACTAGCCACTATAGCGCCTGCACTACTACCACTAATCACTCGAGGCAAGAGATCTAACTCAAAAAGTGTAGCTAACACACCTATATGAAATAATCCAAAACTTCCACCACCACTTAACACAAGAGCAGTTCTACCTATATTTCTTCTTGTCTGCTGTAATATACCTAGCAGATAGGTATCATCTAGATCTGAATGTAGTAAGGATTCTAGGCAAAGTTTTGATTCCGTAACATATTGATCTATCAAAAATTTTGTTCCAACATGCGAGTGTCTATAAAGATTTACATTACCCATATTACCCAAATTCCTTATCCAGTTAGTCCTTATTAGGTATAATAAATTTGAATAGTCATTTTCTAGTCTTAGTTCTCTCATTTTCTCTGTAACTTCTTTAATGAGCTTGTAATCATATAAAGCCGACTCTGTTGTCTCTTTCCATTTATTTGTATTAGTCAGTTCATCTAATTTTAGACTGGCGTATTTCCACTCTTCATAAGATAGGGCTAGTTTTTTCTTCCGCATATATCTCTCAATGAGTTCTTTCTTATCATATTCACCAATAAAAGTGTTATAAAGACTTCTTTTAATATTGAAGCAATAAGATTCAAATAAATCCTTGTATGATAACGTGGTGGGGAAATTTTCAACTGTATCATCCTCCTGTTCCTCTCCTTTACTTTGTTCGATTTCTAGTTCATTACTGAGAGCCAAATCATCATCTGTTTTGTTAACCAGGGGGTCTATAACTGTTTCAGAATCCATAGTATCTAAACTACTATGTCTCGATTGGTTTTCATTCTTAAAAGTATAATTTTGTAATGCTTTATTAGTCTCTGACGCAAGTTTCGGGGGCACTTCAAGTTGTTCATTGAACAGCTCTGGTTCTTTCCTCAGAAGGTATTTATAATACCTCTCTATTAAAGGCTGCGTAAACGCCTTTTGTGGACTGTCATCATCGATCCTGTCGAATTCTTGGTCATCTGCGATAAGTTTTGCCAAATCATCAAAAGATGACTGCCTTTCTGTGAAATAACGCTTTAACGTTCTAACATGAACCGGCATAAGTATGTTTTTGTTTGTAATATTACTAATAAAAGATTATTCTGCTTATTTATGAGTAATTTCCCATTTAAATATTATTCTTCCTTTATATTGGAATACAACTTCAGCTCAATGAAAACACTTTTCTGCTTTTTTTCCCCCCAATATAAGAAGAGAAGGGTTTTTTTTTGTTTTTATATATTGTAGTAATTCAGTCACTTCTTCTCAAGCCAAATACCAAAAAGAACTGGGAAAATATTAAACTTCTTGTTTTAGAATTATTATTCAATAGTATTAAATTGATAAAATAAATATAAGCTTAACCCACCAAGAACAACACGTACAATTAAGTAATATAAGACAACTATTAATTAAAGCAAGTTAGAAAGAAAACCAGGCAACACAAAAATATATATTACCTACTGTGTATATAAGGGGCGGGGAGCAGACGGCAGAGAAAAGGGACTTTTGTATGAGGTTTTCTACACACTAGAAGATTAAATAAATTCAATATAATATAGGAGCATTCATAGAGCAACCGCAAGAGACAAAGTTAAAAGTGTAGGTGAAAGACAGCCCCAGCAACGATCTACCTTCTCCCTTGATCATGTGATCTATAATACTTCGTATTTTGTGATCTTGAGTTTACTTGTTTCTTATATAGGATATGATGAAATAGATATTGATGAATATTTATTATCGAGAGTTGTCTAAGATGAGCAGTACTAAACTGGATTCTAATCAAAAAAGTTGTTAATTCTGGAATAATAATTATTTATTATATATGAAACTTTTTATTTTCATTTTTAATGTTTAGTGGCTCTCTGGCAACAAGTTTATTGAACTTTTGAGTATAAAACAAAAAAAAGACATTATTATGATCAAGTGATGTCAATAAGTACTCTTGAAACTATAACTGCTATTGTTATCCATTATAGATAAATCTAAAGCCCTTTTTCAAATTTTTTTTATGCTCTTGGCGCTTATAACCAATACGAAGAAAAAAACATAACTACAACAAGAATTATTATATTATCTTTACTACAATACAAAAATAGCTTCATCATACCATATCGTTTGAAGCACTAGTAAGGCCGCTGGATTGAAATATGTTAGTACGATATAGAGCAAGTGGGAGGTGATGGGGGCTTATACCAAGAATTCAAAAAAAATAAAAAAAAGGGATCTGTTGTGAATTGGGTGTTCAACTGATGCAATATTAATTAAAAATCAATTGAATACTAATTCTGATGAGCCACTATATTAGTGCCTCCGCAAATTGCCAAACCATATTCCCTCATCGAATCCGGGTCTCTCATTACCACTTATTTGCATTTTTTTGGCGTTTCACACATCGTTTTTATGCTTGTGAAAAATTAGACGTTTCCCTTTTCGGACAATTCTGATCAAGAAAGGAAATTTAATTATTTTTTCGCGTCTCTCTTCATCACTAGCATGAAGAAGATCTTTTTTGAAAGTCCATTTTTTGCTTAAACTTCGTGATATAACCAGCAGAAAAAAAGAAATACAACTACGATCGTTTTTCATTTGCTACGTGTATTTAATAGTGAAAGAGGTGGAATAGCCAGTAATTACGTGGTTCGTTACTAAGTTTTTTACATTCATGATAGAATATTCAGATGTAATAAAGTACATTCTCTTTGTGGACATGGGGGTCTATTGTATCAATATAAGAGAATGGATCCTTCCTACTAAGGACACTCGAGAAATATAAACAAATAACACCAAAGGAGCAATTTACAATAAAAAACAAAACATAAACAAATCAAAAAAACAAATATTATAATACATTTTATAATATATTAACAGGAAATAATTTGGGTTGAAATATTAATATAATATAATAATATAATAAATAAACATTGAAGGACAAATTAGATTGAACACCAAATAATAAAACAGGGGTTAGCTACTAGTGAAGAAAAAAAAAAGTTACGAAAAGGAATAAATAGAATCTACATCAGAAATCTCGTTCATATAAACGTTTGGGTTTATTTTATATATATTTTTGATTTAAAACTTGCTAAAGAATAGCTGCTACCTAACGGAAAAATAAAAATTTGAAAATGTACAGTTCTATGTATGGTTCGCCATTTCCAAAGATAAATCCTAATGTTAGGTATAGAACTGCTCTAGAGAGAGCCGGGTTTGATGTCAATAATAATACCTCGAGAAGAGTTGTATCTGGAAACTCTGTGAATGCTCCTAGAGCAAAGAGTCCACCATTACATTCTATAACTCAGAACAAACCACAAAACCGAGGTAGAGTAGTCAGCAACACGACAACAACACCAACTAAGGCTCCATCAATTCCAAAAACCAATGCACAAAAATCCCCTGTTGTAGATACAAACAGTTCTAATCATTCTAGGGAAATAGAAGAAGAAGAAAGGACCTCGATACCGTCACAGAAAAACCCTGGGCCTCCAGTTTTTGAAGATGACCTCCCAGAGAATCCCTATGCTAAGAGCACAAGACCTCCTCCACAGTCAGCAACGTCTAATTACCCTAACAACTCTAAAGAAATGAATACAAACCAAACAACCGAAGATGATTTACAAACACCTCTTGATCTCAACACTTCACCACATATCGATGCAGTGCTTGCCAATCCCATCGAAAAGAGCTTTCAAATGCTAACTCAGAACGATACATCAATGAGTTTGAACTCTAATACTAGTGAAGAAATAGAGAGAAAATCAAATATACTCGACAATAACTTTGGTAACAGCGATTACGGTGAAGACAGAGAGAATTCAGATTTTGTTCCAGAAATCGAGCCACCTAGAAGGTCCTCTCTAAGAGGTTCAAACCAAAGTCAGAGTACTAGTTCAAAAAACATTGAGGACGATATCGATGCGGATCTAAACCTTGAACCTCAGTTAAGCTTTGGTAATAACCATCAACAAGATATTTCTGACACAGAAAGTCTTGAATTTAACCCCAATGCAGACTTAAGTGCCAACCTAGAGGAAGAGCCTATTGATTACGGTAGAGACATCAACTTAAATGATCCAATCGATGACGACATTGACGAGGATACCAGAATTAAATCATTAAGGTTGGATAATATTGATGAAAAACCTTTATTACTACAAGATGAGAACCCATCTCAACAATATGTAGAACTAAAAAGCAGAACTTTCCAGAGAGTTGGTGAACCTGGGAATAACGAGGAGAAGGATGATATAATGGAGGACGACCAGCCTGTAACAACAACAAACTTACAAGTTGAGAAATTAATCGCTCAACTTGATGATGTATCGCTTTCAAGAAACATGGATATTAACACAGGCTCTGATAATTCAATTATTGGTTCAGTAGAAAACACAAATATGGATGATATTCAACGGAATTCTAGCAAGTTTAAAAAGTCTAGTGCATATCTTTCAGGGTTTCCAATGGATCTAAAAGATATTAATGATAAAAATATCTACGAGCAAGATAACATCATTAGTAATAGATCCTCTAAGTCATCCCACAACACTGATCCAAGGGCTAATTCTAACATAATTTCACCAGGTAACGGTACTCCTGTATTTTACAAATTCAAGCAACCTTCTCCTGGTAACTTTGGTTCACTAGACTCTCTACAGCCAGCACAATCAGATGTTCTTGAAACTCCTTCGAAGGTGAGCAGACAATTGGAGCACAATAATGTCAATGTCCCGGAATTTAATATTGAAGATACATCAAATGAAGAGGCCAATACACCAGAATTACCTACTCCAGAGATTAAATACCCTCCAGGTGAAGGACCCTGTAGAAGATGTAAATTGGATATTGATGGTAAAAGAATTTATTCGAAGAAGAACAATGAACTATCAGGTCAATGGCATCGTCAATGTTTTCAATGTACCAAGTGTAGCACCACCTTTAGCAAGTCTATTCCTTGCTATATACTTAATGATCAAATCTATTGCCAGAAGCATTATCACGAGGTTAATAATAGTATTTGCCGTGTTTGTCAGAAGTTCATCGAGGGTGAATGCTTGGAAAATGATAAGATAGAGAGATTCCACATGCATTGTCTGACATGTGTACTATGCAAGAAAATAATAACAAATGACTACTACATCTTCAATGGTGAAGTACCCTTGTGTGCAGAACATGATATTGATCAGTTACTAAATGAAGGTTTAATGAGCGATTCTTATGCATCCAACTCAGATGTAGATAGGAAGAATACACTTTCTAGAAGAAGAACCCGTCTCATCAACTTTAACTAACCATAAACTTGCTTTCACATTTTAATGAGTTTTGTACTTCTTCTTGTCACAATCCTATTACAAGGTATACACTGAACCCCATTTTCTTGGTGTTTTTCATTTCCTAATGCCCCGTTATACAATCCAATATTTAGAAATTCATAATTGCATTTATATAGATAACCAATCTATGTAACCAAATAGATATATTGCATCTTTTACAACTCTGATAGTAGTTTTATTTATACTCCTGAACGTCATAATTTAGTCAGCATTCATGATGGAAGTTAATCAATTCGAGTTTGGGCATATTCTTTATTATCCTAGTAACGTTTATTCTTTTAAATTATATTTCTTATTTTATATTAGTTTACAGATGCTTACACATATTAATTATGTAGAGTTATTATGAATTAAATAACTATAGTTATTTAATTTGACTTCTTATTGTTTCTTATGACCACGAGATGGGAAATTCACAAAGTAATACCTATGTAATGTAGAATGACATCACAGAGGATATTATATCTATCAATGAAAGTTAATAAAACTGATTTGATTGGTCAAATAATCTAGTCACTAAACTTATAAGAACCAGAAGCCATTGTAATACTACCACCTCTGTAGGAACCACGCTTCATTTTATTTTTGTTCTTTGTGAAATCTTTACCTCTAACTCTACCTAATCTTTCATTTGCCATTTCACCCCATGTACCTGCGGCACCCTTATAAGTATTGTCAGTAAGTTCCCAAGCTTCAAAAGAGATCTTCTCTCTTTCAATTCTGGAGAAGTGCCTTCTTTGGCCCTCTTTGATCTCATCCTTCCCTGCGGAGATATTCAATTTTTGTCTCTTGGCCTTAGCCTCTTCAGATTCTGAACTATCTTCGCTTTCGGTCTCCTTTTTATCTTCTTCAGAGTTTTCCTCCCTTTCTCTCTTCTTGTTCTCTTCCTTTTCTGATTCAGAATCAGAGTCGGAACTAGAATCACTGGATTCAGAACTTGAAGAGGAGCTAGAAGAAGAGCTGCTAGAGGAATCAGAATCGGAGTCAGAATCACTTGAAGAGGAAGAAGAACTAGATGATTCGGAGTCAGAGCTAGATTCACTGGAAGAGGAGCTAGATGAGGAAGAGCTAGAGCTAGAAGACGAACTCGAGGAAGAGCTAGATGAATCAGAATCAGAATCAGAATCAGAACCTGAATCAGAACTAGAACTAGAACTAGACTCAGAGCTGGAAGAGCTGGAAGAACTGGAAGAGCTGGAAGAGCTTGATGAAGAGCTTGAGGAAGAGCTAGAAGATTCAGAATCAGAGTCCGACTCAGAGCTGGAAGAGCTCGAGGAAGAGCTAGAAGATTCAGAGTCTGAGCTAGAAGAACTCGAGGAAGAGCTGGATTCAGAATCAGAGCTTGAAGATTCAGAGTCTGAAGAACTCGAGGATGAATCAGAATCCGACTCAGAGCTAGAAGATGAAGATGAAGAACTAGAGGACTCAGAGTCTGAGCTGGAAGAAGATTCAGAATCAGAATCCGAGTCTGTGGTAGTCTTCTTTTCCTCCTCCTTCAGTTTTTTACTCAACTTTGGCAATTTTTCTTCCTTCCTGTCCTTAATAGAACCCATTTTTATTGTATATTTGCGTAGTTTTTTTTTGTTTTTTTTATCTTAAATTATTATTTTGTATTTGTTTTTGAAATAGTCCTTACTTTTTTTTTTTTATTTTGTATGTTTTCAATTGCAAATGCACGAACTATCTATCTTTCCAATTTTCCTATTATAAGCAATTGAATCAATATCCTTATAGCCCTAACAACAATTAACCGTTATCACACATCGAAGGTCATCGCAAAAAAAAATTTTTTTTTTTTTTTTTTTTTTTAATTTAATTTAATTAATTTTTTTTTTTTTTGGGAAATTTTTCATCTCGAAGGGAAATGAAAATTACTTTTGTTCTCCTTCATTAAAGTTACCCTGCTTGAACGATGAGAGAAAATGTTACCCAGCTCAAGTAAATATTTACCCTGATATTCACGTGACTATATAAACAAAGATGAGAGATAGAGAGAGAGTCATAGAAGTATCTTATTCATGGCAAGTTTAATAGTTGAAGGTTAAGTTATTTGATTCTTTAATTTTACAGTGAAACATATGTTTCTTATTATTTGATTAAGTTACAAGGTTGTTCTTCTTTAATTTTGATTAAATTACAAAGTTGTTCTTCTTTAATTTTGATTAATTACAATGGCTGACACCCCTTTTGGAAAGCTCCCTTCTCCTGGTTATTATTTTTATCAAAAAAATAAAGTCAATTGTATCTAATTGTTTTATCTAATCTAATCTACAAGCTTATGTATTATACAGTATAGTGTCTTTTTTTTTTTTTTTTTTACCTAATCAGGAACTCTATCTCCACAGAAGAATCGAAATCTCAACCCAAATCCTTCTTTTTCTAATAGAATCATATCAATATCAATATCAATATCATAGCATCACATATCAATCGTATCCAATAGTCCGTCTGTTGTGGCTTTTTCATTTCTATGTGTGGAAAATGCAAGATTGTCCGAAACAACTGACTCAACCCCTTCTTAATCTCATTAATATCTTTAACTTTCGAAGTGCAGTTATTTCTTCGTGGCTGCCCTTTTTCATTTTTTTTCCTTTGTTTAAGCAACAAATAATGGTGGCTGACACATTTTTTACATCGTATTCCTACAGAGATAAAGTATCTTCCACGTATTCCCATTTGTCACAATTATTACTTGAGTGGAACATGTCCCGGGATCCCGGTACCGGTGATAAGATAAATCTTTGGAGATAAGATTAGAAAAAAAGGATCCCAAAAAAAAACAAACAACAAAGTTAAAATGTGTCACGGACCAACGGTAGTTTGAACATGGCCAACAACACAAACTCTCGTAGCAGCCACATATAACGATCACTCCAATTATCTGTCACCATAAGAAAATAGCACAGTGAAAAAAAAAGATGCGAAATCGGTTTTCGCTTAATAAAGGATAAACCAATTGGATTGTGAATACGCAAGCGAGAGGAGAAAGTAACGCACAGCACAATGGGGATCAACTTCGTCTTCGTCTTCGTCTTCGTCTTCGTCTTTCGTCTCTCTGTTAACATATCACCCCCCCCAATTCCCGCGGAGATATTAAAGTAAGAGATAATAAAAAAAAAAGCAATAATCCCTTCGTACATTTCTTCGATTACCCCACCGTATTAAAAAAAAATGAAAAAAAATAAGAAAAGTGAGAAAGATATCGAATATACAGAAATCACTGTAGCTTAGACTGGATAGTCTTTTTTGATTGTAAGAGCAAAAAAAACACACACAAAAAAAAACGAAAATCGCAAGAGAACTTCACACACAAACCATATCACCTACAACGAGATAAGGAATTAAAAAAAAAAAAAAATAAAAAAGCAATTTCTCTCATAACGCTAAACAATAAAAAAAAACGCGTAATTGCTTTTTTTTGTCTGTATGGTATAATTTTTCCGTTTTGTTAATGACACATTTTTCTGGGGGTGTATCTGTGGGCCGATGAAAAAGTTTTTCTTTCTTTCTTTCTCCAATTGTAGGGTGACACAAAAAATAGTGTGTGGATGTAGCCCCAAATACGCAGAAACACCAGCAGCACAGCCCAATGGACGCCCGATAGTGTGGTGACACATATTACTCAATTTACTGAAAGAGATAGCGAGAAGAGAAACGGAAAAACTTACCTTTTTATCTATGAGATAATCAATAGCAGAGAGAGAAGAGATTACAGAGAGAAGATAGAGAAGATAGAGAAGATAGAGAGAAAGATAGTATTAAGGTTGTGGGGAGTATTATCGAAGAAGAAGGGGGATGTTGACGAAGATGACGACATTGCTAATGGAGTTTTCTTTTATTTTAAAAAAGTAAATTTTTTCTCCTACTCCTTCCTTTTGTAATGGGATAAAAAGATTTCCAAATATATAAAGGACATCTTTTTGAATTATTATTGCCTTCTAACGGAAGTTAAACTATTTGAAAGAATAAAATAAAATTAAGAGTAAGACCAGAAAAAAAACACTTATTTCTTCTTTCTAAATAACCATAGAAAGAAAAAAAAATAATAAACTCTTTTAATAAATAAAAAAAAAAAATCTTTTAGAATATGCTAAATCGATTTCTTTCCAAGTCGGGAAGTAACGATGAAAAACAATCTACGACTATAGAGACACAACATGACTCTAAGGAAGTATTTTCTGTTGCTGACAACACTTCGAAGGAGATCTATGAGATCGATAACGAAGAGATAAACCAAAGTGGTTCTAACGATGCTGTTTTGCATGAGGATGATGACTTTGAGGCTCCTACCGAGGAAGAGATGCATACTCTAAGGCACGTTGCCGGTAGTATTCCTCTGAGATGTTGGTTGATCGCTATTGTTGAGTTGTCTGAGAGATTCTCTTACTACGGTTTGTCCGCTCCTTTCCAGAACTATATGCAAAACACTCCTCAGGACACTCCTAAGGGTCTGTTGGGTCTTGACTCCCAAGGTGCCACTGGTTTGTCTTACTTCTTTCAATTTTGGTGTTACGTTACTCCAGTTTTCGGTGGTTGGGTCTCCGATACTTACTGGGGTAAGTACAACACTATCTGTGTCGGTGTGTTTATCTATGTCTGTGGTATCTTCATTCTTTTCATCACTTCTATCCCTGGTGTCACTGACAGGAACGGTGGTCTAGGTGGTTTCATCGTTGCAATTATCTTGATCGGTATCGCCACTGGTCTGATTAAGTCTAACTTGTCTGTCTTGATCGCTGACCAACTGCCAAACAAGAAACCTAGAATTATCATTACAAAGAAGGGTGAGAGAGTCATTGAAGACCCTAACTTAACTTTGCAAAACGTCTTCATGTTCTTCTACTTCACTATTAACGTCGGTTCCTTGTCCGTTATGGCTACTACCGAATTGGAATACCATAAGGGTTTCTGGGCTGCTTATCTGTTGCCATTCTGTTTCTTCTGGGTCGCTGTTGCGGTCCTAGTGTTAGGTAGGAACCAATACATTAGGCCTCCTATCGGTGACAAAGTCATCTCCAAGTCCTTCAAGGTCTTGTACATCTTGTCTAAGAACAAGTTTAACGCTGACTCTGCTAAGCCATCTTGTAACCCAGACAAGAACTTCCCATGGTCCGACAAGTTCGTTGATGAAATTAAGAGAGCTCTAAAGGCCTGTAAGGTGTTTGTCTTCTATCCAATTTACTGGGTTTGTTACGGTACCATGTTGAACAACTTTGTTACCCAAGGTGGTACCATGGAATTGCACAACTTGCCAAACGATTTCTTGCAAGCTTTCGACTCTATTGCCTTGATTGTATTCATTCCAATCTTCGAAAGATGGGTCTACCCATTCATCAGAAGATACACTCCTCTAAGACCTATTACCAAGATTTTCTTGGGTTTCATGGTTGCCTCTGGTTCCATGGTCTGGGCTGCTGTCTTGCAACATTTCATTTACACTAAGGGTCCATGGTACAACCACCCATTGGACCACGATTCTCCAAACCACATTCACGTCGCTTGGCAAATTCCTGCTTATGTCTTGATCGCCATTTCTGAAATTTTCGCCTCTATTACCGGTTTGGAGTACGCTTACTCAAAGGCTCCAGAATCTATGAAATCTTTCATTATGTCTATCTTCTTGTTGACTAACGCTTTCGGTTCTGCCATCGGTTGTGCTTTGTCTCCAGTCTCCGTTGATCCAAAGTTCGTTTGGTTCTACACCGGTTTGGCTTGTGCTAGTTTCATTGCTGGTTGGGCCTTCTGGTTCATCTACTCTGGTTTGAACGACGAAGAAGAAGCTATGAACGCTTTGGATTACGAACATGATGAGTTCATGTACAAGCGTCACCACTCCGACGACGAAGATGCTGTTGAAAATGTCAGAAGTATCAAGTCTGAGAAGTCTTAAAGAGAATTGAAAAAACCCATAATACCAATAGCAATGAAAAAACAACAAATGAAAATTTGTTTAACGCTAGGAACAATGGATTCATTTAATATAATAACCGTAATCGAATCCTGAACTTCTATTTTCCATTGTTATTTCTAATTTTGTTTTTTTCTTTTTTAGCTGCTAACCTATATTCCTATTCATTTTATGCTATTTGATCAGAATTTCTAAAGGAAAAGAAAATATTAATGAGAACTGCTATTGCGCGCTTCTATTTCATGCATTGTATGTGGCATGAAACTTAATGAAAGAAAAGGAGTTCTATGTACTCGTATGACTAGATCCTAATTTTTTTGTTTCTGCTACTTTCTATGTATATCAGCATTACTATTTTTTCCAAATTGTTTTTTCCTTATGATCTTTAGACATGAACTTTCAGGTTTAAACGATAATTTCTTATTTTTATATCCAATCTGTGGAGACGGTAATCTGTCATGTTTTATGCTTTTCACATTTTCATTTTATTCTTTCTTAGCAATTTGGCAACATCTGCTTTCATCAACAGAGCGAAGAACGATTCTTTTTTATGTGCCCCACATCTTACCTCAATCCCATCTTATTTAATGATTCCATTTTTGCACTTTTACTTTTTAACCAAAACTTGGAAAGAATTATTAGAGATAAAAAATAAAAAAAAAAATATGTGGAAAAAGGAACATTAATTCATGATCCTAATAATGAAAATGCATAATAAGTTTTGTTTCTTTCATAGTGATTCCTAAATTAAATCACCTTGATGTTCTATAACAAATGTATTTTTCTTTGCCCTTTTACTTTACAATCAGGTTGTTCACCTGATCTTTTATTGTTTTTTTATTTTTTATTTTTATATTTTATTTTCCGGTTTTTCATGATCAAGTTTGTATTTTATTTTAGTAACAATAATTTATTTTAGTAACATTTATTTAATAAAACATTTTTTAAGAACAAAAATTTATTAATAATAATAGAAAGAAGAATAGTAGTTAGCGTTTATATATAACTATGCTAACATTTTATATAATATTAGAATGGCTCAAAAAAAAATACCTTCAAGGTTCTCTTCTTATTTTATCTGAATAATATAGGATATATTGCTAAATAATAATAATAATAAAAAGGAATTCTTAGGTTAACAGCCCTATTTAATTGAGCACTTTTGGATAAAAAGGTCAAGACAAACACCCGTTTATCACTTTAGCAAACAATCTTTCTTTTTTTTTTTTTCTTCTACGGATTACAATTGTATGTTTATACAGATTTAGTTAAAGCATTGAAAAACAATCTCCAACATATAAAGACATTTCCAAGCATTTATAATATTAAAATATAGATTCTCGACCCTTGCCTTACATACACATATTGTTAAGTTTAATCATCGAAAGTCTTTTTCCCTTTTATTTTTTCATTTTTTAAGGATTTACACCAAGCCAGCATATTAATGCAGTGATATCTTGCATCATATTTCCGATCGTATATTTTTTTGATTACTGACTCTTACATCACTATATATTGGACAAATAGTTGACTCTGGCCATAATCAGCACATTCTATCTCTTATAAAGAGCTTTTTATTTTTTATTGTCTATCTTAATTTCAAAAGAGCTCTCTTATATACGTCATCCCTTTTATCTGATATGTAGTGGTCCCATCTAATTATACTTCTTTGCCGGAATGAAACGCCGAGAACGCCTCTCTATTATTGAGTGAAGAGATAACTATAAACAACTAAAAACATAGAACGTTATGTAGTAAGATAATTCTTGTAAAGACGTGCGCATTAACTGTTAAAGATTATACATTTTTTGTTGTTGTTCTTCTCCACTTTCTAGAAATATTATAGAAATGATAATTTTTTTAATTAAAAATTGCCAAAAAATATGAGGTAAAAGATACGTTTATATATTCATATTAAAAAGATATATGTGAATAAAAGATGTTAAAAATAAAAATAAATTGGCTTTTGTTTTGCAAACAAAAATCTTTTGAAGCAAGAGATAAACCGTTTATTTCAACTTCTTCTTTGGACGCAATTGGTTGGTGTGACCACACTTTCTCTTTCTACAGTTGGTAGCTCTTGGTGGCAATCTAGCGTAACACTTACGGCAGACAGACTTTTCACAGTTGTACTTAGAAGCCAAAGCCTTCAAGGATGGTTCAATGATACCACCTCTCAATCTCAAGACCAAGTGTAGAGTGGATTCCTTTTGAATGTTGTAGTCAGACAAGGTTCTACCGTCTTCCAATTGCTTACCAGCAAAGATCAATCTTTGTTGGTCAGGTGGAATACCTTCCTTGTCTTGAATCTTAGACTTGACATTGTCAATGGTGTCAGAAGATTCGACTTCCAAAGTAATGGTCTTACCGGTCAAAGTCTTGACGAAACTGTAATAAAATTTTTACAAATAAAATTCTTCATTCTCCTTATTAATAAATGTAGACCATTTTTCATTTTAAAACCATAAAAAAAAGATTTTATTGGTCTAGTCGAAGAGAAAATATAATTTGTAATAATACATGTTAGTAAATTGGTACTTTTCCCTATATTTTGTGAAATGGTTTTGAAAGAAAGCATCTCGTCTGCACTATCTGAAGATATGAAATATGGATATCGAATAAAAAGGAGTACTTTGATTTTGATGTCAGTAATATATCACAGTGACTGTTATTCAGCTATTCCCATTTTTCTTTGATCGAATATCTTCTCTCAAAGATTAATTACAAGAATATTAACAAATGAATATCAATCTGCAATATATTTGACTCCTAAAGAAGTATTAACTGCCATTTATCCTATTTTCATAAAGTATCTATCCTTGATCTTCTCAAGATAATCCTGTCCATCTTTTGCTGTTTTGGCTATTGGTGTTACATTAGCCCTATTATCTCATCGTTATCCTTATTTCATCCAAGAGTAAATCCTATTATCCTTCCATTTATATTTTCCTATTCGCAGTAGTCGAGTTTTTTTATCCTATTCCTCCATTCACATTATTAAAATCATTCGTCGTCTATGGCACATACATTTGCATTTTTGAACTTTATCCGTGCTTCTGGGTCTTCCGAAATGAGAACTGAATCCAAAGTAACAAAATATCAACTGTTTTTAAAGATTACAATACTAAATTACAGGTGGATTTCACTATCATTCCTCAATTTTTTTTGGGTTCTTGCCATCACCTACCTAAACCTTTGGTCCTTACCTTCCTCGCCCCATCCAACCAAGAGAAGGTGTCTGTGTGTGTTTGTGTGCAACATTGTGAAGTTACGTTGCCCACCGCACTGCAAAACCTGCGGCCTCTCTGTGTGCGTCCCAGCGTAAAACAATCTTTTCCCCCCTACCCCCAGCTTGGGTTTAGCTGTCAATAGGCCCATGCTTCCCCCCTACGAATAGACAAGGTGTTTCTTCCCTAGGCTTGTTGGTCCCGGTACTGCTTACTATCTCTCAAGTGGCCAGCCTAAGCTAAACTCCATTGCTCCTCTGCCTAAACGAAACGGCCAGCTCCATCGTAGGCTGGATGGGTCATCTGCTAGCGATAGTTAGTGTAAAGCGGGCCCTCAGGTGTGTTGGCAAACGTTAGGGATAATCTCTGCTAGACACCAAAAAGCTAGTAAAACCACGACCCGCCAGGGAGTGAGTTGGAGAAGGGTTGAATCTGTTGTGAATTAACATCTCTCACGTTCCCCATATCTTTCTCACTACAATCTTATCTCGCCTCTATTATTACCTTATTAGGAATTACAGTAGAAATCCAATAAAAAATGTCGAAAACAGAAAAAAAATTATTTCGATTATACACCCATACATCTTATCAGAGGGTAACCTTAAAGCAGTCACAAAGTATGAAATTCGGAGGATATGTTACCCTCCCCTATATATCATTATATACGTCAGATTTCCCTTTTTTTTTTTAATTTTAATTTTTTTTTTACTGTTTTGAGATTTCTAGATTGGATAATTAGGAATAATACCAACTCATGTATACTGTTATATTCAGGCTAGCAGACACATTGAACTTCCTATAGGCAATAAACCTAGATACTCGGATACATTTTTTACTCCTTATTATATTTTATTTTTTTTTTGGAATTGTTTAATTAAGGTTTGGTTTACTGTTAGGTACTGAGGAAGAGGTGAAAATTATGTCTGCTGAAACTGATAATCTGCAGATTATAGGAGCTTTTCTTAACTTGGAAAGCGATAAAGTTGAACACCTAGATCAATCATTGAAAGATGTGCTCCTCTCTAAAGTTGAGGAATTCTCCAAACTCGAGTCTGACAATCTTAAAGTCAATGTATTATTAGATGAATTAAAATCTAGTTCAAATGAAAGATACGAAAAGTTGAAACAAGAACTTGATCTACTAGTTAAAGATAATTCTGAAATTCGTGAAGAAAACAAGCAGCTTTCACAGAAAGTTTTATCTCTAGAAAATTCTGACAGACGTCATGGTGAAGAAGCATCAATGAGTGCTAACGAGATATCCTCTCTAAAAAGTGATATAGCAGAACTCAATGCGAAGAATTCCAGACTTCAGGAAACTCTACATGGCAAAAATGTGGAAATAGAGGAAGTTAATAAAACGAAACTGACACTAATAGAGGAAAACAAGATAATAAACCAAAAACTATTGGAATCAGAAATGAAGTGCCAGTCCTTACAATCTGACGAATTGAGTAAAAAAGCTGAAATTGAGAGAAGCTCTCAAGAAGTTCTACTACTCAGAAAAAACCAAGAATGGTTAGAACAGGAACTAACCAATAAGAACCAGCACTTTTTGTTTTATAGGAAGAAAACTGACATGATGGTGCATGACGCTGTTACAAACCTTGAAAAAATCAAGAGTGAGCTGAAACTTGAAAAGGCAAATAACGAGCTGTTAAATAAAAAAGTGACTGAATTCTCAAATAACCTCCAAGTGAAATTGATGGAGAACAAAGACTTGAAAGATATATTAAATGTTGAAAAACAAGAATTTGAGAAGGAAATGAAGATCAAAACCAAACTAATATCACTATATGAGGATCAAATAAAGACGCTCGAATCCAATATCAAAAACAAATTAAGGTCTGCAGAGGAATCAGAAGAGTCCAGTTCTGAAATAGTTAGTCAATTGAAAGATGAGCTTTCCACAACTAAATCAGCTTTGCAGAAAGCTGAAGAGAGGTGTTTGAGGCTTGAATCACTTTACGATACTACCGAATCAAATCAAGCAACGACAAATGGATTGCATGATGGATCAAACTTACTTGATGAATTTAACTCCTCCACTATCTCATCAACAACATCAAAGAGGATACAAAGTGATATGAATATTCTAAAGAGAAAATTGCTTCAGGAAAAGCGCCAAAAGGAAAAACTTCAACAGCAAGTTGAAGCCTTTGTAGTCGAATTGGAACATAAGATACCGGTTATCAATTCATTCCAAGAAAGGACTAGTGCACTAGAAAAAGAACTAACAGACACAGCCTTGCTGTTAGAACACACCAGTAAAGAAAATGAACTAAAATCTACCGAAGTCAAGTCTTTGAATAAAAAGGTATTTGATTTGGAGCAAAATATTGGTACCTTAATAAGGCAACGAACTGACCTTGCTCATCAGATCCAATTCTTGTTAATAAATACATCTGTTGCTCAAGATAACTCTCGCTTGCTGTCTGAGGAAGAATTGAAATTTATTAAGAATTTAATTACTAATGATAATATGGATGCTTTGAATGACTCCCAAAAGGTCATTTCAGATAGGTTAGTGAAGTTTAAAGATATAGCTGAACTACAAGAAAGAAACAATGAACTTCTAAGTGCTGTTAGAAATTTAGCACAAAAACTTGAAGATAACGAGAAGCAGCAAAGAGCAGGAACTGAGAACAATATAGACGAAGATAGTAGTATATTTGCTGAAGCCAAAGAGGCTATCCTAACACTAGAATCTGCCAACGAAACCTTGGAAAAGAATCTACATCTTGTTACCAAAGAAAGAGACGCATTTAAATTATTGGTGTCTGAAGGTGGTCAAGCTAAGACTAATCCTGATATTTTCCAAGAAAAATATCAAGAATTGAAAATTAAGAGTGATAATAAAATCAGTGAACTTGAAGCTAGGTTATCCCAAGTCACAGAAGATTCAAGCTCTCATACCAAGGCTTTAACAGAAGAGATCAATGAATTGCATAAAAAAATTAGTCAGCTCAACATTGATCTGCAGAAGCATAGGTCTGCTGAATATTTAGCAGAAGAAAGATTGAAGTTGGTCCAAAATAGTATGGACTTGATCAAAAACGAAAATGAGCAACTACGATCTAGATCTCAACGACTAGAAGAAAGTCTTTCGAAACAGGATGAACAGACTCAAAAGACATTTACATCATACATTGAATCGGTTGCAAAGATTTCTTCATTAGAAACCACTTTAAAAAATAACCAAACAGAGGTCAGCCTGTTAAAAAGTGCCAAAGAATCCTTAAAGACAGAATTGGCCAATGTGAATGATGAAAAATCTAAATTGAGAGTCATGTTAGCTCAACTTCAGTCTGTGCAAAATGAACGTGAATCCCTACTCAAAGAAACACAAGAAAATTTCAAAAAGAGACTAAGTGACTTAACTAAACAAAACGATGATATAGAAGCGAAATTAAATGTTAAAATAACCGAAATACAAACTGCTGAATCTGAAAAGAAATCGCAGAATGAATGGTACCAGAACAAAATCGATGAACTATCGAGCAAATTTCAACTGGAACATCAAGCTGTTTTAGATAAACAGAATGAAATTGATGGTCTTTCAATTAAAATCAAAAACATCGAGAAACAATATGATGAATTAAAGATTCGTTTACACACATTTGAAACTTTAAATAGTACAGATAATATCGATGAGAATAATGTCAGAGAAGCACTCGAGAAAGCCAAAATCGAACTATCTGAAGCTTATTCGCAACTCGATGATTTCAAGACTTTATCGCAATCAAGCGATGATACTCTAAATGAATTGAAATCTAATTACGAACGCAAAGAATTTGAAATCAACAGTAAATTAAAGATGATCACTGATGATAAGAATGAATTAGAAGAAAGATTCTCAATTCTACGTCAACAATTAGAAAATGTTAAGAACGAACTAGATCTCCAACGCGAGAGGGCTGAAACTGAGAAGAAAAGCATGACCCAAAAGATCTCTGAATTAGAGGGATCATCTCAATCAGTTGAAGAGGTTAAGCAAGAGTACATGGATAGACTACAAAAACTCCAAAATGATTTGGAAGAACAAACGGTATATGCCAATAATGCTCAGAAAAACTATGAGCAAGAGCTTCAAAAACATGCTAATGTCTCTAAAACAATTAGCGAACTAAGGGAACAAAATCAAAAATTGAAGAATGATGTCCAGTCACTTTCCAGTGAACTATTATCTATTACTGAAAAGCTATCTCAAAAAGAGAATACTTGGAATTTTGAAAGAAATGAGCTTGAAAAACAAAATAAACTTGCTCAACAGAGGATTGATGATGTTTCCAAACAAAACCAATTGCTATACAGTCAAATAGATATCCTCAACAAAGCAGAATCTATGGAAGATGAAGAGTTTGAAGAAGGTAAAGAGGATAATGAGTCTACTGCTTTATTATTATCAATAAGAAGAGAAAGAGATATTTTAGATACTAAACTGACAGTAGTAGAAAATGAGAAAAATAGTATCAACAAGAAACTACTCGATTTGGAAGCAGAACTGAACATGGCAAAATCTGATGCTTCAAATTATAGGGCAAAGTATGAACAACACGCTGATATCATAAGACAATATAATAGAGTTAAGGATGAGTTGAACAATTTGGATCTCCTAAAAGAGAGTAACACAACTTTGAGAAATGAGCTCAAGCATGTGTCAGATGAAAAGCAGAAGTTGAGCGATGAACTAAAAAAGATCAACGAGGATATTTTGCCTATGAAATCTGACCTACAAAATCTACAACAAGTCATATCTGAAAAAGATGACATGATAAAAGCAGTTCAAGAGGAGTCACAGCGTTGGAAAATTCGTCTCGAAGAGATGATTGAAAACCATCAGAAAGTCAATGTTGATGATTATTCAAAATTAGAAAATCAATTGAAAGAGATGGAAAATGAGCTAGAAAATAGCAGGAAAGAAAATAGCGAATTGGATGAAAGATTCAATAGACTAAAAAAGCAGGCTCAAGAACGTCTAAAGGCGTCAAAGGAACAACACAGCTCTTTACAGTCTCAAATCAGTGATTTGAAGAAGGAGCGTGATGATCTGGAAGCCAAAATGAAGGAAGTCGCTGAAAAGAATTCATTAACAGAAGCTCAAATCTCTTCTCTACAAGAGGAAAACAAAAAGATAGAAGATATGAGGAATGAGTTAGCTGAAATCAGTACCAAGAATGAAGAACTTCAAAGAGAATTAGATAATAAGAATGAGAAATCTGAACAATCAACCATTGAACTGAAAGATAAGATCAATGAGCTAAATGGCATTATTACTAACCTAAAAGAAGAACTAGAGGTAAAACAATCCACGCATGTTAGCGAAGAAGACACTAAGAAAGTTCTGGACGGTATGAGGCATGATCTCATTGAAGAGAAGGAGAGGTTTATAGCAGAGAAAACTGAAGAGTTTAACAATAAGCTTAATGCCGAAATTGAAAAGATTAAAGACGAAATGAAACAAATGGAAAAGGAAAGTGCAGAGCCTACTGTTGAACCTGTTGACATAGAAGCTATTAAAAAAGAATGGCAAGATGAAAATGAGGCTATTGTACAGCAAAGAATATCTGAGGCTGAAGAAAATCTGAAGAAAAGAATTAGATTACCTACCGAAGAAAAAATCCAAAAAATTATCGAGAAGAGAAAAGCTGAACTAGAGCAGGAGTTTAACGAAAAAATTAAAGAGAAGGCTAAAGAACTTCTTCTAAATGATAGCAATGGCGAATTTAATGATGAAGTAAGGGAAGCTCTTGCAAAGGAAATGAAGGAGAAATTTGAAGAAGATTTGCAATCAGCAAGGAGAAAAGCTTTCGAAGAAGGTAAACAGCAAGCCAATATGCGTACAACGCTGCTGGAAAGGAAAGTCCAAAAACTAGAAAGCCAATTACAAAACAAAGACAGTAGTGACGCTGATAATGAATCCGAAGCTCCGAAAAAAATTTCTGAAAATCACCCTATTCCAGATGTCCCTAAATTTGGTAATTTGGGTTCCGGTGAGAAAGTTTTAAAACCTTCAAGTCCTTTTGGAGCAGCTTCACAGTTTAATAATCCTTTCACTTTTGGCTCAAAAAATATTGTATCACCTTTTGCTAGTGCTTTTGCACCAACTTTTAAGGATTTCGATACCAATGGAACCACTTTTACTTCAGGCTCATCCGATAATTCTCCTCAAAAGAGGCCTGCGCAGGATGACCTTGAAAATGATGATGCCAAAAAGGCCAGATCTGATGATGAAAATGTATAAATACAATGAAAAGAACAGTAACAACAAGACAACTACAAGTTGTAAAAATTATATATAATAATGTATTATTAAAATATAAATTAATGTAATTACAAGAAAAGAAACTAGATTGCTATACATTCAGAGGTATATTTGTAGACAATTTTCATGTACGAAGTTAATATTTAGCTCGTACATGCTATCATCGCTAGGAAAATTACGAAGATTAAACAACTCGCCATCGCAACACATATCGTAACGGTAAACCGGGGCTCCAACCTCATTTTTAACCTTCAATACAAAGTTTTCCCTTATGGGCTCATAAAGTGTTCCCGTTTCAGAAATATCAGTTTCTAAATCGTTTTTATAACCTTTCATAATTTTACTAAATAGAGCTTCTTGGGTCAAAGATGCATCGTAGCCAAGTACGTGCAGTTCACATCTGTGTACCACAGATTTTGGCGATGGTATGTAACTCGGTTCAAGATGGGAAGTGTTTACCAGAGCAAAATAGGCAAATCTATGGTATGAGTCATTGTTGAGTGAAATATCGACAGCAAGATCATATTCTTGCGCTACAGTTTGACTGGCAACACGGAACCTCTCTACACCCATATTCTTGTACTTCGGGTCCTCTGCACAGTGAAGCAAGTTGGCATGGAAACCCATTGATAGTATAACAAAGAAATAAAAGCTACTCTGGTCAGGCAGTACCAGCTCGTAGATTGGCAGAGGTTTCGCAGACAATTCATTACATATATACTTCTGGAAAGCGACCACTGGGCATTTGAATCCCAAGGATGACGCCAATGCGTTACCAGTCCCCATCGGAATAGGCAGTATAGAGATACTTTTGGAGGTCTGCAGAAGATACAAAGGACTTAAGTTGTTAATAAACTCTGAGACACTAGTGTCTCCAGAAAGAAACAATATATCGTACTTTTTGCCAGGTTCTGTGACAAAGTTCTCCGCGAAGTGTTTGATGGTATCCCTTGATTCAGTCCTAACGTACCGATACGGTCCCCTAACTCGTTCTAAAACGGGTTTCATGACCACTGTGTAGAAATCTGTGGGCCCGCCACATCTTCTACCACCCGTACCAGAATTAACAGAATCTATTACTATCAACTCCGAGTCTGTAGATGTAGAGAGAGTCGTACTCTCGATTTCCGTATCTTTCTCGAGAAGTTTATAGGAACTTACTTGATCTTGGGTGGTAACCTCAACATCGAATTGAGTACCATCGTGCCTGAGAAGCACTACAGTCTTACTCATCTTATCAGTCTACCAGGGCTCCTTTCAATCGTTTTAAAACGGTTTTGAAGTCATCGCAAGCTACAAATAAAAATCCTAAAAAAAAATTTTTCCTTACTTTTTGAAACCGAGAATTTAAGATTATTAAAGGAAATAAAAAGGGCTCTTATATAACATATAAGCAAGTAATAAGAATGCCAAAAACCAGAATGCTAACACACACCTTGTATGTATGAAAAGCATTTAGTTCTTCTCTTTTCCTTTCTCTCTCTCTCTCTCCTTGTCAGACTCTTTTTATTTACTAACAACACAATTTTAAACAGAAACCTAAGAATACCGTTTGAAACAGAGAGACACGCTAGGATAGCCCAGCGTGTACTCAGTCCCGACCCAATCCTCAGACCAGAGGATTTCCAAGTAGACTACACCACACACGACACCACACTTCTCATCAACTTCCAGAGCATCGACGACCGTGTACTCAGAGTCGGGGTCAGCAGCGTCATAGACAGCATCAAGAGCATCATAGAATCCATAGACGAGCTCGATACATAGTTATATAACCCTACAAAATCTTATAGACTTGTTCAACAGAACTGGCTTTTCTTCTATATAATTCTCCCATTACCCCCCGGAAATAGGGAAATCCTCAAATTTTCCCTCTCTTTCTCCCTTTCGCATTCACAAGGGGAAAGCCCAACTTAAATAAGAGCCAAGCTACATCTGCAAAAGGTGGGAAGGTAAGCATATCCCGTAAGGATTACAGGATAGCACTAGTCTTTAGTGAGAAGTGGAGGAAAGATAAGAAAAACAGTAGCAATAACGGGCAACAAATCAACAAATCAACATAACAATATAAAGAAATTAGGCAAAAAAGGATTAAGCAAAACTGAGAGATCAAGGACAAAGTAAACAGAGGAAGGTAATGCCACAGACGTCTATTCATCAGCCGATTATAGCGGATTCGGATACGTATGCAGATGGGCGCAAGAAGACTAAAGTTCGAGAGAAAGGAAGGGTCGGTAAAGAAGGCAGGAATGTCTATAGTGTGAGGAAGAGGTTGCTAGAAGTCGATAAGAGTCAGAAAGCTGACGAGGACGCTAATACTAATACACTCGACGTTTACCAGTTCCAGACACCTGACTCTGAGAATATACGACAGGCGGAGGAATTCACGTCGCCGAAATTTGTGTTGAGTCGAAGTGTCTCGAAGGTGAACGAGATGAATGAGAGCGTCGTGGTGCAACTGGATGACCGCTCTAAATTGAACAGTAGAAGATCCTCTTTGTTTGACCCGCCTCAGGAGCCATTCAAAGACATTTTGCCGGGAAAGACTAATGTAGTTGCGAAGGGTACAGAAAGACTACCGAAACCGGAACTGATAATTGCGTTGAAGCATAGTGATAACGCTCTTCCCTTGAAGCATAACAATAACACTGCTTCTGAGGAACAACATGACACTGAAGGATCAGCACAGTACGGAAACATCGATAGAGAAGATGGGAACTACTATACTAACGGAGAGGATGTATATTCTGATAATATGGATAACACTAACAATGATAGCAATAATGGAACTAATGAGGCAAGCAGCATGAATAACAGTGGAAATGAGGGTAATAGAAATGGAAACGGAAGTGGAAATGGGAATGGTGAAGATGAGGATAATGAAGACAGGAGGCAGACTAATAATATTCAGGAAAAACAAAACAATAACCCAAAACCAACACAAGCATTAGTACAGAAGCTTCAGGATATTTACAAAAGCATAGTTAAACAAGAAGTAGAACTTCAGGAACGCTGTTCACAACTAACTACATCACAAACAACCGACTTAAATAGTTTGTGGTCAATATACAAGATCAACGTTGAGCTAGTTAACAACTATGTCACATTTATAAGTACTGCACTTCTGTCATCACAATCACAATATGACCTAATAGTAGGTCAAGAAATTGTCGAGACATACAGAATCGGTAGAAGACTTTGGGTGTATGGGACGATAACTTTCCTGGATGTGCTGAAGAACTTTTCAAACTTTATGGATCCAGAAGTGTGCTCTCAATTCATAACGCATGTTTTCATTTCTTTATCAACAATGCTTACAGATATACCAACAAAATATTCCATTCCATGGATGCAGAGATTAGGGGACTTGTCAAGAATGGCTATCGCATTATATCCATCAGGTTTTATTGACTGGAAATTGAGTTCTGAATACTGGTATAATCAGGCAATGAAATATACATATGGATACGGAAAATTATACTATCACATGTCGACAATTCAACAAAATACGTTAGAGGCTTTCGTTAACCTAGGTAAAAGTGTGTTTTGTCAAGATACTTTCATCCCTTCACAACAATACATGCAACTAGTAATTGATAATATTTACCAGAGAGCTTTTATCGAAAGGGGTACTAATAATTCTAGAAATACTCAATTGATTGAATATTTGAAACATAGCGAAGTAATGCTTTTACCAAATTTTGTTGGTAATGACAATTTACAGAAAGTGGTGATCAACTATTTCCAGGAGAAATTTGGAACCGATGTGAACGACATTAACATTTTCAGACCTAGAGATATATTTTTACAAAGTGCGGAATATCTCGTATACTTTTTCAAGCATGCTCCTGCATTTGCAGAATCCCATATTTTACAGACAGTTGGGTTTGGTGAACCGAAAAATCCATTCGCCATATTATTTGAGCTACCGAAGTATCTGAAGGAAAAGAAGGATAAGAAGGACAGAAAGAAAATTAAATCCGCAAGACAAAACCTGCCTAATGATTCTGTTATGAGTGTTGACGATGATACTATGGGGTCTATTGTTTCGACAGAAGAATATTTTGTCAACCTAGACTCATTGCATCTTCCATTCTACTTACCAACTAAATCGGAAGTTTGGATTAAATCATTAGCATTTCTTAATTCGACCGCTGTACACTGTAGCATTATAGTTTTACAAAAATTCCTTAGAGGCCCATTTTTCGTTGCGCTTCCTCATTTAATTCCATGGATGTACTTTATCATAGCTGTCTGTCAAAAATCCGAAAAGTTACCACAGGAGGCTGGACGTTATTTCTGGAGAACTTTCCTCAGACATTTGATGCCCTGGAATAGTATTGTAAGCTTTTTAAATGTTCTCATTGCTTATGCTTTAGATAACGAGTATGATTCTGAAATGATAAGTAACTTAAGTGAAGAATATGATGCTATGAAGCTACAAGAATTACTAGATTACTTCAATACCAACGAAGAATTGCCCGAAGTTTGGAAGTGCTGGGGTTCATTGTGGTATGACAGCATCTGTGATAAAAGTCATATTGACCCCGAAGATTTTTCAAATATTGGTGTAAAAGACCATCTGTTTTTTGATGCACCTTTGGATGGTATAGTTTTTGATTCTGCTGATGAATGTGGTGAGAAATTTTGGAAAAGAGCTATAAGGACAATATTTACCTTCAAAAAGCTGGCAGAAGATTTCGATATCGGTGTAATTCTGAGCAGTACTGCGCCTGTATACTGTAGGAGGGATGATATAGAGCTAAACCATGTCTTAGGAAGTTTTTCATTTAAAATACAAAGTAGTTTCGGTACTAGCAATGAAGACTGGAATGATATTGACACAGCCATTCAAATGTATGTTCCTTACTCAGAAATACCAAGTGATGTTAACACTAATATAGATGCCACCCCGCCAATGAGTGTACAAGAAAACGAAAATATCTTTGAGTATGCTGGCTACAAAAAAATAGGTCCAGAATTGCTCAATTTTGATAAGAATGGTGAACTGCGCAGTGGGTCCAACTATACCACTTGGTATTCGGCACAAGAATCGATGTCAAAACCTGCTGGGTCCCCGGAAAATAGTATAGCAGGAAGTTCGCCAGGCAGATCATATCAATCACAAGAAACTGAAGATAATATATTTACTATGTTAACAACTGGCGATGATGAAGTTAGCCCATTACTTGATGGTTTGAAACTTGAAGTGACTAACTTTGTTTTGGATGCTACTTCCTGGTTGAGACACTCCGCTCATATTTATAAATTGGCTACTAACAGGTTTTTGACATTTGCAGTTTGTCTGACAACTTTTCAAGAGCTTCGTTTTTTACGGAAATCAAAGGATGAAAATGTTATGGAAGCTGCAACTAGAGCTATTATTATAATAAGGCAGTTATACAGCGAAAATAAAGTTGTACCATTAAGATTCACAGGTAATATAGCTACTCATATTGAGGAACACCTTGAATTTGAAGAGCAGATAACATGGAGATCACATGTCGACGAGTTTGTTATTGAATCTATCAGCAAAGCTCAAAAGAGATTTCAACATCCTTTCATACATAATGATTTCAATACTGAGTCAAAATACTTTGTTCTTATTACTGATGATGATAATATGAAACGTAAAGCTCAAGAAAAAGATATCAAGACTTTTACTACACGATTTGTTTTTTCGCTATGTAGCGAAATGGGAAAGGGCAGAAGCACCTGCACAAATTGATATATCGTTAATTATAATTGAGAATATTCTGAATGCATGCATATAGTTTATAGATAGAACAATATATACCTCATACATAGTTACAGCTCCTTTTTTTAATGAATTAAATTAACATTTCTTCAAACTCTTTCATAAAATAACACATAAGCTTCGTTGCTGGATATTTCGTTTAATTCCTTTTTCCTTTGATACTTTTCATAAATCATATCTATAATTTCGTCATCGTATTCAACCCACCTTTGAGATTTTGGATAATTGGAATGATCTTCGGCCATGTTAACCATAGATGTATAATGACCACCCTTAGGATTTCCGTTATGGTTTATAACGCCAAACAACCGATAATGCACCACTGTCTCATCTTTTTGCACAATATTTAGGTTCATATGATATGATATAACAGTTTCATTTTTCTTCGTAATATCGTAGTAAAACCTTGACAAATGGATGATTAAAATTGGCGGCAGAGTAATGAAATTAATACTTAGTAATGTAGATGGGTTTTTTAGTGAATGATTTTGAGAGGATATTTTTTCAGATTTGTGATTATCATTTTTCGGAGTTGATCTTGATTTTGAGTCAGAGTCTTGATGATTTTCGTATTTCTTATATTTCTTCATATGGTCATGTTCTACCTTTTTACCATTCAAGTCAAAAATCGACTTCGGTAGTTTGAAGAAATGTGACTTTCTCTTTTCCTTTGAGAAAGTTTCTTCCATAGCCTCAATTTTCTCAATTAGGTCTTCTTCAAAGCTAGTATCCACCATAAAATTTGGATCTGTTTCTTTTAGGTTTTTGCAATTTGGGCACGTCCAGGCATTTTCCCCTTCCAATATTTCATCTCTAGTGAATAAATTAATACAATCCTCTAGGACAACTTTCTTATTGATTGATAATATGTGTGATGAGGATTTGGGGATATTTAGTGATAAAATGTAGAATGATGAGTAAGAAAATGACGATGTTTGGCACTTTCGACACTGCAACATATTTTCAATTTCACCTCTAAATAAGTAGTCGATTGGTGACATCTGATTATTCTTCAAAGAATTCTTACACCATTCTTTATACTCAGAACTGTCAATTTTGGGATTAGCAAAATGATCTCTGAGACTTGGATATTCTTCAAACGTGCATTCGGTATTTGACAATTCCATTTGTAATCTATCCAATATA
Organism: Nakaseomyces bracarensis; assembly: GCF_045282275.1. NCBI lineage: Eukaryota > Fungi > Ascomycota > Saccharomycetes > Saccharomycetales > Saccharomycetaceae > Nakaseomyces > Nakaseomyces bracarensis. The sequence continues at coordinate 591,760 of NW_027263965.1, forward strand.
TACATCAGGAATTCCTGTGTATCCTGTTGATAAGTAGGCATCTTAAAATCGGGTCTAAGTTCCTTACAAGCCTCCATAAATGAAGTCGGAATGATACAACAACCACCATTTAAGTACATCTTCTTGAATAGTAACGATAAATTGTCACATACCGATGGTGAATCGTTTAATTTTTCATTATCAGATTTGAATATTTCGTATTTCCCACTAACAAATAAGTCTCTAAATATCCTGGTACCAAATAAACATTGCAACATGCCATTCATGTAGCATGTATTTCCTAAGTTTCGTATACCACAAATAGATAGAGATTCTCTCTCTGTATCTGTTTTTGGGATTGTGGGCATTAGATAGTTACCGTGGTGATTAACTTTTATTTCTTCCTCTATCGGTATTGTTAACTTTACCTCATCCGACCCATAGGATAAATGTTTGCCATTTGTCGATTTATGGTGAGCTTCATCATTATCTTTACCTTGTGCTAGATATGTATCAGTGTGTCCATCATTTTCATTGGGATGAGGTTCAATGGTAGAGAATGAATATGCCTTCTTTCTGAAGGTATTCCCAACATCCAGCTGGCTGTTAGTTCTCTCTACAACATCTGCGAAATAAGTCGCCTCGCTCTTCTCTTGGACAAGATGTAGAATCTTAGAGCAAGCACTATCCTTTGCAGCTATCTTCAAATACTGATCTTTAATCAGAAGGTAACGGGAGTACTCCTTATTGTTCAACTGGAACTGTACCGAGTTCGGTATAATCAAGTAAAGGTAAAAGGCTCCTTCCGTATAGTCCTTATACAACTCCAGGTTGTCTGTTTGAAACTGTGCCGTTTCTAGAAAGAGGCTAGCCTGCTCCAGTAGTGCTCCGAGACTGTTCAACCGTGCTGCAGAGTACTGATTCTCTACCTCATCATCAAAAACCTGTGAAACGAGCTCCCCTATCTCATCATCTGTAGTCATCACCCTTTTTTCCACCTCCCCTGCTCAATAACACCTTTTAATAAGTGTATGTATCCTATTGTAAGACCTAAACACTATAACCAGGTTATCTGTGCCTGTTATTTATACTTCCTGGTGGTCTGGCAGATAATATTACCTCCCCTTAACCTGAATAGCTATGGACTCAACAACAAAAAAAAAGCAATTTTTTATAGCTTACAAACTTTATTTTATTTGATGTAAATCCATTGATCCTCTATGAGCTTAGATCCCAGAGTTCTTCTCTGGTCTAAGCAATATAGGCCAAATTAACAAATTTTACCCTCTAGACTAGCTTCAATATAGGGACTATACTATACACTTGTATAAATGACTAAAAAAAGAAGAAACGGGCATGGCATAGCATGAAGCATATGCTAACAATCAATAAGAGGACGGAAAAAACGAATTTTGATATTTTATTTGTTGTAAATTATAGAAAGAGAGGCCATCATTAATCCTCTCACCAAGACAAAAGGGAAGAGGGCTTGAATTGGGACCAAAAAAACTTCCATTTGCATGGGGAAGAAGTAGTTTAATTAAATATACACACAAACTACTTTTCCTGTTAAGGCACGGGAAGTTTATTTACCTTCTTCTTCTATTAGTTCTTTTTAACCAAAAAAATTATAACAAATGGAAAGGGATGCCTAAGGGAGTTTTTTTTTAGTATTTTTAGATTTTTTAGGTCTTGTCTTGAGATCATTAAATTTTATTTTATATTTTATTATTGTGTTAGTTTCAGTTCTTTTTTATATTCTTTATAAAACAGAAACCTCTCATTTAGACAATAGTGCTGCGAATTGTTGGATATTGATTTCACCAGAACCATCACTCACTTCTCTTAGCATCTCATCTACCTCGGCATCAGTCAACTTCTCACCGATAGACGTCAACACATGCTTCAACTCAGCAGCAGAGATCAGACCATCACCATTCTTATCGAACACCTTGAACGCCTCAAGCAACTCTTGCTCAGAGTCGTTAGACTTCAACTGACGTGACATCAGCGCCAAAAACTCACTGAACTCAATCTGGTGGTTACCGTCAACATCAATCTCATTCATCAAATCAGTAACCTCAGCCTCACTTGGCGAAAGACCCAACGATCTCATCACTGTGGCAAGCTCACTAGAAGAAATAGAACCATTGTTGTCCTTGTCAAATAGCGCAAAGGCTTCCTTAAACTCAGCAATCTGTTCTTCAGTAAGGTTAGAGGACATTTTTTTCTTCTTCGTATTATTTAATTGATTATTCACTAATTCAGTATCAAGTACTTATACTTCCAAATCAAATCAAATCAATAACGAACCCCTTCCATTATACAAACCCTAGATCCTTATTTATTATACCTCCTTTTCCTTTTATTTATTTCCCAGCGAAAAATCAAAAAAAATCAAAAAAAAAATTTTTTTAAAGAAATCACCTGACTCTCTACGGCATTTTCTGTGGGGCTGTGATAGAAAAGACAGAAACGATGAGCCAACTAGTCGATATATACCAATAATCAAGCTGTAGATATCAACTATTTGGCCTATATGTGCCTGTATCGTATCTCATCGTTATCGTTGGTCCACTAGAGGCAAACAAGGGCTATTTATAGATTCTTGAATTATGTCGTTATGTACGTACTATCACGTTTATACAGTTCAGCAAATAGCAAAATGGCATAAAGGTAACTTAAACGATCTAGTTTATACCTTTGTGAATGCTTGTCACTAGGGACTTGATGTTGTTGCTGTTGCGGAGGTCTCCGCCATGGTCGTAGTACCAGAACTTGTACTGTTCTGGGGCGTATATGTCGATTAACGGGTGGTCCGGGAGCAAAGTGTCCTCCTCTTCTTCGATGGCGGGAGGACCCGGGATATCCCTGCAGAGTTGTACTACTCTCCATGTGAGGTAGGCGTGGAACCTGCTCATTAGGAGGTGGTTGTAGCCTCCACCGCCTAGGAGCACAACCGACGTCTTGGGAAACGACTCTATGACACTCATGATATTCGCAGTGAGTCCTCTTATAGATAGTTGCCACTCCTTGTACTTATCCCCACGTAGACCATCGCCTCCACATTGGATCACTACTATATCAGCTCCGTGTGCCCTGACCGCGGGTAGCACTATTTCCTTTGTGACCGTGGTCAGGGACTCATCGTCAAGACCATGCTTCACTGGAACATTGACAATGCTCTTGCCACGCTGAGAGTCCTCAATTGACCCTGTGCATGGGAAAAATCCGGGCTCATACATGTGTATAGAGACGGTTTGGACTTTTTTGCTGTATTGGAAGGCCTTCTCGACACCATCCCCATGGTGGAGGTCAAAATCGATGTAGCTGACCTTATCAACCCCTGATTTCCTCAACTGCATTATCAGCAGCACAATGTCGTTCACGTAGCAAAATCCACTGGCTCTATTCTTCATTGCATGGTGCCTGCCGCCATCCCAGTTGATACATATACTCCGTTCACCAGCAAGTAAATGTCGGACCAATGATAGCGTTGATCCCGCAGTAACAAGACAGTATAGCGGCAAGTACCGAAACAGAGGACTATCTCCATTCAATCCAAAAGTTTCCAGAGAATCTACTTCTGATTCCTCATCCGAGAGCTCGCTGGCTTTCCTCTTCTTAATTATGAATCGATCACTTTCCGAGTCACTCTCTTCACCACATAGTCTCTGATACCGATACAAGAGCTCACTAATGTGGTTAATATAATATTTATCATTCTTCTCTGTAAGCCCTTTAAGCTCCTCCCAATATATTTCATTACCATCATCGGAATTTAGAGCCTCATCGAGTATTATGTCGAGATATGGCTTACCGTGAAATTGTTCAATATCCCTGCGAATTGCTATTGGCTCATCGAGCACATCATCAAAGAACTCTAGCAGACCATATGCTTTTATTAACTCATAAGTCAATTGTGATTTTCTATATTGATTGACAGGTAGTAGATCAGCAAATTGAGACTGCAATTGAGAAGCTGATATTACCAGTTTAGTCATACTGTAGAATATTAACAATAAGATGAATATATGGTGCTAAATCATTTGTCTTCTAGTTGATAAAACATCTATTTTTGAGCCCTCTTTTGGGTTGGTCTTAATCGATGGATGAGATCGTATCAGTTCACGAATGATCATTTAATAAGTTCTAGAAATTCACACCTTCCCAAAAGCTAATTGAGAAGTTGTAACAAAAAAAAAAGATTCATTTCATTCAATTATTTAGCACACTGTCAATTGTTGAGCAGGATAATTACTATTGTTATATATTTACTATGTATCCCTCCAGTTTTCATTGGGACAACTCCTTAGCGACCCAGTTTGGCAAAACGAAGGAGGACTCGTGGATTCTCTTGTTGTAGTATCTGTACAGTTTGTTCTCTTCGGCGTCGGTGATCTCACGTAGTGGCTTCTTGACGTTACAGTTAGCGTCCTTGGAGCATACCATGAAACCGATGGTACCGGATGGGTATGTTGGGATTGTGGTGTAGGCGTACTCGGCAACTGGGAAGACCTGAGAGCAAGCCTTCTTTAAGTCCTTGATAATTGGCAAGTGGAGCCACATGCTCTCGGCTTGTGTGGTGATGACACCCTTCTCAGTCAAGGCACTCTTCAACAATTCGAAGTACTCTTGTTGGAAAAGAGTCTCAGCTGGACCTTCAGGGTCACTAGAGTCGGTAATGATAACATCGAAGGTGTTCTGGAAGTCTCTCAAGAATTGGAACCCGTCACCGATGTGGGTCTTGACCTTAGGGTGGGAGTACACACCGGCCATCTCTGGCAAGTACTCCTTGGACAATCTAATGACGGCCTCGTCAATGTCACATAGCCAGGCTTCCTCAACACACTCGTGCTTGACAACTTCTCTTAGGACACCACCGTCACCACCACCGATAACCAAAACCTTCTTAGGGTTTGGATGGGAGTTCAAACCCAGGTGAGTGATCATCTCCTGGTAGGAGAACTCATCACGCTCAGTGGCCTGAATCACATTGTCCAAGACCAAAACATTACCGTAGTCAGTAGACTTGAACACAAGCACGTCCTGGTACTTAGACTTCTCATGGTGCAAAACCTTCTCAACTCGTAGAGTCATGGCTTGACCAGGCCACATAGTGTCAGAGATCTCTCTGAACCAGCCATCAACAATAGTAGGATGTGTGATTTCGCTCATTTTTTTTATTTTTTTCTGCTTTGAATCCTGTTGAATAAACTAAAGATACCCTGATCAATTCAAATAGCTCAATTGATCCAAAAACCAAGCAAAGAACAGCCAATATTGGTCAAATTTTAACCAATATTGCCTTAAAATCCCAACCTCATCGCAGTTTTCTTTTAAAAATAAAAAAAATTTTCTTTGAGATCACTATGGACGTATCTCGAGAAGCCATTTTGGGATGCCCTCTTCAATAGCCTGAATATAAGCTAACCTAACCAAAACATGCAACTGAACTTAAGTAAACCGGTCGATATCAAGCAATTGAAGGCTAGTGAGCTTGTATATAGGGTTCTGTTGCTGGGTAGTGTAACTGAGAGGGAAAAAAGTGGGATTTTGAACGATGGCTGATGAGTATGTGGAAGTTCTAGGGGAACTTATAGACCTACTGAAGGATTACAAGCCAGGAGCTATAACGTTGGACAATGTGACGAAGCTTTGTCAGTCTATGGGTCTGGAGTCATTTATTGATGAGCTTGACGGCGAGATTTCGAGACTGTCTACTGCCTCGAAGATTATAGTTATAGATATTGACTACAACAAAGTTCAGCGGAGGGTACAGGATGTGAAATTGGTACTGGCGTCTAGTTTTGATAATTTCGATTACAATAATGAGCAGATAGTGGAATCTCAACAGGAAGGACAAGGACAAGGGCAGAAAGGATCTAATATTCTGTTGAACTCGCTGACAGATTACGACTCGTTGCAGGAGTTTCACCACAACTTGGAATTTCTGTATCTATTAGACACGTATTCGAGTGTGGATTCTGATAACGGAACCAGTGGTAACGGGTCGTCCCAGAATGCAAGTGGTGTATCTTCTGCTGCAAATACGTCTACACTGTCGGATAACGAGAGGAAGAATGCCAACGACGGAAAATCCTCTGATGGGAAGCTGAATCTGTTTAAATATTTCAGGGAATTAAAAAAGTACATGAACCTGTTCTTCAAGGACACGTTGAACTCTAAGTATAAAGCTGTAGCCAACGTGGGAAATCGTTTTGGGCTCTACATTTTTAAAAGTGATGATTACTCCTCTAAATCCAAACCAATAGCAAAGATATATTTTGAGCGGGCAAGAGACCCAGAGCAGAGATTCTACGAGTACATTTATTCTCCTGAGGCTGGTTCCTGGATAAATGAAAATTCAGAAAACTATTCTGTTGGTGTAAATCTGATCCTTGAAATTATTGACTACGATGAAACGGAAGGTCTGTATTGGTTCCCAAAGGAACTATTTCCGATGGATCTTTTAGTTGATTCCAATGATATGGAAACTAATAGAAAAGTTGCAGATGTCTTATCACATTCTTACTACGAACTGGGTTCCATGAACAAAAAACTGATACAACTGATGAACGATTTTACTACAGATTTAATTAGAATTAAGAGATTCAATATTAATAACGATAATTTAGACCTCATTTCGGACATTTTGAATTGGACTCTTTGGTACAAGATCGTACTTTTACCAATATATCAGAAACTTTCTGAATCATTAAGTGATATGGATGATCAACAACTCGGATTTGAAATGCGTAATAGCGAATTGTCCATGAAAAATAGAGACGTTGCATTGATGAATCCACCTCAGAAATCGGGTCCTGTTACAACTCAGAGAGCATCGGTATCTTTCCAACGTAGAAGGCGTTCTTCAAATAAGGGCAAAAGACCTAGCATTTCAGAATCTAATGTATTTAGAGATGAAGGTTTGCAACAGTTCAGCTTACATGAAATTATGTCAGAACCTGCTGTCGAAGAAGAAGAAACAGACAATTTAAACATAAGCGGTAATGATGATAGTATGGCACAGAGTTTTGTTGGCACACAAGAACTAATTGGAGGTAATGACATAATAGCGGGTGATAAAATGGATATTGATGAGGAGGCCGTAAGAGAAGATAGCGAAGATTCCACAAATATGGAGGAAGCAAACCTGCTAATAGTAAATGAGGACCATATTTCATTTAAGGGATTAGGCTATTGTTCATTTTACGATGGTATTGATAAATGGATTTCTTACATGGCAGACCTCGAAAAAGCGTTGAAGTAGCTTTGCACATATAAATGGTAATTCTTAACTCTAATACATATTTAAATGCGTCCATGAACACAAATACATATTAAAATTAATAGAACAACGATTTACTTAAATCATAATTATTTTAGGTATAAATTAAATTAGAAATAAAAAATTTCCTTAGTGTTTTAAAACACAATGATAATAGTTTTTATTTACAACTCTCAAATATGTAGGCTGACCCAGCTCACATCATTTGGACATTCCAAACATTATAAAAAATGCATAATGTATTAAAATGTTAATGAATATAGTAGTGTCCTTAATCATCATAGTTTTCATCTTCTTCAACCTCTCTTACTACTGTTTCCTTGGTTACAGATTTGGCTTCTTCATTACTACCCTCATTCAATCTTTCCTTTTCCTCTTCTTCTCGTAGCTTGGCTTCCTCCTGTAACTTTTCAATGGCCTCTGCAGTTGGTTTAATTACCGTCTCAGAATTCTCTTCTATTTTATTAGACTCATCACCATTAGCGGTAGATTCTTCTTTCTGGCTTTGGTTGTCATCCACCTTATCCTCTTCTTGATGTTCTTGTGTTACCTCTGTTGGTTTACTGTCACCATTTTCAAGGACATTTTTTGGTTCCTCTTGTTCAACTGATGCTTCGAGATCTTTATTTTCTTCATGAGATTTTTCGTTACTGGCATCGACTGCAGTAGACTTTAAGTCATCCGAAGCCACTTGGTCATTGGTAGACGTATTTTCAACAGTAGTTGTATTTTCTTGTGGTGCAGGATCAGATACTGGTTCGGTCTCAGTATTAGCTGGTACAGCTTCAGTTTGATCAGCCTTATTTTGTTCATCTTCATGCTGCTCGGCTTCTTTATGTTCTGCTTCTTCAACTCCCTCTTCCGGTTTTGATTGTTCTTCGGATGTAGAAACAGTGTCAGCAGCTACTTCTGTAGTAGCAACGGAAGGAACATCATCGACATTTCCACTTTCGTGCTTGTCTTCCGCTAGAACAGGGACTTCTTCAGCTTGTTCTCTGGTTCTTTGTTCTTCAGCTACAGCAGCTACAGGAGCATCATCTTGTGTAGGTATTTCAGTAGTCTTCAGCTCTGTTACCTGTTGTTGACTAGTTTCATCCTTAACAATTTCTGGTTCACCCTCATTCTCCTTAGGAGGTTCAGTAGTTTGAATAACATTTTCGGTAGATGCCTCTGGCACCTGTTGTTCTATTGGCTGTGCAGGTGCTTCAATTTGTTCTTGCTGGTTATTCTTTGAACTGTCTGTTTCCATAGGTTCTCCTGCTGTTTCCAGTTGTTTGGATTCTTCAGTTGGTGCAACTTCTTCAGTTGCAATTGTCTCCTCCTTTAGAGCTTCAGTAACTGGAGCTTCTTGCTCTTCTTGTAAAGATACTGGACCTTCAACTTTTTGTTTTTTAGTTGGAGGTTCGGATTCAGAGATCTCTGGTTTTCTATCTTCTGCGGTTGCTGGAACAACATTTGTATCTTCAGCTACTGGTGCTACTGGTGTAACTGGTGCTCCACTAGTTGTAGGAGTATTAATTGCAGGAGCAGGTGCTTGAGTAGTTACGGGATCTTCGGTGGTGGCTGTAGTTGCAGAAGTAGGAGCTGGTGCTCCGGTGCTTGCTGGTGCACTAGAAACTGCTGCATTGACCAATGCATTGATGTTACCATTTTCTTGACCTTGACTTTGGAAGCTTTGTTGTTGAATGGATGGTAGTTGTTGGTTTTGTTGGAATCTATGAGCTTCAGCTGTGGGTTGAGGTGGTGTTACCTGTTGAGGGGTCATCTGAATATCATGAGGAGGTGGAGGAAGCTGTTGTTGTTGAGCACCCTCAGCTGGAGGATTGATCTTGCGTAATTGAATTGGCTCCTGTTCCTGTTGAGCAATGTTCCGTTCCAAAGGTTGCCCTTGTGTTTGATTTTGTAATTGACCTATATTGTTATTGTTGTTATTAGCCGAAGGCATAGCATTATTGGTATTCTTGATATCCATTGGGTTTCCATGAGAAGCTAGATTTTGTTGCGGTTGCAGTTGTGGAGGAGCTTGTTGGGTAGTTTGAGGAGGAAGTTGTTGCTGTAAAGCTGGTGGTTGTTGACTGTTGGCCATTTGCATAGGTGGTGGTTGATTCATCTGTTGAGGTGGTTGTAGTGATGCCCCATTGTACATCTGTTGGGAAGGATGTTGCTGTTGTTGCTGTTGTTGTTGGATTCCTTGTTCATTTTGGAATGATGATCTAACGTTTAAGGGATTACCTTGGTCGGTAGCCTGTAAAGTTGGTTGCAACATCACTGGAGGACTTGTGCTAGAAGTACCATTCATCATCATCTGGACGCTACCTTGGTTATAACCAGACTGTTGTGCATTGTTAGACAGTATGACGTTGCCATTGGAAGGAGTAGAGATGGAAGCTTGCTGTTGTTGTGGTGATTGTTGCGTTTGTTGTGACTGCTGGCCAAGCTGTTGTTGTTGTTGTTGTTGGATAGCTGCAGCTTCTTGTGGATTGTTCAATTGAGCTGTTAGAGTCTCTAATCTTTTTCTAATATGAATGTTATCTGGATCTAATCTTGCTGCTTGCTTGTATGCGTCCAAGGCATCAGACAATTGGTTGTTACAGGTCTCGTAAAGAGTACCCAAGTCGTACCAAACCTCACTGATGTAAGGGTTGAGCCTGATAGCTCTAGTGTAAGCGTCCAAGGCGTCTCTATATTGTGATATCTGGTAGTATAGGACACCGATAGAGCACCAAAATATTGGGTTTCTGGAATCTCTGTTTACGGCTTGTTGGAACGCGTCGTAGGCTGCTGTATAGTCTGACCTGATCATGTGTACCCTACCGAGATGATACCATGTGGTTGCATCGCTAGGGTCTGCCTCCAGCGATTTCAATAGGTAGTTCAAAGCCTTTTGAGGGTCGTAGAACTGGACGTTGTTCATTCCGTATAGGCAGCCCAACTGTTGCAAGACTTTAGCGTGGTGATCATTTTGCAACAAGACGTGTTCATAGGCCTCACGGGCACCTTGCCATTCACCCATGCTTTCTAGGACGCTTCCCAGTTGGAACCAGATATCCCATTCCTGTAGTGGTGTTGGTGGCTGTGCTAGGATGTATCTGAAGCACTCCAGGGCCTGGGACCATTTCCCCTGGTGTTTGTAGATGATTCCGAGTCTAAAGTAGATCTCATTTGCCTTTTCGAAGTGAGGGTCGAGCTCGAGCACTTTAGCGAAAGCCTCTTCCGCGTAATCCAGGGACCCGTATCTATCGTAGAGGATCCCTATCCCGTGCCACAGCTTCGGCACGTTCGGGTTGCTCAAGTGGTAAAGAGCCTGCTGGTACGCGTTGTAAGCTCTCTGCAGGTCGTCCAGCATCAGGTAACAATGGCCCAGAGTGGCCCACACGTCGCTGAGCTCGGGATTCACCTGTAGCGCGCGCTCGTACAACTCAGCAGCACGCTGGAACATGTCCCTAGACCTGTACAGGTGTGCAAGTGAAGTCAATCCTTTTGTCGACGACTGGTTGTGTTGTAACGTCGCATCGTACGCCATGGCAGCACGGTCTGCGTCTCCAAGCGTCTCCGCCAACGACGCAATAGAAAGCCACGTCTCAGCAGTAGACTGAGTCAACGGGTCCATCTCTTCAACTGCATTACTCGTACTCCCATTACTGTTAGCATTTGCTATACCTGTGGTACTAGCTGCCGCTCCGGCGGCAGCAACAACCACAGGTGCTGTATTCGTAGCACTGTTAGAGTTACTCATATGTTTTTAATTTCTTTTCTCTTGGATTTGTATCGTTGTGTTGTTAGTTTCCCTCGTTATCTATGGTAAGTATATAAGAAAACCAATAAAAAAATATAAAAAAAAAAGGGATTGACGTTATTGTTCATTTAAAAAATAAATAAAAAAAAATATAAGAATTGGGCCTTTGTTTATTTTCGTCGTCTTCAAAAAAAAAAAATAAAAAAAAAAAAAAAAAAAAATTTGACGAAAAACAAAAAAAAAGAAAGAAAAGTCAGAAAAAGAAAAGTGAGGAGTGCTGGTACGGCTATTTCTATGCCCAAAAGAGAAGAAAGATAAAGTAATAAAATCCCTTCCCCCCTCCCCGCTGAAGAGCCCGGCGCCGTTGTTTGTTGTTGTTTTTTTTCGTCCAGGATTGACCGACCAACCCGGGTAATCTTTTTATTGTATTTGTGTACGTTTCTGTCACATGTCATCTCGTACATTGTGTTGTAGTCACATGTATATTCGTATGTTGTGTGCTATCACATGCACATTCGTATATTTTAACATCGTGTTCGACGTATTCTATGCGTGACCATGTATCATCTACTACGTACGTGTTTTTTTGAATATTTTTTTTTTTTCTGTTTTTGCGGGCCATTTTCTTTATTGAGAGAGAGAGAGAGAGAGCTTCAAATTTAAGCATATAGGAAATAATCATGTTTTCATGTATAGTAGGGGTTAACTTAGTATTAGGATTAAGTTAAATAACCAGATTAAATACTATTTGTTGGTTGTTTTTTGTTGAATATACTAAAAAAAAATAGAAGGTGGGGACAATGTCGCAGAGGAAGTTACAGCAGGAGATAGATAAGCTTTTGAAGAAGGTTAAGGAAGGGTTGGAAGAGTTTGATGGGATCTACGATAAGTTTCAGAGTACGGAGTCTTCGAATGTGAGTTACAGGGAGAAGTTAGAGAATGATCTGAAGCGGGAGATTAAGAAGTTGCAGAAGCATAGAGACCAGATCAAGACGTGGTTGAGTAAAGAGGATGTGAAGGACCGGGACACGGTGTTGTTGGAGACCCGGCGGCTGATAGAGAACGATATGGAGCGGTTCAAGCAGATAGAAAAGCTGATGAAGACCAAACAGTTCTCGAAGGAGGCGCTCACGAACCCCGATATCATTAAGGACCCTCGCGAGCTCAAGAAAAGGGACGAGTCCGTCTTCATCCACGAGTGCATTGACGAGCTGACTAAACAGCTCGAGAGTCACGAGTCGCAAGAGGATGACGAGCAGATCGAGAGACATGAGTTCCATATCGCGAACCTGGAGAATATACTTAAGCTACTGGAGAATAACGAGCTAGAACCGGATAAACTGAACGAGTTCCATGATGACATCAAGTACTACGTCGAGAACAACGACGACCCAGATTTCATAGAGTACGATACCATCTACGAGGATATAGGCTGTCAATTGAACAGCCAGCAGCAGCAGCAGCAACAGCAACAGCAGCAACAACAGCAACAGCAACAGCAACAGCAACAGCAACAGCAACAGCAACAACAGCAGCAACAACAGCAGCAGCAGCAAGCTGTTGATGATTCTGTTAAGAACACTCCTAAGAAAAGCCCGTCCAAGAAAGCTTCAAAGATCGCACCTGTGTCTACTACACCAACACAGAAGAGATCCCCAACCCCAAAATCTTTGACTACTGATAATATTGAAGATAGTAATCCAAACGAAGAGCCTACCTCAAATGAAAATAACGAAGAACAGGTTGTAGATGAAGAGAATGATGAAATTATTGAACCAGTGGATAGGACTGAAGAGATCAACGCGATATTGGAGAAGGATATGGAACTGAACGCTTCGGCAATGGAGAATCCCTTGTTTAAAGATGAGATTAAGTACTGGCTGGAGTCTAAGAGAAATCTATTACAACCAATTGAGACTATGTCACCTTCAATGGTGCAACAGTTGGAATCATCTCTATTGAACTGTCCAGATTCATTGGATGCAGACTCACCTTCACTATACCAGAAACCACTATCTCAACACCACCCAACCTCCATTTTCTTTCCTAATGAACCAATTAGATTTATTTATCCTTTTTACGAAGAGAGCCAACAACCTCAGCAAAATGATGCTGAAGGTAAAAACCTAAATTATGAAGACATCTATTCCCGTACCTCCCTGGCAAAGATTTTCAATAATTTTGATCTTGATACTTTGTTCTTTATATTTTACCACTACCAAGGGACTTATGAACAATTCTTGGCAGCAAGAGAGTTGGCGAAAATTAGAAATTGGCAATTTAATAAAAAGGACCGCTGCTGGTACTATAAGGAAATAGAAAAACTCCCTCCAGGAATGAACAAATCAGAAGAAGAGTCTTGGAGATATTTTGATTTCAGAAAAAGTTGGTTATCTAGACGTTGTGGAAATGATTTCGTGTACAATGAAGCAGATTTTGAAAATCTTTAAGATATAGATGGGAAACTCTTTATAATACTAAATCAGAAAAAGTAATATAACGGCATTACAATAACTTTTTTTAGCAGAAGTAATAATAGAAAAGGCAACATTGCATAATTACGTTACCTTTTGGTTATACTATGCACTTGTAACTATCTTTGATAATATAATATATCATTAATCGTAATTTATTTTATTCTAAATTACATACAAGTATAATATTATAATAGTTATTATAATATTAATTATATATATTTGTGATATATTCCCGGCATACTTTACTATATTATATGTATAGTAATTTACCTATTATATTAAGATGAATCATAATGATCTTTATAATATGATATTATAAATAAATCTAGTATAATATTTTCATAATAGGTATATTATCAATATATTATAAATATCTATATATTATATTATATTTTTACAATATACCTTTTGCTTTTAATGTAAATCCAGTATGATCAACAGTCGATTGAGCGACTTTACTTAAGTGAAATGATAACATTGTTGAAGGCAGGAGAATACTGAGATTTTTTAACGAAACGCTATAAAGATAAACTATACCTTAAAGTCTTATGGATATGGTTTGTTAAAATACGAATAAAATGTTGTATTAAAGGGTTTATACAATTAATGCCACAATTAAATAATTTATTTAAAAATCAAGTTTTTCCTTGAATTTTAGGGATTTTATTCAACGTTTTCTTCGAGTTCACGTTTCAAGAACTCCTTACTGAAGTAGGTTACCTGCTTGAAATTGTACTCAAAGCCTTCTTTACCCCCATAATATGGGTCATCTACTATTTTGTTGAACTGCCCGTCACTATTCCAGTGCCCAAATAAGTAAATCTGTGCTTTCGAACCCTTTGGTTTTAAACGGTCTAAATTACGGTAGTTTGACTCATCCATACAGATAATATATTCAAACTCATTAAAGTGGTGTGCTCTGATTTGCTGAGCCCTATGATTTACTGGTACGCCATGTGATCTACAAGTAGAAGAGGATCTCGAGTCAGGAGTCTCACCAACGTGGTAACCAGCTGTACCAAAGGAATCTATCTTTTCAAATCTCTCTTCTAAATGGTTTTGTTTGACGGTGTGCCTGAACACAGCCTCAGCCATTGGTGAACGACAGATGTTTCCTAGGCATACGAAGGCCACTGATATCTTATTTTCGGCTGTCATTTTATTATATTCTTTGCCAATATTAGGTTATTGATACTACCTTGCCACTTGTAGTAAATATGAATACTTATGTCTGCAATAATATAAAAAGAAAAAATTTTCCTTAACGAGTTAGTCGTTCCTTATATGTGAAGGTTAGTAAAGGGGAGTCGAATAGAGTGATTACGAAATTTGAAGTTATATATACAGGTAAGATTAATGCTTTCTCGAGACGTTCTTCAACGTTTGTAATTGCGATGAGCTTGTTGAGAGTATAATAAGAACAGCAATAAAAAAAAGAAAAAATGCTACGTTTGTACATCAATGGACATAAAAAGAAAGGAAATTCAATCTTTCCATCATACTGTGATACTATTAAGAGAAAATGAGCTGTCCCTGTGTATGTATTGTTCAAAGCCGTGTGCTACTTTGCCCATTCTGATATAAGCTGGCCCTTTATAAAAATGTCTTTTACTTTACTGCAAATCCTTTGACATATTCAAGAGTTTTAACTGTGTAGAAAAATCGATAGTACGAATACGTTCGGCATCATCCCATTGATAGAGTTGTGATGTCCATTAATAATTGGACATTTTCTGTTTATGAGTTTTCTTTATGGGCTATGGACAAATCATCTTCGAGGAAATTTGGACATTTCGATACACTTTATGAAATAGTCTTTCTTGTTAGATATACAGATGTATTCATTAGGAGAATAAGCAGATGATTATCGCACCAGTCGAAATTAGACCAAATAATAATCATGAAAAAAAAACAAAATATAATATAATTTTTTGTTAATTTAATTTATACATATATGAATTACTATAACCATGAAATAACAGTAGCGTACAACATTGACAAGAACTCAAATAACTTGAGCCTCATTTTTATCAGTTCTGGAAGAGAAGAAAAAACTTACAATTATGTAACACTTTCGATACCCAGTATCCTAAAAGTTTAAGAGCAAGCTGTCTAAATTTCTCCAAAACATCTATCTATGACAATTTTTGAATGAATAGAAAAATAAAACTTTTTTTTTTGTTCTTCAAATTGTTTAGATAGCCTTGTTCAATGGAGAGCAGACGTCCTTACCCTTGTAGAAAGAAACGACCTTTTCAGCCTTGGAAGCAACACCTTCTGGGGTGAAACCGAAGTGCTTGTAGACTTCTGGAGCCTTACCAGAGGCACCGAAGGAGTCGATACCGAAGGATTCGTGAGCGTACTTACCCCAACTCTTGGTGGTCAAAACTTCAACGGACATGATTGGAGCACCATCAGCCAAGACGGACAATTTGTAGTCTTGTGGTTGTTGGTCGAAGGCCAAGAAGTCTGGCATGGAGACGATACGAGCCTTGATACCCTTGTCAGCCAAGACCTTAGCGGCGTCAACGGCCAAAGAGACTTCGGAACCGGTACCGACCAAGGTGATGTCAGCGTTGTTAACTTCTTGCAAAACGTAACCACCTCTGACGGCCTTCTCGACGGAAGAACCTTCCAATTGTGGCAAGTTTTGTCTAGATAGAGCAATGACGGATGGAGTGTGCTTAGATTCCAAAGCAACCTTGTAGGCAGCAGAGGTCTCGTTACCGTCAGCTGGTCTCCATACGTGCAAGTTTGGCATAGCTCTGAAGTGAGCCAAGGTTTCGATAGGTTGATGGGTTGGACCATCCTCACCGACACCGATAGAGTCGTGGGTAGCGACGTAGATGACTGGGTGACCAGATAGAGCAGATAGTCTGACGGCACCAGCGGCGTAGGAAACGAAGTTCAAGAAAGTACCACCGTAAGCCTTGTAGTTAGCACCGAAGGCAGAGATACCGTTCATGATAGCGGCCATACCGTGTTCTCTGATACCGTATCTGATGTATCTACCGGAGTAGTCACCAAAACCGGAAGATGGTGGTTGGAAGTCGACGGCCTCCTTCCATCTGGTCAAGTTAGATGGGGTCAAATCGGCGGAACCACCGATCATTTCTGGCAATTCGTCGTAGATGTTTTGGAAGACGATTTCAGACAACTTTCTGGTAGCGACAGCGGAGTCAGCTGGGGTGTAAGTTGGCAACTTGGAGCACCAGTTAGCTGGCAATTCACCGGACAATCTTCTGGCCAAGTCAGCACCTAATTCTGGGTACTTTTGTTGGTACTTGGCGAAACAAGCGTCCCAGTCTTGGTTAGCCTTAGCACCTGGCTTGGCCAACTTAGCTTGGTACAAGTCGTAGACTTCTTGTGGGACGACGAAGGACTTTTCTGGGTCGAAACCGAAAGCCTTTCTCATTTGCTTCAAGTCATCTTCCTTCAATGGGGAACCGTGAACGGAGTGAGAACCAGCGTGCAAGGAACCGTAACCGATGGTGGTGGTCATCTTGATCAAAGTTGGCTTGTCCTTGGATAGCTTAGCCTTTGCGATGGCAGCAGCGATGGCCTCCAAGTCATCGTTACCGTTTTGGACGTGCAAGACTTCCCAGCCGTAGGCTTCGTATCTCTTAGCAACGTCTTCATCGAAGGAAACACTGGTGGCACCATCGATGGTGATCTTGTTGTCATCGTAGATAGCGATCAGGTTACCCAATTGCAAGTGACCGGCCAAAGAGGAGGCCTCGGAGGAGACACCTTCTTGCAAACAACCGTCACCCAAGAAGGTGTAGACGTAGGAGTCAGACAAAGTGAAGCCTGGCTTGTTGTAAGTAGCGGCGAAGTTCTTTTGGGCGATGGCCATACCGACGGCGTTACAGATACCTTGACCCAATGGACCGGTGGTGACCTCGACACCTGGCAATTCGAATTCTGGGTGACCTGGACACTTGGAGCCCAATTGTCTGAAGTTCTTTAGGTCATCCATGGAGAAGTCGTAACCAGAGATGTGCAACAAAGAGTATAGTAGAGCACAAGCGTGACCGTTGGACAAAACAAATCTGTCTCTGGCAATCCAGTCTGGGTTCTTTGGGTTAGCATTTAGTTGAGTCCACACAACGTGGGCAGCTGGAGCCATACCCAATGGAGCACCTGGGTGACCAGAGTTAGCCTTGGAGACTTGGTCAACAGACAAAAGTCTAATAGTAGAAACAGCCAATCTATCGATATCACCAAAAGACATTGTATTTATAGTTGTTTTTTGTTTCTTTGATTGTTTGTTGTTGTTTTTATATATATAATAATATATAAAATTTGTTTTGTTTAGTTTTCTCTCTATAGAAAAGAATTCTTTTTCAATATACAATTAAAAAAATTAAACCCTTTAAGCAATAAAGGAAATGTATATAGAGTCAATTGAAAAGAATTGAGTTAAGAAGTTCCTATTTATATTCCAGAGAAGAAAAATCTTCAAGAAATTTTTTTGGGATTTTTGTTGTTTTTTTTTCTTCTTCTTCCCTTTCGAACAAAATCCCTAATTTCCTACCTTTACCTCTCTACCTTGTGTCTACCTCTATCAATTGCTTCTTCAGGGTCAAGAAAAATACAATACTCAATACACAATACAATACACACAATACAATATACAATATACAATAGATTTTCAAAGAGAAAAAAAAAAACTTTAAAAGGGGGATTTTTATTGTTAAGATTAAATGAAAATACAAAGAGGGCATAGGCATCTGTGA
Organism: Nakaseomyces bracarensis; assembly: GCF_045282275.1. Taxonomy (NCBI): domain Eukaryota; kingdom Fungi; phylum Ascomycota; class Saccharomycetes; order Saccharomycetales; family Saccharomycetaceae; genus Nakaseomyces; species Nakaseomyces bracarensis. The sequence goes on from NW_027263965.1 coordinate 609,982, forward strand.
AAGTCCCGTTTGATGGATGTATGGGCTAATCGATACGTCAGTTTACTTCTCTCTTCCTCTTTCTAAGACTTCTAATTGATTTGGAAAGCATGAAATAAAATTATGAATTGAAATTGATGTGAACAAAAAGACACCGTTACTAGGGGATGGTAACGGTACTATGCGGGTTCGAGAACCCAGAGAGACAGAGAGACAGAGATAGAAAGAGAGAGAAAGACATAGACACTACACACACACTACACACACACACACACACACACACACACACACACACACACACACACACACACACACACACACACACACACATACTACATAGAACCCAATGTAATTGAGGATCTACCCTTTGATAGTGTGACAGAGAGAGAGAAACAAGCAAGTGCTCATAATTATGATATCACGCCTCCCCCATTTCTCTCTTCCCCCCTTACAGTATCACAATTAAGAACTAATAAACGTGTAATTAAGGGGAATAGCCACTGTCCCATGTCTTCTAGTGTCTCGTACTGTCTGCAATTGTCGTGCTTGTTCGTTCCGCGCCTCCCCAACCCCTGAAAAAGTCCCCTTTTACTACATAAGCCCAATTGCCAATCCCTATCAGATCAAAAATTGATCAAATGATCAAATTAAAATAACATAACATAACATAAGTAAAAAAAAAAAAAAAAGGGATATATAGGGGTGGGTTTTCTGCTTCGCTCGCTAAACCCTCGGGGCAAACTCTTCTGTATTACGTGATAATCCACACAACACACAACATTCAAAATACAACACTGTGGGTCTCACTTTACGAAATAATAAAAAAATTGGGCCTGGCTCCAAAAAAAAAAAATAAAACTCGTGATGTAAATAAGTCCGTTTGGATCGGTGTTACTTCACCACGCGGTGCTTTCTTAAAACACCGAACACCAGCATAAACTTTGGCGGGGTTATGTTTATAGTGGTAGGGACGGGTTTATAGCGGTGTTATATAAGAGGGATTTTTTTAAACGTACTAGAACTAGTACTCGGTGTTATATCTATTAAAAAAGAGAAAAAAAATAAAAATAAAAAAAAAGCATAGATCTACTTGTGAATATTATTTAGTTACGAATAAAATATATAACGCTTATTCTTCCTCAGACACCTCGTAGCGGTCGTTGAAAGGGTTTGCATCTTCCATAGAGATGTCAAGATCCACTGTAAAACTGCCTACATCCGATAGATCATCTTGTGACAGAGATGTCGTTGATGCGCCCTTAAAATCCCTAGTAGATGTATTGTCCATACTTAATCTTACGTCCCTGGTGGAAGCACGGTCCATACTCGATCTAACGTCTCTTATACTACCTTCTTGTGCAGTGACATCTAGTGAGCTGTCTGTCCTAATGGCAACTAACTTGGGTTTAGCACGGATGGCCGTGGTGAGGCTGAGATCGTTGTGCATGTCCTTATCTTTCTTTACCGTCAGGGCTTCATTGGAAATACTTAAGCCTGGATTGTTGACGAGTTGGGGGTTACTGCCGTTGTTGTTATTGCTACCCATTACTTGTATAGGTAACGTTTCTAGATCGTAGTTATCCTCACTGCCAAGAATAGATGAACCCAGCGTGATATGTGACATGATATCATCGTGGTTCATGTTGCTACGGCCACGCGATGCACGGCCTTGTGTGATGGTGACACCAGGGATATAAGCAATTGGAAGTATGTTCGATGACGCTTTGGTGTGGATCGTGTTGTTACTATATATACTCTGGGTGTCACTAGCTGCTTTCAGAGGTCTCATGGGCTTCAACCTGAACTGCTCTATAATACGGTTCGGCCTCTTGTTAGTACTAGTATCGTACGAAACTTCAAAATTGCTCTCATCCTCACCATCTCCTTCCTCTAGAATATCTTCTAATGGTGGCCGCCTCTCATATTGTTTCTGTTGTGCAAGACTGCCACGGCCTTCTCTATCTAGGTTATCACCCAAGTCTTCGTCATCATCCAAATCGTCATCTTCGTCGTCGTCGTCGTCATCATCATCATTATCGGAATCTATATTGCTGTCCCACTTGACTACTCCGTCACCGTTCTCGGCGTCACCTTTGCCCATGTTAAAGTTGTATTCCCCTTGCATAGCGGACACTCTCTTATGTCTTCTCCAGTAGTATAATACGAGTAACACGGTAAACGCCACAACTGCACCGACAACAACACCAGAGACAAGCCCACCCACATGTACATGGGACCCAGAACTCTTCGCCGTGGTCGTTGAGTTCGTTGAGTTAACAGCATTACCATTTGAGTCTACACTCGACAATATACTTATGGAGGAACTGGTCTTTTTCGAACAGTACGTGTAAGGACACGAGTTACATGTTAACGCTGTCAAAACACAGTTCTCGTCCTCCGCACATTCAGGACAAGCAGGTGCTGTAGGACACACAACACAACCATCAGTTCCTCGACTATAGGTTTGGCTAGGAACAACCGAACTCATTCTTATCTATTACTAAGTTTGTACCTTTGTGTATTCCTGAAACTAATTTTTCGATTTTAAGAAAGCTAATTTTTCTGTTGTCAATAATTATAAAAGGTAATACTCAGTGTCGTTTTTAATATTCCCTCAAGGGTATGAATAATATCTGGTGAAGCGTAGATTACTGTTTGTTATATAATATCTAGATTTCTGAAACAGATCATGGCTTATATCATGTAAATAAACCGAGATGAGCATTGTGTATAAATAGTTTTTTTTTATTAGTTCTGTGATACAAAAAACTAGGGCCTACGGTGTCTTTTGAGAAACCTTCTTATCTATATATTCTCCCCCCATCTACCTGCAGGGTTTTCTCTGCTAAAAAAAAAAAAAAGACCTGAAAAGGACGAGGGGGAAAGAGCCGTAAAACAAATAGTAGTGATATTACCCGGATATTGAAGCAATCGCGAAAATAAGTCAAAAAGCTATTTTTAGATTCGTTTATATGTATATCACACGTGATTCAATGGAGAAATTTTTTTTAATGGATGAGTATTATAGTATAAAGAATTTATTAGAAATTTATATTGTTAAAAAAGATTTTGTATATATGATTTAAAACTTTTTTTTTTGAATTATTTATTTGGTTTTGTTATTGTTAATTTCGTTATGCAAAAAAAGTGGTATAAGTCTTAAATTTACTTACACTTACACTTCTCACCGCATCCACAGGAACCGTGACAGCTGGTACCCTCAGCACCGCACTTACAGTTCTCACTGCAGGAGTTCTTGTTACATTTGCATTGCTCACCGCATTGACAGCCACCGTTGGCACAGGTAGCACAACCACATTCGTTACCACATTTGCAAGCCATTTTGTATTATTATTTGTTATTATTTGTTTTTTATAGTTCTTGATTTTTTATTTATAATACCAATTTATGATAAAGGGAAGAGAAGCAAATGAATATCAATTGATCATCTATGCAGCCTTTATATATCCCTTCATTTCCTTAAAACGTTATCAACAATTAACTATAAACTCTAATAATGTGTCGATCATAAATTAAGAGAACCGCTATTATTGCTGTCATCAGCGTAAAGAACGTGAATAGAAAGCGTAGAATACAATGCGTAATTCTTTAAAAAGAGAACAAAAAGTAAAGAATCAGCGAAAATAACAAAAATACGGCCCGCCAGCTATTTCCCCTTCCGCCCTACCTCCGGATTTTTCTGTGCTTCTTTTTTTTTTTTATTCTTATATATATTGGAGCCGTCTGAGAACATGTCGTACAAGGCACCGAAAAAAATAAAAAAAAAATAAACCATTCTAATAGCCTATTTAGATATGCTAGAAGAAACGTAAAATAACCTTTTATCTAAGAAAAACACGTACCAAAGTAGTAGAAGCTGGATGACGTATAACACGACAATTCAGCGTTAATAGCTTCTTCTTCCATTCTGTTCTACGGATGTTCTTTGTTCTTTGCCGTAGAATGGATAACGTAAGCTACAAAAAAAAAATAGCCAAAATAAACTATTATTAGCTTTAAGTTAAAGGGGGAGGGTAACATATATTACTGTCTATAGTTTTTTCTCTGCGGGTAATAACCGAGGGTACACCACGTCTCAGTGTTCTTACAATGCGTGAGTCTCTAAGAGATGAAGACGAGTAGGATTGCCGGGTCATAGGTACTGAACTCAGTGTATCGTGTGCAGTGCTGCTGGAGGCCACGGTACTCTCGTTTCCGGTTGTTACAGTGGTTGTGGCAGGGCCATGGAAAGGCGCTAGTGCGGGTGGTAGGGGCTCGAGTTCTGGGGTTTCACAGTTATTGTCGTTGACGGTGTCCTTTTCGAGTCTCGGTGTTGCGTGCTGCAGTTGGCGGTACTTTTTCCCAGTGGCTCTGGCTTGTGGCTCACTGGCTGTAGTGATTATACTTTCTCCGTCGTTGGCGAGGCCGTGTGCGTCGGCGTTTATTTCGCTGCGTTGAGGTTCTGTTTCTGATCCTTCATGCACAGTAGTGGATATTGGGACTCTATTGGATCGTAATTGTATAGAGGCTTGGACTTGCGATGCAGAGCGTGTATTATGGCATCGCTTCAGTTTATGTCTTATCCATATGGCACAGTGGGAGTCCTTCCATACAGATGTGCACCTCTTGTACCATCGGGACCGTGAGGTTGAGGCAATCTCGATTTGTTTGATCTCTGAGCTAATCTCTCGGATAGTGCTTTGTACCTCCTGCTCGTCTGCTTTGATTTCTTCTTCCAGCTCCATTGTCTGTTCGAAGAGTTTGTTGATCCGGGCATCTAAATTATGAACCAGGTAGACGCCGTCTGAATCTTGCATTTCCATAGTAGGAACAGTGACTACTTCATCTCGTGAGTCAGACATTTGGCGACTTGATTAAAGGGGGAAATTAAAAACTATAATAAACTACTATTCTACAATTTCACTTTTTGTATATGCGATGGTATTTTTATATTGGGGGGGTTTATGGAAAAAATACATACTTCTTCTCATTTGACACAAAAATAAAAAATAGAGGTTGATATAAGGTTGTACAAGGGTA